>NW_028263381.1:12736000-13048375 GCF_051168715.1 Poecilia mexicana | reverse complement strand
TAGCTTACATGCATTTGTAAAGTAAATAAAGTGCACCAAGTAGCCTGCTCTGAATAGTTTACCTTTTTCACCATGACACTTAACATCTGAAGGAATCACTCTAAGCCTGATGACCTAATCACTCTCCCGGCGAAGCAAGCAGTGAGTGAGCAAGGTGACAGTTGGATGTTACAATACTTGTGGATGAATATTGATTTTTTTCTAGGAAAGAAAATATCGATGTATATCACAAAATCGATTTTACACAGCCCTAATGCCATCATGTGTGTCCATACCTTCTTTTCTTGAGGAACCCTATTTAAATCTACAATGACAGCCCACCTCCTCCCTATTTGCTACTATATTTCTGCTTTCCACTTTCAGTCAATTTATCACCTGAAATATCGCTTTACATGAACAGAAACTGTTTTCACGATATATCCGTTTCATAAAATGGACAAATTATCCCCCTGGTTGTAAATCTATTTATCCAGAAATTAGTTGTAGGGATGTCTGCAGAAATAAATGAAAGGCTCTTGTTTTTTTTTTAACAATCTAAAAAATAGAGAAAAAATAATAAATAAATAAAAAAAAATCAGGTCTGGCAGCAACATATTACCAACAAGTGCAGTTCTGGGGTGGATTCGCTATGCTCAAAAACCCCCTTTTATGCTAATTGTCAGTGATGATAGCTTGTTATTGTATCCACAGAGATATAAAACTTGAATATGCCAACAAAAGGAATAGTCAGACATTCAGAAACGATGCTGCCTTATTTGAAACCGATTTCATGTAGTCAGATGAGGAGAAAAAGGGTTTTGGAATCTGGAAAAGAAACCTGAAAAAAATCTTTTATCCTGTTGAAATACTTTAACTTTTAAGCAACTTACACCCTTCAGTCAGCAAATTACATTTCATTATTTTGAATTCCAGTAACTCTCCTCTTCTGGGAAAATACACCCTTTAGCTATTGTGGTAGGTAGGTTCTGAAATGATTGAAATCCAGCTGCAAAACTATGCCACAGAATCCAGTGTCATTATTTATTAAAACAAAGATGAAGTACGCTCAGAAAACAATAGAAATTAAAGTGGCTGTGCTTTATTTCTACACGCTTGGCTTGAGATAATATGCACCGTCTTATGCACATTTTACACACCCTATTCTAGTGGAAAGTACTAGGCTCTGTAATAAGTACAAATTCAAAAGTTTAATATTTCTAAATACCTAATTTGTACAAAAAGATGGCAATGTTTGGAATGATAAACTGCTTGTTAAAATAAATGCAGCTTGTGTTGGAAAAAAACATCCTCTGTAAAAGAGCATCAGCCGTTCAAAGCTATCTTTATATATTCGTAAAAAGCATCGGACAGTGATTGCCTTTGTAAGAAAACTCTACCCACTGACTTAAAAGTCTTGTTTAAGACTTGTCAAGGAAGGTCAGAAAAACAGAGTGAAACCTTTTGTTGGTTAAAAAGGTCTGATTTTGCAAAGGGTCAGCAACGGGGCATATTTGTTTTCCCTTTCTGCCCCCTTTCCCTTGTGATGAGTAGGTTAGGCCATAAGAGGGGATGTGAGTCACAGTGCAGGAGCAGGGCAGCAACAACAGCTTTATGTTTTTTTTTCTCTGCCTCTTGGTGAGCTTTAGCTTGTTAAAAGTGGGATAACCAGCTGCCTTGCTCCTTCCCAGCAGGCAGGTTCAGACCTCTGCATGCAGCTGCCTGGGAGAGAGACACAGGCAGTAAAGGAGGCAAGCAAAGACCTGTCTGTTCTTTGGCTTCATTGTGTACTGTACAGTGGATTGGTGTGATTTCACTGGCTGGTTAGTACCGATTGTAATGTTTGAAGATAGTTGTGCTATGCCTAGAATATTTTTAGCTGACTTTAATGTTTTGTTTTGTTAAAAAAACGGTATGTAAAAACATACAAACTGATGTACCAGGGAATAAGTTAAAAGCAGAGATATCTTGCCAGGTCTGTCCAGACATGCCATATTCATCTGATTACTTTTTTTATTATAAAAGCTTACTAGGTAGTTAGAAATATTTTTTTCTAGTTAGTGTCTATAGTTAAAATGCAAAGTGTCTGTGCCACTTTGAACTTAAACTTTATATTGCTACCACAATTTCAATGCAAGTTGAAGTAGGTATCCTCTCTATCCTAACTAATTATTTTATACACTTATTTCAAGTGGGTTGATGTACGGTACTTTGAAACTGTTTCATACAACTGATGTAGATCAGTATCCACAAACAGGAGGATTTTTAAGTTCTTTTTACTCCCTTTTAGCATTCCTGTCCGTTTTGGCAGGTGTGCCTTACGTTCTGGTAATGGCTGCTGATTGTGACATAGAGGCCCTATTTATAAAGCATTCCCATAACAGAGCATTATTTCACAGTTTGGTTCATTTCAAGCCATGTTTCTTTTGTGGCGCTAGAACATTTTAGTGATCCCTTATTTAGCATTAAAATATTTAGCAGCATACATTAAAATACATGCATGCTGTATTTATTAAGTTTTATTTTGCCATCAAGAGTAAACAAATGCATATTTGTTGTTTATCTCCAGCTCCCCAGACACATACGAACATCCAAAGCGAGAAATGCTTTCATACGGTTAACTATGGCTATGATTTTATATTGAAGTAGCATATTTCTGAGGAAAAAGGTACCAGGCTAGGTTCTTCAGCCAGCTAAACTTGTTGGGTGACAGGGAAATGCATAGGCCATTGACATGTCTTTGCTTGCTCAGTAAGGGCACACCAGGGCTTCTTTCCTTCCCCATGAACTTCAGCTGAGGCCTTTCTAGTTGCATGTCTGAATTCTGGACTAGCAAACCATCTAAATGATTAGAAGCAAAATGGAAAGAAAACACACCAAGGTAATTATAAAAGTACACGACATTCATCTGATGCAGATGAGCATAGTACATGAATGAAGCAATCATGTCAGTGTTTCTGAAGTAGTCTAAGCACTCGGTCATGGAAGAGCTGTTATCTGCTGAAAAACTGGTTCAGTATCCCTCAGGTGTTGTTTCCAGGAAGCACAACATTCATGTCTTAAACATTCACCTACCTCTGCATTAGCTACACTTGTCCAATTGTTGATACAAATGAATAATCAGGCAATCATCTGGACTCTACTGATTTTGAACTGGTGATCTATTGGGACTTCCACACCCAAACTTAGCTTGGATTTACAGAGACTGATCTGAAAAGATGGAATTGACAAGTGTCTGGACAAACTTACCTTGTTAAGGTCAGAGGAGTCTAAGGCAGAGGGGTTTGAGATAATAGACAATAGATAATAGACAATTGTAATAGCTTGTTACAATGAAGGTGTGTAGAATATCATCTCTGAATGCACAATATGTAAATCATGTAGCGGATGGGCTGCAGAAGTAGAAGAATATGAGCTAACAACGTGAGCCAACTACAGCAGTCTAAGGCTACAGTTCAAAGAGAGTCACAAAAATAGGTTAATAAGAGATTGAGAAAATTTGACCTGAGTGAGTCTCAGTTTTAACTTGGGCACTCACATGGCAGACCTAGAATTTGGCATGGACCCATCCTGCTTCATGTGATTCAGGAGTTCAGATTGTGGTGGTGTAACGGTCTAATAGAAATTTTCTTGGCACACTTTGGGCCACTTAGATACCTGTTAAGCATATTTTATCCAGCATAGCACAGCTGAGAGTTGTTGCTGACATGGCATGGTCTGATCTCAAAGTGTACTAAGGTACTACGTTTTCAATTCTAAAACCATAAAAACTTTTTCTTTTTAAATACCTTTTAGTATGAAGTAATAACATGCTTTATTGTTTCCAAACCAGGCTACCAAGTGGTTCACTATCTCTCTATACTTAACTTCTTGATCATCTCTGATAAACCTGACAGAGTCATCTGAGTATTTCCACAAATAACAGGAGTCTGTTTTGTTCTGGAAGTCTGAGGTGCACCGAGTGAAAAGGAGTGATGATAATGATACTGTGGTATTTTCACTAAAGGTTGTCATAGTGTTTCTCTCATATCAACAAATGCCTGTTGTGGACTGCGTCTGTCCCTTTATAACTGTCATTTGATTGCTGCTTACAAGCAGGATAATGCATGACATCAGAAAGCTCAAATCATCTAAAACTAATATCTTAAAGATGGCATTGAATTTACTTCTATTCACATTACAATTCAGGTAAATAAAGCATTAAATAGGGTATTGGGTCGTGCATGTCCAACCGACCAATCTGCAGGAATTTTTAATACCCTTTTGAATTTAAGCTATGAAGAATTAAAGGAGTTTTGAAGGCAAAATGGATTATGTCCCAGTACCAGCACACTATACCTGATAAAACCATGATAGTACAGATGTGCGTATTTGTTGACGAGGACGAAAAACATTTGACCAACCAATTGTTGGTTACATTAAAAAAAATACAAATTCTGGGTGCCAGGTGTGTATTTGTGTCGGTAGATTCTGTATGTGTATTGGGCTAACCATTTTAGTTTTAGTCGGTAAATGTATTTTTTTTGTTTTTTTGCTGAAAGTAGAGAAATCCTTGGAGTCTAGAGACCAAAATCTCTTCCCATGATTCTTCCTTGTTGTGCACGTGTGTGTGTTTGTACGGCACACGTTGACACACAACCACAGAGCAGCTCTTAGTAATATTCATTGAGGCCAGCTGTTAGGCCTCTGGTGGCCTTGACCTGGTTGGGTATGTCTCCAAATTTGAGTGTAACATTAGACCAAACTTTAATGAAATCCTCAGGTGATGTCCCTGTCACTTAGCTAATTTTTTTGCTAATTAAAACGGATATGAAAAATCCTGTAATAATCCAAGTTTTTGTTTTATCTGTGCTAGTTTTTAATCTAATCTATTTGATTCACCAACTTGGCTGATAATGATGGCGCTAGAATATGTGGCATTGTTAGGACTGATTGTTCAGTGATGTGTGAGAGCGTTGCTGCAGAAGCCTTTTCTGTCTGGAACACACGATTGTCTCTGGCCAGATGACACATCACTTCCCATCAGTGTTTTTTCCTCTCATCAAGTCTTGGCCATGTGGAAAACAAATTTCCCTTCATTGTCACACTAATTAATGACCAGCCTCAACAGTTTAGTGAAGAAAAGCAAGGGAGTTAGTTGCTTTACCATTTCACATCCTGCAATCTGTGTTTACTAATCTCTTGTGCTGGTCGATAAAAGTTGCTGATTAATGAAACCAAACAGTATTTAAGAAGAGCTCTGAAAATGTACCTGAAATGAATAAGCATAAGGGGTATGATTATGATGGTGAGACTTGTTGGTTCCAAAATATTTATGGGAAGTGACCATTCTGAGATCTTTGTGCATTAATTGTTTGTTTTGGATTTTAACAAATACATAAATCTGAACCCCTTGTAGTCGCAATCAAGACGAGCATATGTTTATATGTAATGTTTGTCTGTCATTCAAAGGTTATCCGGGCTGTTTTCAAAGCCTTTTTGAAATCATAAACCGACATATAAAGCTGTAGCTGTGTGATGATGTTGCCACAGCACAGTTTGTTTTGGAGTTTTTATTGTCCTGCTCTAGTGTGACACCCAGTGGTTTTCTGAAGTTGCTCTGCTCTCCTATTGTAAGATTTACTAATCCCTGCAATCTGTTTTAGTTTTTTTTTTTTGTACATTTTCTAAGCTTTATTTTGAAGAAGTTTGCTTCTTCAGACTTTTCCAAACAGGCCCATTTTTCAACTGTAAGTATGCCACAAAAGTTGCATGCCTCTGATAAGTTATAGCTTTGTTTTTGTTTTTTGTTTTTTATTTCAACACTGTAACATTCATTCAGCATAAAAAAAGGTTTCTCGGCTTGATGTTTGCATTCTGCCAAAGTTTTAATATTGTCACCTGTACTCTTTCCATTGTAGCATGCGAAATTCCTCTGCAGGGAAAATAAGGCCAATTGTGTAACCCTGAGCTCTGCTCAGTATGACCACATTCTTCTTGGGTTCCTGCCAAAACATTTCTCTTGAGCCTATCCGCTCTGCTTCCAAGAGAATCACATGTTTGTATCTGGTCTCTTGCATCAAAGGTGGGTTGAGTAATATTGCCTATTATGCTCAGAGACAAGGAGTGAGAGTTAAACATTAGGGCAAGCTGCAGCAGCAAGGAGAAATATGCAATCCTTTGTGCACTCCCCTCTCAAATAACTGGTGCAGTTCCCTCATTCCCTCGTTCTTTTCTCTCTGTTTTAATGATTGAATTTCTTTCGTAATTGTTCCATGTTTTTGAAAAGTGCAAAACAATCTTATTGGTGTTTTTCTTCAGATAGTTGCAAAGATTAATCACCTTCAGCCTATTTACATAAGAAACCCTGACCTATCTGATCTGGTGTTTATGACCTAATTAAGATTTAAATTTAACTGGCAAAGACCTTGTCTTGTATGGCCCCTTAAAATACACCTGCCATGTTTGTTGTATGTGTACATTTTGTATGTATGTTTGCATGGTTTTTTATATATATGTTTTAATTTACAGCACTTTGGCTACCCTAGAGGTTTTTTAGATATGACTTTGAAATAAAGTTGATTGATAAAGTGCAACTGTAATTTGATTAATTTGAAGAAAAATGTGTCAATATACAACTGACAATATATAATGACAATATATAATGAATTATTTAAACAACTTTGAATCTTGAGAGTTCTACATTACAATGTCAAGGACTGAGCAAATGCATAGAACAACAAATTAATGCATGGATGTGCCATAACTTTCTTCAATAGAACAGAAACAAAACAGAAGAAATTATCTTTGGACCTAAAGAGGAATGATCTAGAGCCAGTACACATCTTCAGCTGTACAGCGCTAGTGATCAGGCCCAAAATCTGGAGGTAGTGATGGACATAGACCTGAACCTCCAAAGACACACAAAGCCATTACAAAGTCAGCCTTCTATCACCTAGGAATATTTCCAGGATTAAAGGATTAATGTCCCAGAACAATCCAGAGAAACTGCAACAGTGTTTTCATAAGTCTACCTAAAAAATCAGATAGCTGGAGCAGATCAGACAATGGAGTACATCACCCCAGTTCTAAAGTCATTACAGTGGCTTCCCGTAGCTTGGAGAATAGACTTTAAAATGCTTTTGTTAATTTATAAATTTCTAAATGGCTTAATACCAAATGCATTAAAGTCCTGTTGTTGTATCAACCTTCTAGACCTCTTAAGTCTTCTAGTTCAAGTCTACTCTGGGTCCCTAAACTCAGAACCAAACACAGAGAAGCAACATACAGTTTTTATGCTCCTCTAATCTGGAACAAATTTCCAGAGAACTGCAAAACAGCCGATACACTGAATTCCTTTAAATCAAGACTAAAATACCTTTTGCAGCTCGTGTCGATGTTATTGACTAAGAAAATTAAGAACATCTTTAGTCAAATTTGGTAATTTTCTTATGTACAAATAACAAAGTACAAATAAAGGTATCTATAAGTAAAATGATTGATGTTTTTGTCAATGAGTAAGAATAAATAAATGCTTGGAGGAAAATATCTGTCCAATTGTTCATTGTTCATACATAGGGGCATTTACTCCTAAATTCTCACTATGGAGAAAACAGAGTGTTGATGGGAGCGTTTTTAAAGTGGATGTGCAGCAATGGTAAACACCTGCAGAAATGACAACTTAAAAAGACAGCAGGAAGCAGGCTGTCGAGTAGGGGTAGCTATGCTCCAGTTCTGTGTCCTAAACTACGTGAGACTTTTACAAGACTGGAATGATTGGATGATTGACTGTAGTGTTAATGTTGTGATCTGTCAGAAGCTCTTCTGTCTGTTGAGCAGCATAAAAATGATCTAAGTGTTGATCCAAACTGTTTTCTCAGCATAGCCTTCTTTGGTAACTAATACTGATTTTCTGTCAGCTTCTTGCACTTAAGTTGACGGTGTTATTGATAGCAACGATATAACCTTTTAGCTACTAACATCAAGTAGCTTCACTGCTTGATGTTACAGTGGTTAAACCCCTCCAGTCACTCATCCCCACCCCCCCCCAAAAAAAAAACCCAAAACAAAAAACTTAGCTCATGTGTATAAAAAAAGTAACTTAAATATTCAAGAATTGTATTATATGATAAAAACTTTCCACTTCTCAGTCTTATCAGTTACAGAAAACTGACATCAAAATGGACCGACTGCAAATAAGCATCTCTCTGTGTTGAAGACGACAATTTTGTTTTTATGTGAAACAAATTTGAGGAATGTCACTTTGGCATTTCATCACAGTTGAAATCCCTGATGGAGTTAAGTATGTGCTTCTTTTAACAAATCTGTATATTTGATCTGGAGTATTTCACAGCAACCATTTTACTTACAGGAAAAATAGTAATGATGTTTATAAACATTTATTCTTCAGGTATAGCATGACTGATGGCAATGATAAACATGCGCTTGATTAACCAAAATCTGATTATTTTATTTTTCTTAAGGATATTATTCAGGATTTTTTTTGTTTGTTTAACAGTTAATCTATGTTGTATAAAATTTAATGTCCACTCCTACAAGAGACGTTCATTACTTAAGTATAAGAAGAATTTTTCTAAAGATGTGGAAGGCATTAAAAAAAGTAGTCCTTTGTGATTTACTAAATTTGTAAACTTAGTTGACTAAAACTAAACTTAAAGCCAAAATGTTCACAGGTGACTGAAATGCAATTAATATTTAAATTACATTTAGTCAGATGAAAGTTAACACTGGTTGAAACTTGCATAACTGCCATAGATTTTCTTATTCATTCTGAAGCTCAGTCATGGCATCATTGTAGTCTGAAAGTAACATAAGTTATCTGTCTCTCTAATTTGCTTTAACCTGCATACCCTCACATAAAATACACATTTGCATGCTCAGAGAGTGCCTCTAAGTGAAGTTAGGAATGCATTCTGAGAATCTGTTGCCACCTGGTTCCATGCGCACACACACGCACGCACGCGAACACTCGTGTAGGGAAAAAATACTTCCCCTACTGCCTTTCCTTGCTCCATGCCCAAGCAGGCCGCTGCAGCTCCGGACACAGCTGTTGTTTTCTCTACAGACAACCTGCTACCTCAGACGCCAGAAGGACAGGGCTGGGATCAGCTCAGTGTTGCTGTCTTGGGCAGAAAACATCTCTCATCTTACTTACTGACAGATGATTAAGTTGGATATGATTTAAAATTTGGACACTTTTTTTTTTTTTTTTTTTTGCTAAACATGTTGAGATATCACTACTTGTGAAGTTTTCTCTTTTAAATAGTTTCATTTCAGTGTGCATTGTTTGGCTTTTCCTTTCCTTTTTTCCCCCCTTGCCAGCTCAAATTTGACTTTATTGGTGTTCTGTCCTGTTTCTTGGTTTTGCATTAAACTCCTCTTCATAGCGCTGTAAGAGGATAAGATTGGGGCTGTAAAGCTAGCTGCATCTGGATCCACTTAGACGCTGAGAGAAGCCTGAGCAGTTTCACCACTGCAGCTCAACAGTCATAGCCAGAGTCTCTCCTCTGTGTATCTATTGCTGTTTTTACTCAGACGGGTATTTAGACGAACGGGGTCTTTCCCCAGGCATCTAGATAACAATTCCAAAGCATTTACAATTGATAGTAGAAAAATGTGTGCAATTTTTCTTTTTTTTTTTCTTTTTTTTAAAATTCTGTCAGTTTTTATCATAGTGCTGTCTTTTTATGCTGTTAAATCACAGAATTAAGCCCAGAATGACAACATATCCTTAAATAAACTCCAGTGCGACCACTTTCCTCGAGAGGTCACCTGATTTAGTAAGTCTAGCTGTATGTAATTTAATCATACTATAGCTATAAAAATTATGCATCATTTTATTCACATTTCACATTTATGCACCATTTTGTGTTGGTCTATTAAATAAAACTTCAACAAGACATTAAAAGTTTTTGGTTATAATCAGAGGTGTTTTTTTTTTTTTTTTTTTTGGATATTCGAGGAAAAAAAGGTTTTACTATTTCACAATTTTTTTCTTTGCAATCAACAAAGAATGTTAACATTTTCTAATATGTTTATTTTATCAAAATTACTCTAACATTTCAAAGAATGGACGTTATGAAACTGTCTGAAGATGTGGTTTGATTTAGTTAATTATTGAAATTCTTAGACAACAGTAAAACTACAAGAAAATTGTAGTCCGCCTCTTGGCGGACTGACAATTGCTGTGTACGCACCGATGCTTACACGGCATCAGTGTACGCTCACATATTTGCTGCTCTCATTGCAGTTGGGGCCAGTTGAGCCCTGCAGCAGCAGGGTGCGAATAATATATTCTTTCATACCAGTGATGTTTAAGATTGCTTTGTCTTAAATGCAGGGGAGTAATTGGGTTAAGCTCAGAGCGAGCTAAAAACTCTGACCTGAAGCTTTGGTTTGACCTCCCTTTCTTTCTTCATCATAACTGTAGCTGAATCAGAGCGTATAACGTTCTGAAAAACCCGACTTTGGCGATAGCTCGTCCTTTCTGTTTTGTTTTGGTACTGCTTTCTAAAGCTGTGTGGCGGAAAGTAGAATTCTGCACATAAATGTTCTGCATGAGTTAAAATTTAAAACAACCCACTATGTGCGTCTGTACAGTCATGCCAAAAAACAAAAAAATCTTGGTATATCATTATATCTTACTTTTTATTTAAAATAACATTTAAATGTTTAAGAGTACCTTAGAAAATTATCCATCAATGCCAATTTAATTCTGTAAAACAATTCCAGATTTATTTCATTTTATTATTATTATATTTATTTATTTATGTATTTATCAGTTTTATCAGGCTGTTTTTTTAGAATTAAGCAAAGGGTTTTGCTGTTTTTGCTTGTGGTCGAAATTTATGAGTGTCATTTATGAAAGCTTAGCTTGCTCGGTGCCAACCCATTGAGTTAACTGGGCAAGTTGCGTCAAAATGGCACCCAAAAGCCTTGAAAGGCTAACTCAAATGTAACTGCCTCTGAACAACTTCATCATAAAATCTGTAAAATAATTACTTTTACTGCTGAGGAGTTTTGGCTACAAACGGTGTCGGCAGTGTGGCTATTACCAGAAGCTATTGCAGATTTAAAACCTTGAACTAGAGCAATGAGCAGTTCAGTCTCAAGTGTCCACTCCTCCCTGTGGACTACACTAAGTGGCAAATTATACGGAAATCTAAGTCCCCCAGCTTCATCTGCTGGTCTGCATGCCTCAGACACTCTGGCTGCTTTCAGCAGAGGGCTCAGAGTAAACAGCCACATATGCAAACACACATCCACGCATTCAGAATACCTGCTTCCTGCGTGTCTCTCTTTCTCTTTTCTTTCCACCTGACTAATTCTGATTGCTTTAAATGTTCATGGAGTTAAGACAAAGAAATACTCGATTATGTACAGTGAACAAAATGTATTAGAAACAGCTTTTTGAACCCTGCCCCCCTTCTTTTTTCAAACTCTGTAATTAGAAAGCTTGTTGGTTTAAGTGCATATATGACTCTTCTTCCACATAATAGATGAACAAGATTTATAGCTAGTGTTGGCTGGCCCTATTTTACCACTGTCAGTGTGATTATGGTTATATCCTAGTGTGCCAAGTCTAATATATGATTAACAGTTAAAGTTGAAGTAAGAAAACGGCAGTCGTTATGCCAGTGTACTGGTTTTTCATCAAGGTTTGGAGAAAAGAATTGTGTATCCAGGAGGAGTGAGAAACAAAGCACCGGCAACCATCTCGTGGGTGGATGTACGTCAGCTAACTGTTAACATATTAGTCCACAGTATAAAACGCGAGCTATTCCGCTATGAGCTCATTTCCAAACAATGTGCTTCGTGCCTCTCCATCTGCAACCTTTTTTCCTCTTGCCTCCATTTTTACAGCCCCTCTTCTCTTGCCCTCATCCTCTCATCTTCCCCAACTCTATGTGGCTGCGGTAAGTTAATCGGCCTTCCTCAGAGCTCTAGGAAGCCTGCATTTCTTTATAATTGGTGTTTTGGGGTGGTGCATGAGAAGTAGGCAAATGTTTGTCATACTGACACGGCATTGATGATGTGGGTAGGGAGTGTGGGGGGCATCACAGTGCCAAATGATTTGAGGGTCAGCACACAGGGTTTAAAAGTCAGACTAATGCCATGTTGATGGATTTCTGTGATTGTTGATGTGACAGACACATAAGCACCCATTATAATCGTATCGGGGATATTATTGTTGTGTCGTATTAACTGTTAACTCCACAGACTTAAGGGCTTCTTAAAGGATTTCCGTGCTCGTGGATTCAGTGATTTTGTTCTTTCTGTGCAGCTTTTAGGTGACTTTTAAGAGCAGAAAATCTCTTATCCAAACATCCAGATTCTTCTTGACATCTTTGACTTGTTTTCTGTGTTTGACTAGGTGGTCATTACACTGATTACACAATTATTATTTGATATGTTGCCTTAAAATATAATTTTATTGTTATAAAACGAGTACGGAACTTATCTTTTCCATTTTAGATTTGCAGTTAGCCTTGTTAATGCTAACTGCTAATTTTCCTGAGAAACACCTGCACACCGAAGAGTGTCGTTTGTATCATAAGCTGGTAGCATTTATGAATAGATCCTTACTGATTTAAAAATGATCAGATTTTTTAAAGTTTTCAATAAGCTGATTAGTGCTGATCACCAGCCAGGATCGATTTTACAATATATTCCTCCTTTAAAGATAAAACTCACCAGTTAAATCAAATTTAAATGTACTGCTTCGGTACACCAGTGTCATTAAATATGGGAAGCTTGCATCTACCAGTTTCACAACAATTGCATTCTGTAATATTTTCAGATATTTACTGATGGAACCAGCAGTGACACAAAAATTTTAAAACAGCAAAAGCAATCTAAATCAAACCGAGTAGAGTTCTTTTAACCTCTTTAGCTTTTTGCTACAACAATAAATCATGATTCTTATAATTTTCCCCCAATAACAAACTATATGATAATTGTCCATCCCTTGAGGAATTGAGAGGCAGAGGTCTAGGAGTATGTAAATATTCACATTCTACTAGACCACGAGTAATATCCAACACGAGCTCAATGTTGTGCGGTTCATTTGTAGGTTTTTGTCTTCTCCCCAGTAACACAATTCCACAGATGTTGATGCATGTAATACAATGATACTGTTTTCATTTTGATGTATTCAGATGCTCTTTTTCATTCCCTTTTGACATGAAAGTATGAAAAAAAAAAATGACCTAGTTAGGTGACAAATGAAACGCAGGAAAAACTGATAAATGTTACGCTTTCAGCTGAGAGCTTTAGTTCTGCCTTCAATGGCCCAGTCCTGTTTCCAGAAATGATTTCTTAACCTGTAAACATTTCAGAGTGGAGAAAGAGGGGGAAAAACCATGACTGAAGACAGAGCATGGTAGAAAGACAGAGAGGGGGAAGGGGCTGAAAAGTTGGAGGAGGAGCATCTTTTAATCATTTTGACTTCAAAAGGAGGAGAAAGAAGACTGTGTAAGAACTATGTGGAGTTTAAGTTATTTAGGTGTTTGGTGAATTAGTCGTCTGGAGCTTTTACTTTTAAAGCTGACATGATGTTTGGATGCTGGTGAGGTGTTGGGAATCTTTTAACTGCGTGTGCGTGTATGTGTGTGGTAGCAGTTTCTCACTCCTACTTTTGGAGGTGGGAGGGCTTAGCTGATGTCACTGAGTGCAGCAGGCAGAGCTTGAAAGAGGCCCTTTGTTGGCTGCTGTAGCACGAGTGGTCCCTGCGCTTCGGATACACGCTCACACAGGGGACAGGAGAGGGGAATGGCAACGTCCACCCTGCGCTAATGCCCACTCTGCCGTTACTTCTACACACCTACCAACTCTCTGGACTCAAGCTGCTCCTCTGGATTTCTGTTTTGTCTCTTAAAAGTGGATGTAGCTAGAAGTCCTAAAGTCAACAAGGGAGGGAGAAAAAAAAAAAAAACGAGAAAAAAGATGGAGACGCTCAGAAGAAAAAGTTGGTAGGCTTTGCCGGACAGCTGCTCTTTCGGGTTTTCAAAAGGAAAGGAAAGACGAGAAGGATATATACGGCAACTGGAAGGAACCGACAAAAGGAAATCTCTCCACATTTTAGCCTGATCTTTCCTTTTTTGGGACAAATGTAGATAGAAACTTTTGAGTGACGTCGGATTTGATCAAGCAACTATAATTTCGGCAGGAAGGTGGGGGGAAAAAAGCAGATGAAAATGTTGGAGATATGCCTGAAATTGGTGGGGTGTAAATCTAAGAAGGGCCTCTCGTCATCCTCCAGCTGCTACTTAGAAGGTAAGAACACTTCATGGCCATTATGGCATTGTCTTTTAGCTCGGGCCTATTGTTTACAAAACGCAGCTGTTTAATAAAAAAGAAAAGTCAAAACATTCGAGGAAAATTAGGAATGGTGAGTAAAGAAAAAAAAAAAGAAGAGGTTTTGAGACGATAAGTTTTGATGTGATTTCTGAGCTTTGGAAACTAAAGAACAGGGAGGGTAAGCAGAGAGAAAGCACAGAGGAGGAGGAGGGACGCCAGACACTCTGGCTGGCTAGAGAGGAAAAAAATGTGGAAAAAAAAGACAGCAAAAAGAATACAAGGAAATCTGACTCCTGGCCATGTCCCACTTAACTCTTGTTTAGGAGGGGAGGGGGAATCTAATCTCTGTGTGCACTTTTCACTTCTTTGCTGTTCTTTATTACTTCATTAGGTTTTCAGTGTGCCTATAAAAATTTAGAAAGACATCTTGATATAGTGGTTTTAATTTTGTGCACAGTTGAAGTCCATGTGATTTTCATAATGACAGGGACTGAGTCTTTAATAAGAGAGGAGGAACAAAAAGTTCTCGATGTTTCAATTTGGAGCAAAAACAATTAGCAAACACCTGGAAGAACTGCACATCTGCTGAACTTATCATGCAAACTACTTCTTACTCCAACACTCCTAAGAATGGATGTAAACGGCATAAAGGAGAAGCACTCTTGTGATGACGTGCTGAAGATGGAGTTTAGGAAAGAGCAGAGCATTCCTGAAGAGACAAAGGCCAAATTTCAAGGTGTGAAATGGGAAGTCAATTTTTTTTTGACTAGTGCCACCTACTTTACACCAGGGCCCACTCATTCAATTTGGGAGGCATTGAACCACCAGATTTATCTGTTATTGAGGAACCAGGGACTCGACAAGTATTGACAAACTTTCCTGGAACTGTGAGCAAGGAAAATGACACTGCTTTTCTTCAAGTTGGTATAACAACTGTAAGTGGTTTGTGTATATGGTATGAAAGCATGCTGTTTTTTTGTTTTTTTTTTAATTCTGCAGACATTTTCTTGAGTTTCTGAGGTCAGAGGTTGTGCTGTGTATGTCATATTGATAGAAGGCGTAAAAACAATCCAGGCAATCTGTTTTTGGCATATTGAATGAACACTTTTAAACAGGAACCCACTTGTGCTTGCTAGTGTAAAATCACATTTTTAAGGGTTTAGATGTTGATTTTCAGGCTGACTCTGAGCTCTGTTGCTGCACCATAAACTGGAATTACAAGCGCCACTTGAGCCAGTTTTTAAATCCGGGAACATTTCTCCATTTGAAGCAATCAGAAGTCGGCGTTACCCTCTGAACCGAGGGGACGTGGGAGGGAATCCAGCAGGATGCACTCCCTTCACCAGACACACTGAAAAGCGTTGTGCCCAAATTTCTCTCACTCAAGTTGCAGTAGGAGCATCAGTGAAGGCAGATGACGTGAGAGAGCAACAGAGAGAAAAATATTAGTTTTGGAAGTTGAGAACTAGAGTATTTTATGACACTTCTCATCCCTTTTACCAGTTGATTTTTTTTGTGTGCGATCTCTCATTTTGAACGTATGCTTCTTGGAGCACTTCTAGGGTTGACAGTGGAGCAGAGCCATGGAGTAGAAATTAGGGTAATCACTGCTCTGCTACAGCAGCGAAGTGCGCAGGGGCAGCGCAGCGGAGACGCATGCATTGTAAATAACTCTTCAACGGACTGTCAGCTCTTGCAGAATAAGATACATGTAGTTCATTGTCCAGATCAGAAAATATTATCAGATTGGATTTTACAGATGGTCAGGTATGTGTAATTGATCAAAATGACAAATCTCTCAAAACAAAAGTGGAACTTACAAATAGGCTTGATCTTGATATTAATTTTAGACCACATCGCCCAGCCCTAAATGAAACATCTGGGATCTTATACCAGGTTTACTGCCGATGAGTGGTAGTGCCATACCGTGGAGTTGTTGGAGGGACTGGTGCACTTCAACAGGAAGGAAGAACTTGATATGGAATCATTAAGACAATATTTAAAGAGCCAACCCAGGCTTTGTCAGCCAAGAACCTGAAGCTTGGGCACAAATGTGCCTGTCCAGTGAACTGCGACCTTAAGCATACCAGCAAGTGACTTGTGTAGTGGTCTAAGGATAACATAGACAGTGTTTAGGGATGGTTTTCACAAATCCCACATCTCAATGCCATAGAAGGTTTGTTGGTAGAGCTGATTAGGGACCACGATGGTCTACAAACTCCACTTGATTACATCAGTTCTGTCTGGAGAAAATTGGCCAACTCCATCTTGTGGAAGGATACCCAAAATGTTTAACCCAAGTCACCAGTTTTTAAGACTGTTCTGCCAAATACCAAGGAAATAAATGAAAAATTCTTAATGTGAACAAAGTAAATTAAATATTTTAGCAAATGGTATATCTGTATATCTTAAATATGAAATAAAATCAAAAGCAAGTTACCAATGTAGGACCTACCAGGTTGACTGCCGATCTTTAAGATTAAAGTTTTAGATCTTATTCACCTTGTTCTCTTCCCTCACTCTTACTGCGCAGTCATTGCTCTGAAGTTTTCACAAGCCTCACACTCGTTTAATCATTTTGACGGTCATCTCAGAAATGAAGCCAATTCATGCTGTAATTTTCCCTCTTCGCAGCTCCACAGAGCTTTAGTCTGATCAAGAATTATTCTAATTTGTTTTCCTTCTTGGTTCCCTTACGGATTTCATTTGTCACCTGATTTTTCTTTTTCATGTGTGTTTTATATGGGCTAGAAAGCATCAGTGTGCTTTTTCCCCCCCCCCTTGCATGAAGAGCTGCAATAATTGAGGCCTTTCAAGTGCATGTGTGTGGCTATTGCTGCTCACACTTAATGACCTGGCTATGCTTTCAGTAGGTTAGTCATCCTTAATTTCAGATCCACATCCTTTTTTTTTTTTTTTTCTGGTTGCTTTTTTTACGCAGCACCGTTGCTGGTCTCATCTGTTTGTAATTTTATTATACTTTCTTGAACGTGCCACTGAGTTAAAATGCCATCTCATATATTGAAAAATGATTATTTTAAGCAAGTATTACCCAGCTTTCACCTTTAGAGACATGTTTTAATGTATTAAAACATGTCTATGACTGAGTATTGTTCCTCCAGCATCCATCAAGACCCAAAAATATGGCATTTTCAGAGTCTGGATCAAATATTTAGTATTTTCCTTGAAGCAAAATGACATGTTATGATCTAAAAAGAACCTTGTAATGGGTCTAGATTCCTTGTCTTCCAAAACAGGGATTCCTGCAACTTGTCAACAATGTCATGTGATAAACTGTTTGGCTCTTCACTCTCCCAGAGTTGTGCAACACTTTGGTGTCTGCTTATTGTTTAAGATCTTGAAATCCATGCTATGTCCATCGGTAGTCGACTTGCGCAGTTCAAACTTGAGCTCAGATCTTGACGTTCAGGTAGCCGGGTCTTAGTATGTTTATAGAATCATATTTAACTATAATCTCATTCATGCAACTCCTCTGTCTTCTTTTTTTTTTTTATCAAATATTTTGCTGAATCTTCAATCAACCCTCTGCTTTAAATTGCAGCTGTATTATCAAGATGCACATTCGTGCCATGTCTTGACTAATGTCGAGTCATAACGAGTATTAATCAAGAACCATAGGCTACTAATAAGGGTTGGAAATGTAATAAAAAAACAAAAGTGGCAGTTGTTAGACATTCAAAGTCCTGTGTGATCTAGATCAGCTGACTGAAAATATATATGCAGCATCCTGAAGTGGTTTGGACATTACATACTTTAATTTGACCACTAAAATTTAGGTTTTTCAGACGGAAATGAATCCCTCTGGCTCTGACTTCTGTAATTGGGGAAGGAATTATAATATCATCACTCTGTGGAGTTCTGCTTGAATGTCATTATGTGGTATTGTGGTTGTTCTTTTAGACTAATGTGAAATATTCCCCTTTGCAGTTAAAATCAATGTCTCAATCACTTGTGTCAGATCACAGGTGTTTGATCAAAGACATCAGGGTTTCTGTAAGTCTTTTATTGAGTTATCTTCATTTTAGGCCTTGAAACATCTCAAATGTCCGTATTTTTGATCATATCTCTTATATTTACTTGCATATTAAAATGCTGTCATTTCCATTCCCCTTTCTATTTAATTTGACAGAAATGTCCTAGTAGCAATTATTTGCTTTTGTAATTTTGGTTTGACAAAACTATAAGGCTCATGATGCAAAGCCGCATTTTGGCCTTTTCCACAAATCAACAAAAGAAATCTGTTTATGAAAACAAAATCAAAATTGCTACCTTCCCTACTGTTCCTTCAGCAGTGTTTGTGTTGTAGATCTGGCTTGGAAAATGAACTTGTTTAATGCTTATCATATTGTCTGTCGTGAACTGATTGCAGCACTCTACTACATAAATCCTGTCTTACACTCTGCTGTCAGGGTCATGTTCAATATGAACACCAGTTTGGTCATTTTTCATTTTTACTTTCTTTTTTTACATCTGTGACCAACAACCGTTTTGCATTTTCACATTTATCCATCAGTTTTTACCAGTCTAACATGACCTGTGTTTGACTCTTTATGCTGAACGTGATTTTCACGTGAGGCTAATGCTCATCCACTTCACAAAGATCCTGAAAGCACTTCTCGGAGTATTATTCTTATGGGCAGAAGTGAGTTTACTGTCTATAGATCTTACAGATACTTAAAAATAGATTGGTCTGTTCAAAAAAAAAAAAAAATCACATGTTGCAGAGGCATGAACAATGACGAGGGATGGCTTAATCCCACAGAAGCATCTCAGCTGGGGATTTTCTTGGAAGTCGTCTCTGAACACTTAAGGGAAGCTGAAACTGATGTAGAAAAGATTAAAGAGCACAATAAAGAAGTGTTTCTTCTAGGCATGATCCCAAAGAGTTCACATTGAGCATGGCTTACTACAGGGTTTTCTAAGCTTTTCCACGCCACAAACCCCCCAAACAGCTACAAAATGTGTAAAGAAATATAGACTTTTATGGTGTTGTTCTTTCCCTTTTATTAACTCCATTTATTATAAATGCTGCTTCATAACTTCTTATTTTAGATGGCTATGAGTTTGTTTTTTTGTTTGTTTTTTTTGCAGCAAAACTGCTGGATGTCTTTCTTGTCAGAAACTTGCCCATGTCACATTTCTTCATGTATTTCTGATATTTGTAAATATTTTGACCAACCTGTGGTTTTTTTTTGGGGGGGGGGTTTCCGCAGAAGCTCTACAGAGACCAGACTTTGAGGGTCAGGGTCTGTCTGAAGCGGCTCGCTGGAACTCCAAAGAGAACCTGTTGGCAGGACCTAGCGAGAATGACCCAAATTTGTTTGTTGCACTCTATGACTTCGTAGCAAGTGGTGACAACACACTAAGCATCACTAAAGGTGAGAGGATTTTATTTATTTATTTATTTTATTGAAAACCAAATTTACATATATAGAAAATAAGTAACACAGTCTGGAAAAGTATGGGTTTTGTCCTTTGCATTAGCATAATGCAGAATATTATCTGTCTACTGGCTTGAAATGGCAGGAGAAGCCAGTCACATTGTAGAAACTGGTTCTGTAGCGTTGTGACTACATCTGGGAATCACCTTGTTTGTGTCCCTTCTGTTATTCTTTGTTCTCAATTCACTTCCTGAAAATGTTCAGACATATATGGGCTTTTTTTTTCCACTGAGCCTTCTGTAAAACAATGCTACAGATGGACTACACAGACAAATGCAGGAAGGAAGGAGGGACTGTAGCCACTTGAGTAAACAAGAAAATGTCTGCACTGTTCTTGAGCAATAATGCTGATAATGCAATCATTTTTATTTTGATAATGAAACACTGAAGCTGGTAGCCTTCCTTTCTTCCTTCCTTCCTTTCTTCCTTGTGTTTTTCAGCATCTCTACTATTATCTAAGAAAGCTGTAAACACGGCTAAGGTTGACATTCTCTTAACATTTTGGTTCTTCTCACTCTCTTTGATTGAGCAGGGGAGAAGTTGCGTGTGCTGGGTTACAACCACAATGGTGAGTGGTGCGAGGCTCAGACCAAGAATGGCCAGGGTTGGGTGCCATCCAACTACATCACTCCAGTCAACAGCCTGGAGAAGCACAGCTGGTACCACGGCCCCGTGTCACGCAATGCTGCCGAGTACCTGCTTAGCTCGGGCATCAACGGGAGCTTCCTGGTCCGGGAGAGCGAGAGCAGCCCCGGACAGAGGTCCATTTCCCTGCGGTATGAGGGGAGAGTCTACCATTACAGGATTAACACTGCGTCAGATGGCAAGGTGGGAACCACTGGAGACGCGCACGCTTTAAAGTGTACTTGCAGTTAAAGTTTCAAATCCAATATTGACTGCTCATTCTCAAAAATACCTCAGAGTGACAGAAATGAAGCAAAGAGTGGGCCAAAATTCCTCCACAGCGATGGAATAAGATTCAACGGCAGTTTTTTTGTTTTTTTTTTGTAGTGGCTTGGTGGTGGCTGTTGATGCCTAGGGTGGCACAACCTTTTCTTAGGTTTTGGAAGGTTTTCACTTTTTGACATTAGAGCCATGTTGGTTTGGATAGTTTTTTCCACCTTTCATAAAGGAAATCATAAATTTGCTCTTTGTTTACTCGGGTTATCATTTTGGAAAAAATAATATATTTGTTATTGCTTAAATATATTTTTACAACACCAAATGGCATAATGGCATCATTTGAAGTATTCTCACTGAACCATTAATGGTGTCCTATCTGTCCTGTTGCATTGTTGCCCTTTTCCCCTAGTACTAGTCAGAAAAACGCAAGCAGGAAGTTATAAAAGGAAGGGCTTTTACTTGTCAGTTCTGAGTAGCAACAGCATTGCAGATCTTTTTACCTTGATTTAGTTCCTACAAAGGAAGGATTTAGCAGCATCCTGCTTGCACAATCTTATGTTCTACCAGTCCTTCCTGTACTTAGTAAATATGCAAAGCTTCCTGCAATTATATTTAAAAGATTACTACCTCGTTGAGAGAATTAAATTTAATGCTCTTAGTGAGAGTTATTTACCTAGAGATCATTTGGTGACCAAGAGTTTATTCTTAACTAGTCCTTATTGTTGGAAACATAAAATGGCTTTTTTTATATATAGGCAGTGAAAGACTTTGATAAACTTCTGAAAACAAAACAATTTTCAATGTTGGCGAAGAACAGGAACCTCTGATTTAGTAGATAATAGTTAAAAATTTGTATCCTTTGTTCAACATGTTTGATTAGGAAATGTCAGTCGCTTGAAAATTCCACAGGATATTTTTTTTTTTACATAAAACTATCTATAGAGGGGTATGTGGGTAAAGACTGGCTGAAATTCTTGGTGTGAGATTTCCTCAAGAACTCCCATCATTTTTGCACGCGTCACCTTCCTGTCTGTGATGAAGCAAGGTGAGAAAGCTTCAAGAACTCCAGCTATGACAAGAATGCCTCCGACCGCGACCGTGCGTCGTGTAATAAGCACCAAACGCACGAGGCCCGACTTGGGCTCTGACTACCATGCTGAGACATGCTTTACGCAGACAGATGCAGCAGAGTATGTACGCTCACTCATGAAAAATGCAAATGCACAATCACAGACCGAGAAAAGCAGACGCATGCACAAGGTTCCCCATTCTCATGATGGTTTTCCATCATCCCTCTGAGCTGGAAGTAAGAAGTCTGGTATGATGGACTTCCCCAGTAACTGAAGATTACATCAACAGCTCTGAGACGGCCTCTGTATTTTTGCCAGTTAAATGTTTTTTATTCTTTCCTCTGTATTCCTTTAATTTATGCACTCAAGGCTATTAACATAAAGTAATGCACAAGGAAACTATTTTTTAGTATTATGCAACAGTGGAATAATGGAAAAGTCTGTCTACTGAGCCTTGACCAACACACTTCTGTCCACCAGCTTCCTGATGAATGCCTTGCTTGGGACTCACCAAGATCATAACTTTTCCAGATATAACTGTTTCCAGCAATAGCTTAGCTTAACGTTTCCACACAATGTGTTTTAGCATTGGTCGTTTAATGAAAAGTTTTTGTTGAAATGTTAAAATGTTGCACCTAACTTTAGTTTCTAAAAATGTTTTTGTTAAACGTACAATAAATTAGTTCATTTTTTCCCCCTAGTGTAATAAATAGACACCCTGTCCTCCCCCAGCTCTACGTGTCGTCGGAGAGCCGTTTCACCACGTTGGCGGAGCTGGTGCACCACCACTCCACCGTGCAAGACGGCCTCATCACCACGCTGCATTACCCTGCACCGAAACGCAACAAGCCCACCATTTATGGAGTTTCTCCCAACTACGACAAGTGGGAAATGGAGCGCACTGACATCACCATGAAGCACAAACTGGGAGGGGGCCAGTATGGCGAGGTGTATGAAGGTGTCTGGAAGAAGTACAACCTCACTGTGGCTGTCAAGACACTTAAGGTTAGGTGAAAGAAATCCTTCTTATGCAAGCTCGTGGAAACATTTTAACTCCAGCATAATATATTAGGAGTGTGGCAGATATAATTCCTTGGTCAGGCTGAATAGTGCTGCCCTCTGCTGCCACAGAGACGCAACTACACTTTAATCCTAACTTTTTGTTTTTCACTTCTTCCTTTATGGAAACAAACAACTTTGTAGGAGGACACAATGGAGGTGGAGGAGTTTCTCAAGGAGGCTGCAGTTATGAAAGAGATTAAACACCCCAACCTGGTGCAGCTTTTAGGTATGTTTAAAAATGAGTTAACTATTTTTTTTTTTATTAGATTTAAATGTGACAGACCAACACAAAGTAGTGGACAATTGTGGAGTGGAAGGAATTTTATTCAACAGACTGGTATATGTTTATATTTATCCCTCTTTATACTCTGCTACGTAAAGTAAAATCCAGTACAACCAAGTCATTTTTAAATTTGCTATTTAATTGCTGAGTATCAGTTTAACTTTTAGCTGTTTGTGGAAGACCCTAGAGGTTGGCTAGAGAATATTGGTGAACGAAACACATCTTGGAGATGGATAAAGACTCAAAATAGATCAGGGATACAGTTGTAGAGAAATTTAGAGCAGAGTTGGGTTAGAAAATAATATCCCAAACTTTCTAACTGAGAATTGTTTGATCTATCACCTGACGATTGCCTAAAAACTGACAGGGTACGCATAAGTATTAATAATAAGAGAAGCTGCCCAGAGGCCCTTTGTAACTGTGGAGTAGCTGCAGAGATTCACAGCTCAGGTGGGAGAGTCTGTCCATGTGACGGCTGTTATTGCACGCCACAAATTTGGCGTTAAATCTCAGTTTTCCACAAGCTGTGCAGAGCTGCGTTCCCCAGCCAGGAAAACGTAGCACTGCTAAACCAATAATGAATTGCTGGTTGAAATGTTAAGCTTCATCCAGCGTTTTGATTTTTGTACTTGCAGGTGTGTGCACACGTGAGCCACCATTTTACATCATCACAGAGTTCATGACGCACGGCAACCTCCTGGATTACCTGAGGGAGTGCAACAAAGAGGAGGTCAACGCCGTGGTGCTGCTGTACATGGCCACACAGATCTCATCTGCCATGGAGTACCTGGAGAAAAAAAACTTTATACACAGGTGACTATGTTACATTTGAGTATCACGCATTCATCATGTACTTTGACGGAAACCAAAGAAAAACATTTGTAATGTACTAAATAATTTTCCTTATTCTTGTGCAGTTCTGTAACTCTCGATGCATCACAGGGAAGCCATTGTTATTGTTCTGGCATGTTCAATATGCTCCTTTAGAAACTGCAAAGCATGATTTATGTTTTTTATGTTTTCAAACTGCACTTCAATTCTGGAGCCTGTCAGGACTCGGCTTATGACTCAATACCACTCCAAAAGTTGAAATCCAGCACCACAGCAGAAGAGAGTAGAGAGTGCTGCTTTCAGCTTTTCATGTTATCATTGTAATAATTTAGGTTTAGGATTATTTTTATTTCATTTTCTTAAAGTCACAAAGCTCCCTATTCCTCCTTGGTTCTGTCCCGCAGGGACTTGGCTGCCCGGAACTGTTTGGTCGGGGAGAACCACTTGGTGAAGGTCGCAGACTTCGGCTTGAGCAGATTAATGACTGGAGATACATATACGGCTCACGCCGGTGCCAAGTTCCCCATCAAGTGGACTGCTCCAGAGAGTCTGGCTTATAACACATTCTCCATAAAGTCTGACGTCTGGGGTAAGTTTACGCTCTCTTGAGCAGCAGTGGAATTTACTGCTACTGTTTAAATTTATTACACTGAAACATAGCAAATTTCCACTGTGGACTCTTTAAAGACACTTTATATATATATATATATATATATATATATATATATATATATATATATATATATATATATATATATATTTCCACAGTGGAAATTTGCTATGTTTCAAATATAGCTATATATATGTATATATATATACCCAAGACAAAACTAACTAGTTTTTATTTTGTTAGCTTTCGGGGTGCTGCTGTGGGAGATCGCCACCTACGGCATGTCTCCTTACCCCGGCATTGACTTATCCCAGGTCTATGAGCTGCTGCAAAGAGACTATCGCATGGAACGACCAGAAGGCTGTCCAGAGAAGGTCTATGAACTTATGAGAGCCTGTGAGTGCTGCGAGATCAATCTACAAACTGATGGCAAAGGTCTTTTGTTCTTTTCAGCTTTATTTACACTTCCTTCCTCTCAGGTTGGAGGTGGAACCCCTCAGAGCGTCCATCTTTTGCTGAAACACATCAAGCTTTCGAAACCATGTTTCAGGAGTCTAGCATCTCTGACGGTCAGTCTTCCTTCCTCATCATCTAAAGCACATTTTTTATTGTTCCCCCCCCCCAAGTGTAACTCTTCATGTTTTGTCAACTCTTTGCCAAATAATAGAGGTTGAAAAGGAATTAGGGAAGAAGGGGAAGAAGACATTAGGCTCCATCCAACAGGCTCCAGAGCTGCCAACCAAAACCAGGACGCTCCATAAGAACATGGAGAACCGGAACAGAGACAGTCCAGGTGGGATACATGCACAATGTAGTGCGTCCTTGCAGCTTGTTCATTACATATAATGAACAACAAAGATTGTTTAAGAAAATAGGAGTTAAAATTAACTATAAAATGAAAATAAGTCAAAATTTCATATCCAGATGTCCACAATTGTTTAATTTAGAAAACTTAAAATGATCAATTGATGAACTTGTATTTTTTTCAAATGTTGAACTTCTAAGACTTACTGTATTTACAATACAATAAATGTTATTGCATTGTAAATGTTAACTTTTCTGAAATAATTCATTGTTTTGTCTTTCAGTCCATCAAAGTATGGCTTAACTTTGTTATATTAAGTCCTTGTAAACGTATTGACGCACCTTTTTCAGTTCGTCACCTTTGAGGTGCTTAATATATTTGTTTAAGCACCACAGATAGGCATAGGCGAGGAAGTAACCTGATCGGTAAGAAATTAACTCCCATCAGCTGAGCTCATGGGAAAAAAAACAACTTTTTGCACAACCGCCATGGCTCAGTTTATGGATGCTGAATCCATGAACAGGCCAGATTTTTTGAGAAGCACCTTCCATCTTTTGCCTCTTACAGCTAACAATTATACACTATGTAGCGGTCTGTCACATAAGCTCCCAATAAAATGCAGTAAAGGCTGTGGCTTTAATGTCCCAAAGTAAAGAGGTTTAGGGGGACAAAGACTTTGGTCAGGCACAATATGTCACCAACCTTACACTGACCTATTTGTGCTGTTCCTTAGACCCTGTGGAACCCGAGGTGCCTGTATCATCGCCAATGCTCCCCAGGAAAGAGCGCCCTATGCTGGACAATAACCTAAATGAAGATGACCGCTTAATCCCCAAAGATAACAAGACCCGTAATAGTTTTCTCAGCCGCATCAAGATCAAGAAAAAGAACGCACCAGCTCCGCCCAAACGAAGCTCCTCTTTCACCAGGACAGACATTTCCTTTGAGAGGAGGGTAGTGACTCCTGATCCCCGAGACAGTGACAACTTCAACAATGGTACATCGTTGTCTCTGAATGACACCACACATGGTGTCGAATCCTCAAAGTTCTTGGGAGGTAATAACAATGGGGCAGGAGGCATCAACAGTGGGGCTCCCAACTACCCGGGGTCCCTGTACCCCCGTAAAAAGGGCCCCCCCTCACTGCCAAGTCCAGGTAGCAAGGCGGCTACAACGCCACCCAGTGAAGAGGAAGGGGTTTCTAATTCAAACCGCTTCCTCTGGGCGTCCGTCATGTCAAACGGCCGAGACGGCACAGAGTGGAAGTCTGTGACCCTCCCCCGAGATCTGGGCCAGCGCCACTTCGACTCCAGCACTTTGGGAGGGAAGCCGGCTCTGCCACGAAAGAGGACCAACGAGCAGAAAGGAGAGAGTGCCCGTCGAATGGGCACCCTGACCCCCCCGCCACGTCTTAACACATCATCGGATGTTTGTCCTGCCTTCCTGGGTAAAGACAACGATTCCAGTTCTGGTTCCAGTCCGCAAGCGTCGACACCCAAAGTGGTGAAGAGACCAGGCTTAGCGGGTCAGGAGACCTCCAAGACCAGCGCTCTCCAGGCAGAACTAAAAGCTAATGTGCTCCCTACTCTGGGGGCAGCAGGAGAGGAGTGCAGGCCTCGCAGGAACAAGCATGGTGTGGAGAACGCATCTTTAAGGGAGAGAAGCAAGATACATAAACCCAAGCCGGCTCCACCTCCACCACCCACTGGTCCCAAATCAGGCAAAATCCCACGAAGCCCCACTCAAGAATCCCCCGTATCCTCGCCCTCATCTTCACCTTCAGACATCAAATCTAAGGGCCTTCCTTTCATTTCAGACCCTCACCATACAACTGCTGCTAGTGACCAAGTCCGCTCAGCCTTCACTGAGGGGCCCAAAAAGGGGCCTTTGGGCTCCAAACCTCCAGCGATAAAGGCTTCTGCATCCGCCACCTCTGTGACCACTTCTTCTTCCTGCCAGACCCAGGGAGGCCCATCCTCCACTGTCGCCTCCTCTGCCGATCAGAACTTATCCGCTTTCACCCCTATTGCCAAAACCCGATCGTCCCTCCGCAAGACCACACCCCGCCAAGGCAGCGAGCGCACGCCCAATTCGGCGGTGACACGCGAGATGGTCCTGGAGGGAGCCGAGCTGCTGCGTGCCGCCATCTCCCGCATGTCAGAGCAGACAGGCAGCCACAGCGGCGTGCTGGAGGCCGGGAAGAATCTGTCCAAGTACTGCATGAGCTACGTCGACTCCATCCAGCAGATGAGGAACAAGTTTGCCTTTCGAGAAGCCATCAACAACCTCGAGACTAGCCTGCGTGAGCTTCAGATCTGTCCCTCTGCCACAGGGGGCGCCAACGCGCAGCAGGACTTTACCAAGCTGCTGTCCTCTGTTAAAGAGATCAGTGACATTGTTCAGAGGTAGCGCCGTATAAAGCGCCAAGACGGGAAACTGATATGAACTTTGACACATGACCCTCTGAGAGCTGATGGGTGGAGTGTGATTGAGAGGAGCCGTGTGGGCCGACATTACAGTTTTCTCCCACTTACTGACTCATGTAGTTGCCATAAACGGACTCAAAGGAAGCAGCAACTTTGTATGCACATTGTCATCTTAGCCTTAAATAGGCTGTGGACCAATTTTACATCAATCATCTTTGAAATAATCATGTTTTACATATTTAATTTTTTGCCCCCCCTCCCCTTCTGTCTCTTGACATTTTTATAAAAAGGCCTCCGATATATTATTTTATCATCTTCAGTGATGTTGTGATGTTGCTATGACAATTAATGAAATCCATACTTGCCTTAGAAAACATTTCCAGTTGTTTATCTGTTGTCAGCTTAAAAAAATTCAGAGAAAACCTGCGTAGATTGACTTTGTTCTACACTTTTTCCTTGTTCGATCAGTCGTCACTGATTGGTTGTGTGCTGAAAGATGAGATTGTGTTGCTGTTTGTTGTGTATTGGTGCTTTTTGCAGTATTTTGCAGCCATTTGTGCCATAAAATAACAATGTGGAGAGAATGACCCTCTTTTCTCTCTTTGCTTCTCCCACCACTCCCGTAACATTTAGTTCTAGTTGAGGCCGTGTTACTGGTTAAAGCATGTTTGTATGGCTTTGGCTGAGTTCTGCCTTGTGCTTGAGAGTGGCTGAGTTGGTGTTTACTGGATATAAATGTTTGCAGCACCAAAAAAAAAATGTTTGGATCTGGGTTAATGATCTGCATCCCAGTGGATCATTATTAATTTTTTTTTTTTTTTACATTTATTCTCAGACTAAACTTGTCTTTTTAAATTTATATGTATAAGGAGTTTTGATGCAATTTTTTTCCTCTCTGTGCCAGTGAAAACAGCCATTAGTAGCAGCCTGGCCTTGCTGTTGGATAACAGACCAACTCGGTGTTTCCCCGACA
This sequence comes from Poecilia mexicana, assembly GCF_051168715.1. Taxonomy (NCBI): domain Eukaryota; kingdom Metazoa; phylum Chordata; class Actinopteri; order Cyprinodontiformes; family Poeciliidae; genus Poecilia; species Poecilia mexicana. Next base: position 13,019,676 of record NW_028263381.1, on the reverse strand, counting down.
GGCCTCTGTTCCCGACACACGAGCGATTGTTGCAGAGGGCCTCCACCACCACAAAAAAATAAACACCCCCTTGGGAGACACTGGACTAAAATGTTAACGCGTCTGTCAATTGCTGTTTCAAAATGACTGAAAGAGAGGTGGGGGGACCATTACAGACACTAACGTGAGACTCCACCTTAATGGTTTGTTTCCCCCCCCCCCCTTTATCTGAATCCCTGGAACATTTTCAGTATTTGTGCTGTAATCGTCTCATCCTCTGTGCCCTGCCTGACTGCGAAGCCTTTGGACAAAAGTCACCGCTGCCGGCCTTGACTTCAATGGTACTGTTGTTGCTTTTGTTAATTCCTCTTCTGTACCGAACATACCACTACTCTACTTTTGTGTCTAAGCCTCGATCACCAAGTTTTGTAAACAAAGTTTGCCTGTATTTGTAAATGTTTCCTCCTTTCTAACCTGGGTGCAATTTTTTTTTTTTTTTGTTGCAGTAAAATACAAAAAGCTACTTGAAATATAAATCTGGGTGTGACTGTTTTTTATGGCTTCCTTTACCGAGTGAAAATGGCTTGATTTAAGAATGTTCCTGCACAACCAGAGGAAGATTGGAATTCAGGTATTTTCCAAGTTTAGAAAAATAAACTTATTGACTTCCCTGTAATATTTACAGAGCTCTCTATCCATTATTCTGTTCCTCAATCCATCTTTCATTTCATGTTAATTCAGCCATTATCAGATATTTATTCATTCTTCCAGTCTTTTTATTTCATTTTTGCAGATTCAGAACTTAAAGCCTGCTCACTAGAGTCTCCAGCTACAGTTCTTATTCAGGAGCTAGTCTCCCGCAACTTTTACATTCTTCCCCAGTTGCAACACACCTGAATCAAATGAATGGCTCGTTACCAGGGATTTCCTGAATATGATGGCACAGTCAGGAGGTAATTCAACAATTTGATTCAGGTGTGTTTAAACAGGGTCGCACCTAAAAGTTCCTTGTCAACATCTCTTGAGGACTGGACTTGGTTCCTTCTGCTCCAGAAAAAAAAAAGACACAAAAGAAACTGACGATAGTCAATACTGGACTTTAAAGGCATAATATCACTTTTTTGAGCTTTATATCATGTTATTTCCTCGTCAAAAACATACCAGGATGTTTGACAAATCCTTGAATCTTCGTTGGCAGCCAACGCCATCTTTCATTCAGCTCCTCTTCGGGGGTTTAACCTGCCAGCATCCGCTTCAGAGCATCGCTCCCCCGCTCAGCTCCTTCAGGCTAGCAGCAGAGTTTGATATATTAACCATTTCTCAGTCCAACAAGCCAAAGAACGATGTAAAAGGCTTAACGGAGAGGTTGTTGTGAGGACATGACAAAGACGGGACTGTTGAAGCTTTTTTTTTTGGAAGAGACAGAGGCCCAATTTCAAAATGCAAAGTCAAATTTGAGTCGTTTTAGATATGTATTTTTTTAATAACTTAAGGTAATGATGCTGCCCCTTTAATTTATCCATGCCAACATCTTAAAAAGGACACGCACACACACACAGAGTCAGGTTATGTATAATTTATTTTTTCTGACTAGAGTATTTTATCATTAAAATCAAAATGTCAACATTTTAAAATCATATACACGCAAAGAACGCATTTAAATGTTAGCACAGCTTCTTAAAAATTTATACATATTTACTTGTTTTTGTTTTGCTTTTTTTAAATTTTTTTCCTTTTTACTTGTGGACAGACAAAGCAGGAAGTGGTCACTCAAACGGTAAAGAGGTGGAAGGCGGGGAGAGAGAAAGGAAGCCCGCCCCACCCACGATGAAGAACCAATCCCTGCTCCCCAAAATAGTTAAGACAGTGACGCTCCCTCCCTCCCTCCGGCAGGGAGCAGCCTTGATGGGGTGGAAAAATAAAGCCGACCATGAACACAAACACGCCCCCGTTCTCTAATCTATACAGAAATGATGCAGAATTGCTGGCATAAATACAACCTGCATACCTCAAACCAGTTTCTCTCCCCCTCGTTGTGTCGGCTAACTCGGTAGTGTGCAGATGGGCAGGTTAATGGGAGACGGGGGCTTGTCCGGGTCTGTCCTTTACATACATTTATTAATAGAAACTATGTTACAGAATTTCCCCAAGCATGAATTACAGGCAACCCACTAGCACACCAACTGTACAGATCTTGGCAGAGCCACCAGATAAATTTCTGAAAACAAAGTACAGTAGCAAGGTCATCACCAGCAGTTAAGAAGCAAGATATATACAGCTGTTCAGTCAGGCGACTGCTATGTTACAGAGAAATTGTACTTGAAAGGAAGTAAACATTTTTGTTTTACAACTTCATGTTTCGAGTGGGGGACGCATGCTGCTTTGTGTTGGTTACATGAGGCAGACTAACAAGTCTCCAGATAAATCGGCTCTTCAGTGCAGCTTTGGGGGGCGGAGGGGGAAAGAGACCCAAATAATTGTGATTTAATGAGTGTAGAATGTAATAGTGATCCTAAAAGACAAATTTTATTCAATCAGGGTAGCGTCAAGAACAAGTGCATCAAAAAAGAACTGCTATAATAAGGCAACGATGACAAAACAAATGCTGGTAAAGACGTGTTGACATGATAGTGAGGGGAGAGTTTTGGGGGTCGGATGCATGAGGGCGGAGCTGAAGAAGAAAGTGATGGGAATTGTGATTAAAGTGACATCTGAGTCTAAAAAAAAAAAAAGAAAGAAAGACATCCATCCAGCCAACTGTAATTCATTCCAGCTGGAAAACACCAAAAACTTTTTGCAAGATTTCAAAAGATAGCAATAAGAAGGTAATTCCTAACATTTATTGTGGCCATTTATTTTTTATGAGTTTCCTTCATTGCATCTCTCATGAGTTACTGAAAAAAATTACTTCTCTGCCAAGCAGAGGGAAAAAAAAAACAAAACTCAACTACTCATACCATCTGGAGCTACCCGTGTGGCTGATTAATAAATTACTTTATGACCTCCTGCCCTCGCTCAAATGAAACATCTCTTATCTGCATGATGCGGTGAAAAGAATGGTAAATTTGAAGAGCTTGGGAATATCATTCAGATTCAATTTAAACAAAACTGATAAGTGGCGCGTCGACCTTCTGCAGTGTGTATATTTCATATTTATATATATCTATAAAACCAAACATAAAAAAACAGTCTTGAACATTGAGTCTATCTAAAGTGTCAGTGACCAGTAACTCGTGGTGCCACCTACAAATCCTACTGATGGGAGGGAGGACGACTGAGCGGGGGGGCTGGGGGAGGGAGCGGAACAGCGGCGTTATGGGACAGAAATACACGGACAGTTTTAGGACGAGTGAGACGGCAACAAAGAGAGAGACGGGCAAAAGGACGAGGGAGAGATGTAGTCCACACAGTCCAGCTCGGTCTGGCGTTAAGTCGATGTTCGCCCTGCCTTTCCTCCGCAGCCCTGCTCTCACACAGCTCCTGGTGCAGTGAGGGATGAACGTACGAAGGCGTCGGAATGGATGGAGGGGTTGCTCAAGGGAGGCCGGGCAGAACGGATAAAGAAGAAGGGAGGAACGCGGGTGGGTCGGGGCGGAGCGGTGGGGCTTTTGCTTGGTCATTAGCAGCCGCAACCTTCCCTCTGGGGCTGGGGTTCACTGGTTAGCCGACCGCCCTGAGGCGCCGAGGGCTTGTGCTGCACCCCTGACTCGGCGGCGTTCAGGTCCAGGCTGCCATCTTGGATATTCTGGTAGATTTTCTTAGCGGCTTCAAGGAAGGCGTCCTCAACGTTTTCACCTCTGGAGAGAAAAGGTACAGTCACGTGAAGCCGAAAAGGCAAAATGCAGAAAAAGGTCAAGATCGCACAGGGTCTTTTGTCACATTACAACCACAAGCAATTTCATATGATCCACCAGAACCAGGAAAAGGAGCGCATCGTTGTGAAGTGGAAGGAAAAAGATGCGTGGTTTAATATTTCTCCTTCCTGTTCCTGACTGATTGCTGCGAAAGAACGGGAAAACTCGTACCACAAAAAAATAGAAGGTACTTTGGTCAGGTGATACCAGATTTTTACTTTTTTGACTTACTTACTGATGGATAACTAGTATGTAACACACAATTCCCATGGTAAAACATGGTGGTGGTGGCATCATGCTCTGGTCAGAGGTTGGGGAGGATGAGATGGATGAGAGCTCAAAGCAATGCTGACTGAAAACTTTCTTGGTGCTGACTGAGGTTGACCTTCAGCAGAACAGTTTAGAATAAAGCAAACTCATGGGATGGAATGGTCCAGTCAAAGTCCAAATGGGCCAAATAAAATAGGAAAGATGTTCAGCGTTCACATATGTAAAGCTAGAAAAGATAGGAAAATATGAAATCGCAATATTATCATTACTGCAATGAAATTAAGATGAGAATTGTAATTAGTTGTATAACAAACAAGCCACACTTTTCAGGTTTTTAATTTGTTATAAAGGTTAAAATGTATGTATGCACGCCGTTTAAACTCTTCCAAATCACATACCATCTCATTTATATCATATAATGTCCCAATAAGATACTGAAGTTTGAGGTTGTAATGTAACAAAAGGGCTGTGAACATTTTTGCAGTATCTGAAACTTTAAGGCAGTTCTTACGTTTTTGCACTGGCTTCCAGAAACAATAAACCTGAGAAACAGAAAGAAGGAATCATTAAAACGTATTACCAAATCCACCTACCAACTCCTTACGCATCCCATCTTTAATGGAGCATATTTTTTCCCCCCTCAATTGAAACCTCGGGTTATGGTCTGACATGAAAGTTAATCAAAACAGTGAAACGGAAAAGAAAAACCACTTTCAGTCCTTAAATCGGAATATTTCCTTGAGAAATTTTACGCTTTGATTCACACGTGTCCAGGTGACGTCTGGCTCACCGTTCTCCTCAGCAAACTGCTTCGCCTCCTCATACGTGACGTCCCTCTGGGCCTCCAGGTCGGCTTTGTTTCCTATGAGAATGATGACCTGACGACACAGGAAGAGGAGGAGTGAGACGATCTCCTGCACGCTCGGTTCTGTCGGGGACAAATCTGACGCGGTGTGTGCCGATAAGGCCGAAGAACGTGCAGGAAGGCTGGACTTCACTTATCTATGAAAAGGAGGTCAGAGACGGCCTGGGGAAGACACAGGGGTCGGTTGCCTAGCGGCCGCATCATCGCAAGATCTCTAAATGTACCAATCTCATATTTATCTCTAGAAATGTCAACTTTATGGAGAAACTACATGATTCAGAGTCAGAATTTAGAAGCTGCTTAAGATAATTAAAACTTAACATATTAGGATTGTTGTTCTACAGCACAAAGTTTATTATGGAGCCTTAAGCATTCACACTAAAAGTTATGGTCTCTAGAAGTAATTTCAGTGAAAAATACATTAAAAATAATAAATTAAAAAAGAAAATGTGCATGTAACCCACTGTCGATGCATTTCACGTCAAGTGCGTGTAATGTCTGAACTGATTTTGATCTCCTTTATATGCAAAACAAACAACAAAAAAGAAACAATCTTAAAGACATATCCTATAAAAACTTTTCAAGTGGAATAATTAGCTGTAAATTCCGTTTGAAATTATTAATAGTGGCCATTTAAGTCCATTTAGTGGCATTAAAGCGTACTTTAATGGCAGGAAGCGTATGACGTCCCGTTTAAGGTCGGATGAAACACCAGATGCATTTCAAGGAGCCTGAAATAGAAGTGGCCTGTTGCACAAGCACAGACTTCTCTGATGGAGAGCTGGATGATTTAGAGTTAATCAAATTTGCCAAGAAAGATCTAGTTAAGAAACCAGGCCTGTGCTTTTCCAGTAAAACAAAATGGTAGAGGAAGAAAAGATGGAGTAACTAAGGGGAAAAAACCTGGTTACAATAAAGTCTAAAAAGAAAAAAAATCTAAAGATGAAGAGATATTTTAAATTTGTATTACTATATGCAATAACAGTGTAAATATGTGTGTATGCTTACAGTATTGGGGTTGGTGAGGTTTCTGGCGTCAGTAAGCCAGCTGCTCAGGTGGTTGTAAGTGCTTCTCCTGCAGGACGACAACATGGACAGGCGTGCAAAAATTTGAGGATTAAATGAGTTTGTCAGAAGCAGTATAATCCAACGCTGATTTCTTAATCCTCTATTGTTTTCTCTCAAACAAGCAATGCTTTCTAAGCTGGAGTCAACGCCACATGAGGGGAAAACGTGATAATATCAAGTCTTTGCGAGGCACACCCTTTGATAACAGGAAATGAACATTTGTAAAGCAGCAGCAACATTTTGTGCTGCAGCTCTCCGTCTTCCTCGTACATGCACATTATGTTCAAGTACATAATGCCAACTTCTTTCGTTTTTTTTTGTTTTTTTTTTACGTCAGAATCATGCAAAAAGTGCGAAGAAAGGAGAACCGGCAGCCTACCTGGTAATGTCGTAGACCATAAGTGCCCCTGCAGCCCCGCGGTAGTAGGAGCGGGTGACGGCCCTGAAGCGCTCCTGTCCTGCCGTGTCCCAAATCTGCAGCTTGATTTTCTGTCCGCTCACCTCGATTATCCTCGTCCCGAACTCCACGCCGATTGTATGAGGGCAGTCTGCCATAACTGGACAACAAGAAAGACTGAAGTGAGATCATATATATATATATATATATATATATATATATATATATATATATATATATATATATATATATATATATATATATATATATATATATATATATATATATATATATATATATATATGTATATATATGTATATGTTTGTTTTGTTTTTTTTATAATCGCATGCAACCGTTTACTGTTCTTTGCTAATCCTCGTACATCGTCATCCTCGTTTGGTGTTCCGTTTTTTGTTGGGGTTTTATTTTTTTTCCATTCACGTTACAAGCATAATTAGGAGGGTATAAATAAGTTTAACTAAACTTATAAATCCTAAGCAAATTGAGAGATATTCAGAATTTTGTTCTGCCCTTATTAGCCTAACTCAATTTTATATTTCATTTGCTCTCCAGATAGCAGCCAAGCTATACATTCATCTGTCTGCATTTAGTTTAGTTCTTTTACTCCAGAGTGGCTTTGATTATGAAGAGCCACTCTAGTAATACTGCTGGAGCACATGCTGACTGCCATGTTATTGAACTGCTTTTCTTTCATTACTTATGTAGCTTTTTTTTTTGAAGAACGATGATATTAACCACAGTCACATTCGGTAAATTAGAATACACATTCTAATGAGGTTCATTTGACAGATTAAAAGTATCTTTTGGAAAGGCTAACACACTTTTAATTAAGGCTACATTTTTGTATTAAAAAGTTTCTTATTAGTCTGATGCAATATTCTAATTTTAAATACATTTTCATGATGTCTTGTGTGTAACGTGTTTCGCTTAGTGATAAAATTCCTTAAATAAATTGACTTTTGAAAAATATTCTAATTTATTGAACGGGTCTGCATCCACGGCAAGCTTCAGTGCATAAAAAAGGATTTTGAAAAGTTATTTTTCTACCAAGTCATTCCTATTAGTTTAATGAGATGCCAGGAAAAGTCAGAGTCACCAGAATTTTCTCAAGCCGTTTTAAGTTTGCCGTGATGCTCTACTTGAAAGCTCACCTAATAAGGCACAAGGCCTGTTGCTCCAGCACTTCTTTTTTTTTCCCCCTCGGAAGAAACACGGCAACAGTTTGGAAGTGAAATGTTACGTTGTTTTGAAATGACAGTTTTAAAGCCACGAGCGGCACAATCCTGCTGACACTGCAGGATCTATTGTAATAAAGTATTAATTGTTTGCAGTCCTCCTTGCACCTAATAAATCATCCACAGCCACATGAAAATGTATGATGCAATCGGAGGAAACTTTTCTCTGATTGGCATTTCATGATCTGAATCCGACTGAACGGGCTCTTATGCATTTGGACGTGAATTGAACCTTTTCATCCATTTTGCAAAATGACGTTTGATGCTTTTTGTCCCCCCTTGTAAATTGCATAGGATGAAGGTAAACATACATTTTTGCATTTTAGCTGAATTCCTCTGAACTGGCAGCAGCTGCGTCGAGGATTTAAGCTGTACGCAAAGTACAAGCCAAAAAAAAGGTTACATTTTGCTTCAAATGAACCTTTTCAAAAAAAAAAAATAAAAATAAAAAATCTACCGTGTGTGTGTGTGGATTCGTCCAGGATGTGATTATAGACATGAATGAGAAACACTGCATCTGGCTTTTTAATAGTGGCACTAAACACAACTGAGCTGAATGGCAATGGGAGGCTGCAGCTGGCTCATACACAGGAGAAGAGACTCTCACTGTTGAGCTACCATTCATCTGCTCCGCCGCCGACATCCGCTGGTGTAAAAAAGAAATCTAAAGAGGTTTAGGCTCTCCAGAGATATTCTGGCAACCTCGCAAGCACTGAGGTGCACACAAAGACACACGGAGGAGTTAAAAATCACAAGCAGAACTTACATTTCTTTTCTGTGAACTGGTGAAGCAAACAGGACTTTCCTACCCCCATGTCCCCTAATGAGAGAGAGAGAGAGAGAGAGAGAGACTCAGGTTAACCAAGGAAACAGAGGAGCTATCATTTCTATTCAAGCTTGCAGTGTTGACCCCCATACGACAGCAACGCTTTACATCTCATGGACTAATCAGAGACAGGCCGTCATACAAAAAAAAAAAAAAGTGGGGTAGGGGGAAATGTTTATGAATTCCATGTTTTTTTTATGAATGCAAGGCTCATTTTGCCATAAATTGTACATTTCTACACTCATCTGGTCTCTGCTTCCAACTGTAATGGCCAAATACGTAACCAGCAGTTCAATAAACAAAACCAAAGTACTGGTAGTGTTTGTTGATGTTATGCATTTTAAAGTAAAAGACTTATATGTAGAGCAGTAAAAGGAATTAAGACATTTATTAAATGTAAGTATAATGTTTTTGTTTGTTTGTTCTTTTTAAAGCAGACAATTTAAGCAAGGTCACTTACCAATAATGATGTATTTGAAAATGTAGGAGTAGTTATATGGTGCAGTGGCCATGGTGGCTCTGGAATGAAAACGGAGAGGGCGTTTTCAGCAAATCAGCAAATATGACATAAACAGAAGAACTGGGCTTCAGCTGCCAACATCAGATTTAAAGAAGGCCACATTATTCATATTTATTGATGTAAAAATAAATGCTTAAACAGAGACTGAATGACTTTCGTTCCTCATGTTTTCAGAAAAACTCACTCCTGAGTATGTCAGCCTTATGAATGATAACAGATACCAGCTTCAAAGTGACAACCAGTATTGATTTTGACAAACTGTCAGTAACATCACACACTCAAAAAACATTCACATTGACGTATAGATTACAGGATATAAATATATACATATATAAAATCCTGCAATGATGATAACATTGGTTAATATTGCGATTGTGATATGCGTCCATTTTGTCTTGTCCTCTCATTCTCATCTGTCCCGCCTTCACTCGGTGACCTTTGGCATTTTGAGCAAAGTCATTTGTGTCCGGTGTGAACATCTGCTGCTCTGAAACTCTGCCCAACTGCATCAATATCACACCAACGTGTGAAACGCAAACTGGTAACACATGAGAAATATTAGGCAACAATTTGGTGAAACCAAAACATTCCTTTGCACAATGAATATTAAAAGCACAATAACGTCAACGCAATATATTGTGCAGCATTAATACAGAGTAGGGATGAAAAACGGTTTAATGATTACTGCCATGCAATTTCTAAGATTCTCAAAAAATATTACATTGTTTACAGTCCTTTTTTTTAATAACCCTGATCAATTTGTCTACAATTATGATGAAAAAATGTTTTTATCGTTACATCCCTAGACAAAAAATTAAAACTAGCATGTCTATATTGACAATAATCCTTAACTGTGAATTTGCTAGATATCATGACACTTAATTTTAATATTTGTCTTATGCGTTTTATTATTTAAAAATAGCTAATAATATTAGCTACTTAACAGCTAACAGTAAGATGAACACAGATACATATTCCTAAGGTTATTCGGACCAACAGCTGAAATCGGTTTGGACTCAACAGTGTGCAAAAATTTAAATCAATTCAACTCTGAGTTGATTTCTGAAGGAAACTAATAAAAAAAAATCTGACCGGTCTTTTATCCTGATCTGAAAAATCAGTGACGTCATAGGTACTGAAATGCATGGTGATAAAACACTGAAATAAAGGTGGACTAAACAGAACCTCTTTCTTTCCTCTAATCACACAAGAACACATTCACTATTATAGATACAACTATAAATAAAAGCTCCGACACCGTCCATCTGCTGTTTACACTCGATTATCCATGAAAGATCTCCCCCCCGCCCCCGCTCCACCGGTTTACTAATCAACACCGTCGTTAGTGCAACTAATCTATAAGTTTTCATCTTAAAGTCACCGCCTGTGGACGACACACGGATGGAACAGCATTTAGGTTTACTCAAAAACTCCAGATATTTTTAAGATGAAAGTGTCTCAACTTGCTTTCTTTCCCCCCTCCACAACAACAAAACGCCAGGGATCCTCCTCGCCGCCTACAGACTCATGTTGACTGAATTAGTGGTTTGTTGGGGCTTCGTGGCTCTCAGATTCTCATTTTAGATTAATAAGCTTTCACTGGGAGAGGCAACTCTAAACTCGCAACGGAGCAGGCTGCCACCGACTCCAGTGACGTCATCCTCACGATTTACCGACGGCGTGAGCCAGACATGGTGCAATCAAAGTTGAAAAATAATCGCCGGGTGGTAATTTCATTTTATTAAGTGAGAAAAACGATCACTATAATAGGCAGGAACATTCAGTTGAGTTTTAACATCAAATTCACTGATCACATGAAGCCATTTCCAGACATTTAGGCTTTTTGGGGGCTGAAAATACTACCAGACTTTGTCGAAAGGACCATTTTTCCTCTTGTCCTCCTCCTCGCTCAAAGTTGGTGTGCCTGAAGGCCGTGCTTTTCAGCAAGTGAAGGTTCAGACTAATTTGAGCTGCAGCTCTCTGCAGCTGACATCACTGTGCCACATCACAACCCAGAACTGTCTGGCGTACTCGCTCAGACTTCGGCACCTGCAGCAAAGTGACCATGTTTGACTGGCTGGGCTACGGCTGACACAACTGCACAAAAATGTGGATGGGCCGAGATAAGATAAGCACAGGAGGAAAATGACACAAGCAACAAGAGAACAGATAAAGGCTTGTACTAAACTGGAGGCAAAGGGACGTGGCTACAAACAACATGAACATTTTCCGACCAAATAAACTTTGGAATTGTATACACCGATTTGAGTGACTTAAATAAACACTTTGGCCCAGATTTAAAATAAACTAACTTGACTGGTTCATAACCGGATATTATACAAGTGCAGGTTTTCATCTATTGCGACACACCTGCAACATGAACAAACCTGCGTCTATCAGTCAAGTCATGCTTCTTTCATTTTTTCTGCTTCTAAGAAGCCAAAATTGCATTTCCAAATGGTCTTGAACAACAGGTCCTCAGGCTTTGGATTTTTTTCAAAGGTTTTTCTTGGAAAGCAACGTTTCACCCATGTCCAGTCCAGTTACCTCACAGCGGTAGAGAAATGTTTTTGATTAAGAAGTTGCTTAAAACTTAGCAATTTTATTGACATTAAACAACATTTTTTTTTTACTATTTTCCCCACTTTTTATCATTAATGAAAAGTGGAAAAAGCACAAGCCTTTTCAATGTGAACCTACATATAAACATCTTGTGATGTTCAAGTACAATCTGTGTTTCCGCTAATGGCCCAAAAAAAGACTTGGCTCACACTGAAAGCCCTCCACGAACTGCAACCCGACCTGCTTTTCAGCACCGACACTACTGGCTAAAAAGGACCAGTAGTGGTTTAGGACAACATAAAATAAGTGTTTATATATGCGTCATCTGTTGCTTAGGTACATTCAACGCAAATTTGATATTATGATAAAGAACGCAGTCAGTTTTACTAAGCTACATATGTTCACCAGGACTCCAGAGTTCACCCTATCCATCAGAGTTAATTTCATCACGTCAGATGCTGTTATAACAACACTATGGGAAAAGGGAAGTTTATTAAATAAATGGCTCGTGTCCCAGACATTGAAAATTCTGTATCCAAATTTTGAGGTGATTATGGACCATGAGCCAGTCAGTTTAGTGCCTTTAATATCCCAGCAGAGCGCTTTAGGTCTTTGACAGAATTTTATCACGTGACCCTCATGTGCCCACCTCATCCCAAGTGTGACAGGGAGATAATCTCTTAGAGTGCATATTCCCAGCAAGAGTAAAAACTAGATTTGGGGTAAAAAAAAAAAAAAGAAAAAGAAAAAAAGAAAAAAAAAGAAAAAAAAGAAAGGATGAGTATTCATCAATATGTAGAAAAGTCAAGGTCGTGTGATCAGAATGCAGCTTCAGCACTTTTCATATTCTTTTCAGACATCAAGTCTCTTTCTAGTGAAGAAGTTCATTGGCCTCTACTGAGATCACATCCTTTTCGTTCATGGTTCGTTTAACTTGTGATGATTCATCAGGAAACGTATAAAAGAAATCAAGGGTTGCTATAAGGGATGAGCAATATGGAATCAAGTTTTAATTGCAATATTAGAGTTTGTTGCAATCACGACAAGAGACTACAGAACTTGAAGAAAAATGTTTTCTGTTTAACTTCTTAGCATTATTTTACTGCACTATTAATAAAAAAATGATTTTACAAAAAAAAAATCTAGAAGTGGCTCTGTTTAAGTATTTTATCTGTACCTTACCTTTTCCATAAGTTTAATTATAAAATTACCCTAGATGTCAAATCACAGCAAGCAAAGTTGTAAAAAAAAAACAAAAACAAAAAAAAACAATGGAATATTCTGCAGTTTGGTTAAATCCGGTTGCTGTAAATGCGCTTTAAATACATTTGATTCGATGCCACAATGAGTAGTTCCGTAGAAAAACAGTCGACTGACCCCAAACTCCCACACTAGGTCTTACAGTCTATTGTTTGTCATTATAACGACCCTTTCCTGTTTATTTTACCAAGCTGCTGCCGCTGCAAAAAAGTATGCAATTACAATTACGTATGCAACATCTTAATATAAATCACCACATTCATTTTTAATCGAAAAGGATGAACGCTTAAGGATTAGAAAAATTGTGGCATGCAAATTATGTAGCTACTACTTCTACTTGACATGCAGGGCCCCTTGATGAAATCATGTGACACCAAGTCCTAATGAAAACTTGCAGTACGGTGTTAAAACTCCGCATATATTAAATAACGATGTCGTGTTAACAAACAATAAATTATGTGATCGTTTAAGTGATTTACGCACAGATCAATGAAATGATGCAGCATTTTAAAACATGGCTAGCAAAGATATTCAATTGAAAAGAAAACTTTCTCCACAATAAGTTATTTTCTTCAAAAAGTATATATATATATATATATTCACACATAAGCGCTTTTATTTTGTTCAAAACAAAACCAAAAGAGGTGGCTAATACACTGATGGCTACGAGTTAGCAGTAGACTGTGTATAATGCTGCTCTATTTATCCATTTTCACTCCTTTATAAATACACAAAATTTATAAACAGCGAATCCAGAACTGAACATGTGGGGTAATAGACGTAAGTAAATGTTTTAATTTGACATGTCCAAACCTGAAAATTTCAGGTTAGCTTAACATTAGCTTGTCAACCGGCAAAAAACAGCGGTGGGTTTACTAGTTTATTGCTTTATTGAGACATAAAAAGACAAAGACATCTGCAAGCAGACATAGAAGGAAATGCAGCCATACACTGAAGTGAAAAAACAACACATACGGTCGAATCTGATCAAAATAACAGCTCTAGATTAGGTGTTTTGAAAGCGAAGTTTGCATTAGCTCTAGCTTATTACCTAGCTGACGTCAATGTGTTTCTCGAAAACAAACGCTACAAAAACAAGACGGAACGCACTTGCCACCATTTTCACACTTCAAGACAATTTCTTACTGTGTGAGAATATCGAAAGCCAAAAACAAATCTGGGACGAGCTTTATTTTCTGCAAATACTAAACAGACTAATGTCGGCTAGCGTTAGCTTTAGCAGGGTGATTTGTCAGCTAATAGACGCGTTGCAAATGTATCTTGTGATCCTAAAGTAGACAAGTTATACGGCACATGAGAGGTGATTTTCCACACTAATAACTAGATAAGAGTCCACATTATTAAATAAATGAAACAACCACTCTTAACAAGCTCCGTTAGCTTTCCACTTGGTTGTATCCTGGCAAATACAGCTAATGCTACCCAATTTCTACAGATCACTGAGTTAAACAAGTGTGCCTCCATGTTTATTCAACATAATTCCATTGTAAGGTTACATTTAAATAATCCCCATTGTCTGTCCTTACCAGGAATTAAATCTTTAGGCGTTTTGGAGCTGTTCAGTAGAGGTTTGCAGGTTATCCTGGCTCAAGATGGCTGCTCACGGCACAGGGTTTCCTCAGCTCTATACAATGGGCTTCTGGGACAAAGAACCTTGTATGCGGCGATTTGCTGTTTAGGCACTATCACTAGGAGTCAGAATGGACGAGATAACCTAAACCTTATATTATAATATCTCTGGAGATAACATTAAATCCATATAGAAAACATAGTAAGACCTTTTATGAATGCAAATAAATAAAAAAATAATTTTTAGCTTTATTGTCTATGGCCTTATGTGTGGATTGTGAAGTCACTGCTGCATATTTTCTGCAAAAGCTACTTTACACTTACTCCATACACACCAATAAATAATAATAATAATATGATAACCTGCACACGTAGGGGTGTGATTTGAAATTTGGAAGATAATTGCAACTGTTTCTTTAAATGCTGTAGATTGAAAGTTGAGGCCTTCATGGACTGAACTTTTTGTCAAGGACCACCATCAGATGCTTGACTGGTGGTGAAAATCTGAAGGTCTAAGGTTGTGATGGTCAGGCGACCTATCCAAGTTGTACCCCACATCTACAACTTGCTGGAAATAGGCGAGACCCATGATCATTGCCAAAAGGATCTCCGATTTCTCCTCCAACCTGCTTCTTCCCCTGCTGTATCCTGGTGCAATGTGTTTCCCTGTAAAATCGAGCACATGCATGCAGGTGTCCATGTGATGTAAAAGAAAATGTGAATCATGAGTCCAGGCCACCTTCTTTGATTTCTCTGACACAAACCATTGGTGGTTCCAGACTAAGTTTACCAGAGCGGATAGGGTAAGGTCAGTGTTCCTTTATGAGAGCACAGAACGAAATAATAGGAAATATTTAATTGCTTTCATTATTTTATCATATCCCATTGTTTTACACAGTCAGCCACAGAGCCAAAGAACCTTCCTCGGCTCTGGAGTTGCAGGTTTCAAAGACCTAATTCAACAGATGAAAACTGTGATCCTATCTCGGTAGCTAAACTAAATTTAGTTATTTTTAATTTGTTGTTAAAGTAAAATTGTAAAGGTACAACGTCTTCTACAGCATCTTCTCTGATTGGACTTAACAGGTCAACTTTTGTTTGTGCACCTGTGAGCCTGTTGTATTCTTTATTTGGACCATTTTTGACAAATATACCAGGAACATCCCACAAATTATGTTCCAGGTAATGGCATTATTGTGCCATGAGATACTGTATTATACTAAGCCTTTCTGTTACTCCTAAGGCTGCGAGGTCAAGAACCTTCCTGAAACTTTTCCATCTCTATTCTGAACTCCATTTGGATGATTGAGCACCTAACCTCATCTCCAAGGCTGATCTCATCTCATTTTCCCCATCTGTATCTAAATCTCATTCTTTTGGTCAAGATCCATGTCTGATTAGCATATTTAAAGGAATGTAGAGAGATAAAAGTTAAATTTAGACCCTAACTTTTATGGATTGGTTTGGAGCATTGCCAACAGAGGATACTGTATTGTACTGTAGGAGAACCCCATCTATCTCGCTGCATTTTACCATCATTCCTAAACAAAGATGTCAAGATCCTAGAACCCCTGTGTTTGAGGTAGAGATTGATCTCCTAAACTCACAGAGTAACCTGTTGTTTTCAAGTTAATAAGGATGGCCTCAGACTTACACATTCGACGTATCTGGATTTGATGTAGTTGCTTATCTTGCCATGAAAAATAAAGGCAGCGTCAAATCACCTTTCTTTTGAAAAATATGAAACATTTATTGATGTAATTCACAATATTACATGCTTTCACTAAGATATTTCACAGAAGACTTACATAAAGTTTGCTTGCCACCAGCTGGCCTGCAGTGCTGTGACATCAACTGAAAAATATATATATTTTTTTTAAATGTGTAAAGTAAATAGCCCGTAACATTAAAAGACCAGACCAAACGTATGTTTGATCTTGAAAAAATATAGCAAAATCCTTAAAACAGAAAAAAAGACAGGCCTTCAAGTAGAAGTAAGACTTTGTAAAGCTGAAATCAGCATTGCCATGGGTCATTTTCTATGGGTTATTCATGTTTTTCGTTGGTTATTTTCAAGTTATGTTTTTTAAAATTAATTATTTATGGGTTATTTAAATGTTTTATGGGTTAATAATGTGTGTTCAGCACCAGTCCTCAAGGGCCAGGGTCCTGCCAGTTTTAGGGATGTCTCTGCTCCAACACGGCTGATTCAAATGGTCCAATCACCTCCTGTGCATGTCAAAGTTCTGCACATGCCCCCTAATCATCATCATTTGACTCAGATGTGCTGGACCAGGAAGAGAACTAAAACATGCAGGATAAACAGCCTTTGGACACAACTGGGCTAAATCTTCTTTTTACTGACAGTAAAACTCTAACATAAATGTTCTAGAAAATGTCATATTTGATGCTACATTTAAATAGGTGCAAGTGCACAAGAAGATCTCTGATGGGTGAAAGATGTTAAACAATTATTTTCCTCAAGCATGTTTTATGGGTCGTTCTCTCTGTGATTCATAGTCCGAGCCAACAGAACCTATCTCTAAGAGCTGCTTTCAAGCAACACTGCGCCGAATAACACGCTCATTGAGCCTGTGAGATGTGCAATCCAGTGATGCCTGTCCCAATTCTAGTTTCTCATCACCACCACATCCTCAGCAGCAGGACACCCAGTGCACAGACATAGTGGAGTGTGCTCGGATGCCACAGCGGGGTGCTGTTGCACAGGTCGGAGTCGCAGCAGTGAATTCGCACCCCCGGCAGCTCTTGTTGCTGACAGTGTCTGGATGTCGCGCAGCCACTGGTCAGGGCGATACCCAGAGCCGCTGCAGGGACAGAATAGGGTAGGAGGGAGGTGGGGGGAGGAGAGTCAGTCAGTCAGTCAGTCAGATAAGAGAGATGAGCTGGTGTTTGGCTCAGCAGGAAAAAAAAGCATAACTAAGCACCAAACGCTGCAAGTGGATAATGAGGAAAACACTTGCACGTCTTAAGAATACACAAGAGAGGAAAAAAACTGCTCTTTGACAAGCTTATTTTGTGCAATAAAAACAAACATCAGTCATTTTGTACAATGTAATATATAACTGCTATGTTTATATAACTGCCCTGTGTCTAAACACAGCACTTAGTCTTCAATTTAACTTTTTTTTAAACAAGGGTAGAGCATACAGATACAGGGATATTTAACCATTCCTCTCTGCACATAACTTTTCCTCTTTTCATTTGCATTTTTTCTAATTTTCTGTTGTCATATTTTGCATGATTTCTACACATAATCATGCATAATGTTTTTTTTTCTAATTAACATGATTAGAAATAAATATCATGCATGATGAGTACATGTAAATTTATTGGATCAAACTCATTTCTTTTTGAGAATTACACAGTATTCTTCAGAAGAAGGAATGTGCCTTTTTTGAAACAAATCCCGCCTTTATATTGTTCATCAAAATATGATTATCTTCTGATACTTTGCACTGCAGCTAAGCATACTTGTTTTGGAGGTTGATAGTACAGCTCATGTTAGCATAGCAATATTTTTTCTTTTTTTAGTCACATAAGAATTCACCCAACATTTTTTCAAGGGTTTTGTTGGCTCCAGTGGTTTTTATTTAACTGTTCTTTTACAAGAAAGTGGGTTGTGAGAGAGAAGGAAGACATGCGGCAAAAGTCCAGGACTCAAACCTGTAAGGCATACATGGTTGGAACGTAATCCCGTGCCATCGCTGTGCCCAATTTACCCAACATTTCATTATTTCAAGGTGTGCCGAGCTTTGAGTTAGAGTCAAACGTGACACGAGACATTTTAGAGAAGAGAAGGAGACTGAAGATGTTGTGGATTAGGGAGAAATGTCTTGGCTCTTCAAAACAAAAGAGACCAGAAATGTAAGACCCTTTTATGGAAGTTTGCCAGCATGTGTTTGATTTGGATTTGACAGGGTCACATGAAGATTAAATGGACTGACTGGCCACAGATTACTGCCAAGACATTGGTACACAATTTTGAGTAAGAGCTTTTCATACAGCGCACCGCATGCAGTTTCTGCCGGTGCACGCTGACTCTCTTAGCAACTGGAAAACCGCGCCACATCAGCCCTTTCAACATGAGCAAATTTCTTGAGATGTCAAGGAGAGAAACAGCTGGGCTGCCCACGCTTCCCTGGATCTGCTCCATCATCAACGTTGCCTTGAATGTCCGCATCCTTCATTTGACTTAACATCAAACATTGAATGACTTACAATTTACTCAGCAGAGCACATCAAAGTTACATAACTATCCCCTGTGCAGGGAAATAGAATATTCAAATCTGCCAGACAAGAAACATTTACATGATTGTATGATTAAAAATCATTATGCCGATATCCAGTGGTACATCAGAGTGAATTAAAACAGAGAAGTAAAAAAAAAAAAAAAAAAAAAAAAAAGTGAATAGATGAGGAGAGTAAAAAAAAAAAATACTTCACTCACTGCTTTCTGTCTTGATGCAGAAACGGTGTTTGAAGCCATTGTGTGAGTGGGTGCAGGTGATGACCTCTGGGTTAGAGCAGCCCAAGTCCACATACCTCTGACCATGGATGATGTTGCAGCCATAGCACTGCAGACCCTGGACTGCAAAGATGAACAAAGACAAATTAATGTGTTCAGTCCAACCTGAACTGAATGTAATGAATTGGAGTCTTCACTGGAGGAAAAATGTACATGATTGGCTAAGATGAGAACTGAAAGGTGAATGTTTTAGCAGCACACTTATGTCTGAGAACTTTGTTTTATTTAAACAAAAAATGAAAAGTTCCTAGTTAATTTGAAAAAAAAAGAAGTTTTGTCTGACAAAAATCATTCTGGCACACAGCATAACCAAAATAGCAGATGTTTGATGTCTGAATAACAGAATTTTGATAATAAATGGAGCAGTAAATTAGCAGATTACAACTCATCAAATACCTTGCAAATGTATTCACACCCTGACATCCTCCGTCCTGTTAAACTCACAAAGCTATATGTGTTTGATTTGGATTTTGTGTGTAAGATCAACACAAAATAGACCTTAATTAAGTGGAAGAAAAGCAAAAATGTGTCACAAATAAAATGTATATGTGTCGGAATTTCTTTGTAAAAGTCCAGATCTAAATCCAGGTAAGAATCTCTGGAAAGACTTTAAACTTGACACTCACAGATGTTTTACATACAATTTGAGTTTGAGCTATCCTGCAAAGAAGAATGGGCAAAAATGTTAGTCTCTCTATATGAAAACCTTGTCTTGAGACAGAGCACATGAGCATATAAGTACCATTTGTGTGTGCACACACACTTACACGCATTGTGTATGAATATATAGGAAAGTAGGAGTCTGAGGTGTTCAGGTGGATGGTTACCACAAATATATTCAATATTGGTGAATTTGTTTGTAAAAGGTTTGTTTAAGTGTTCATTTTAAATGTTTTTCATTCTTTTATTTTAACTATGTCCTTTAGAAAATAGCAAAATATACGACTGAATGAATTGAAAACAATGTTTTGTACTTGTGTATCTTAGAACTGCAGTGACTGGCTCAATAATGCATTTATTTAATTTTTCTTTACATAACCCTTAATCTTCATTATTTGTTAAAATATATTAAATGTTTGCCTTTGTAACTATTTCTGCCAATGTGTAATAGTAGTAGCAGTAAGACAAAACAGCAAGCCATTTATAGACAAATGTTTGCACTGAAATCGTTGAAACTAAAATTTCTTACATTGATAAATGGCCAAAGAGGCTTGCATATGTGTTTTGTTTATGTTTGTTTATTTATTTGTCAGGGCTTATGGTCAAGTGATTAAACTCATGTGATGAGAGATCAATTGTACCAGATAAGACCTCTGGCTAATTTCCTATGTGGTTTCTTTGAGTGTTACATCAAAATCACGTGTACGAGGTGATACGTCAATAAAATAATGTTAAACCTAAGGTTGAAAAAGATGAATGTTCAAAAAAAAGATGCCTTTAAAGAGGCATGATACATCTATAAGAGGAAATAGTACTGATGATATTATATATATATATATATATGTATATACATACTAAAATATGCTTCTCCAAAGAGAATTTTAGCTTCTGATTTTTGCTGTGCAATTGTTTCACTTCCCAAACGTTTAACTCCCTTAAGAAAGTGAAGCTAAGCCTAACCATAACAAATCCATCAGGGCTTAAAGGGATTGGCTGAGAGTTCAGCCCGCTCACACACCTGTGCTTGCCCTCCAAAAGCCTACCCATTTAAGATGGAAGATCAGCTTTGGCTGAAACCAATCCTCCCCCTTTATCTGTGCAGGCCGTTGGACTCAGTGAGAGTGCAGAGCGTCAGGCTACAGCCTCTTGCCGCCTCTGCTCTGTTAAATAGCCCACCAAAAGCTCTGATGGAGCTTTCAGGAGCGAACTAATCCCAGGCAAATGCTCTTATAAAAATCACGTTAGAAATCTGCTGGAATCGATGTAAAGCCTTGCAGGGGCACAGAGCACATGCCAGTCTGCAGGGGAATGTGTCACAATTCCCCTGCTAGTGATAGCAAACAATATAATAAATCATATTACTTTAACATAAAGAACATATTCGGTAATAAATGTTGAAATTGAATTGTGATTTATTTCTTCCGGACAACCTGAATGAACAGTGTTCTCTGTGCTTTAATACACAGCATTCATGAAACATTGAAAGGCTGCCTGCTATGAGCATTTTGTCAACATAATGAGGCTACATTAAAAAGACAGTCAGCTCCCTTGGTACAGTGCAGTTTATTATGAGCCCACAATGAGCCTACTTGCAGTATGCATTAAAAATGTTGATTAACTCTGAGTCTGTTGTGACCTAAATTTGGTTTTACTCATTATTAGCATCATGGGCGTGCATATTTTCTCAAAAATGAGCCCACTATTTCCTGCGTGCATGCTTTGTGCATTAAAAAAGAAAAACAAGAGGGCTGTTAAAATGAAAAGGAAATGCTTTAGAACCCTGAGAAGCATGGTGAATCAGGTTGCCTCAATCTCTCTTAGGTTATTTGTCATATTTTTCATTTGCTTTTATAACAATTGAGTCCATGTTCAGCCCATTCTGTGTTTATTATTCGCCCTCCCTCAGTCAGTTTGCTTCCCTTCTCAGCTGCTTCCCATTGTCCTGATTGTCCTCTGCCTCCACTCTCCCTCAACTGTTCCCCTTTGTCCCTGATTAGTTCTTCTTGTCTGCTTTGTCATTTCTGCGTCTCCTCATTACATGATGTTATGTTCCAGTTACCTGGGAAGTGGGAACAAGGAGCTGGGTTTGTACACTACTTTCAACATGGCTATTGCAAACAATAGACATTGTTTGCAATAGCTCTTACAGGTAGGTTTACTTCCCATAAGCAAACACTTTTTATTTGTTCAGATTAAAGTTTCAAGATGCTATGTGTAACATTGATTTTAAACGCACTCTCACATGTATGTCTTATAAAATAATTGTTTCCACCACATCTGTCCACTGCTGATGCAGGAGCGGCCATATTGAAATGCAAATTTAGCCTTACAAGTCGTAACTGGGGAAACTACTCCCGGGGGTGGAGGGGCGTTCCAGTTTATTCTTCCGACTGGGAAGTTTGAATTTCCAGTTTAAAGCACAACTGGATCGTAGTGTGTGTGAACATTGGAGTCCAACAAAGTGGCTCATGTTAAAAATATGCCATCAACAAACTCAAGAAAACCATATTTGTTCTGTGTATCGCTTGTCACCACAACAAAGGAAGGCTTTACATAGATAGACATGGAGTATGAAGGTTTGGAGGAAGAAAAACAAATCTCATCTTAAGAATGAGAGCTTATCAATAACTTTTGGAAATTCACATTTACTTTCAAATAACTAATAAATGAATTGGATTACTTAATCATGTCCTACTTGCTTAAAGTAAATCTGGAGACAGGTTTGCAGAAAACAAATTCTTTGGAAATGAGATTGATTGGAATCAAACATGCGACGTGTTAATGAAGCTGCTGCTTGCATCGCTGTCTGCCATCATTGATGCTGCCAGATCAATAAGTCAAACATCAAACAGCCAGCACAAACGATCAGCTTCCTTTGGGTTGGGACTGGATCTGTTATGTGACGCAAATGAGAAACGGTTCCAAATAAAGCAACACAATATTTCAGTGTGGAACAATTCAAAAATATTTCCTTTGCTGAATACCATTTCACACTCAAATTACAGTCAAACGTCCTTAGGTCAATTGCTACTGCTCTGTGGGGAAATTTACTTTGCCTCTTGTGTGGATACATAGACACATTATGTATTGCTGGCAGACAATTTGAGCTTTGGTCCGTTACAGGTAGAAAGAAACTAATTTTATTGCAATTAGCTTTAAACATAATCAATGATACAGCAATATATTCTGCATGTTTTTTGTGGTTTAATTTTGTTTTTTATTTTAAAGTTGACATCTACACTATCTCTTAATAACACAAGTGATATTATGTTTACAAAAAAAAAAAAAGCTGCAGCAAATGATGATGTCTGTCTGTGATATAATTATGCCCTTTGGCACACGCACACACACACACAACCATAAGCAGAATCCACAGCAAAATACATCCCACTCACCTTGTGCCAAACAGAGCATCCAAACCAAAATAAATCCAAGTCCATACACTAACCAGGTGCGCAAAGTCATGGATGCAGCACAGGAGCGAGGGTCAGTTGTCCGTGCTGAAAGAGTCAGAGATTTTTTTTTCTCTGCTCACATCTAATTTCCCAATAAACCAGATGCAGAGAAAAAAAATAAATTCTTGCAGAGATCCCACTTGCCTGAACCCTGAGAAGCCTGAGTCTGCCTCCCACTCTGCCTCGGTGAAGCTTGCGCTCTGAATGAGAGATCTGATTGTGAGACTCCAGTGAGAGGGGGAGCCAACCAGCCAGTCAGCTCAGCTCAACAGCCAGTCAGGCAAAGAGAAGAGGAGGAGGAAGAAGATGGTTTGAGTGAAGAAACTAAATAAATAAATGTCTTCATGAGCGGTGTCCTCAAATCCTGGGAGGGACAGAAGGTTGTTAGAATCTGTCCTCTTTCTCACATCTCATGACAGAAGAAAAAAAAAGGGAAAACACACATGGGATCGTCATCTGCAGAGGTGAAAACAAACAATAAAGTGTGATCCTTTTCCAGCTGGGACATACAAATCAATCGGGCCTTAATCCTGATTGACAATCCATCGCTTCTAATAATAGCCCGATCACAATGTGTTAAAAGCCCAGGGGCTAAATGGGATGGGACACCAACAGGTTCAGTCTCCGAGGGTATGGAAGTGTGTGCATGTTTGTGCCTCAGAGTGGGAGCAATGCCAAAGCCAGACCAAACACACCAACACACACACACACACACGTTGCAAATAGGGCAGGTTATCTGTGCTTGGTGTATCACTACACACTCGCACAGGGGAGAAAATTCTATCTAATCAAGAATTAAAGACTAAATCCTTTCTTAGAGACTGTAATGCCAGAGGATAAGGCAGGCTTTGTGGTAAGCCCTCATTCCCTCCTCACCCCAAGCAACATATGGTCCGACCTGATAGATGGCTGCCATTGACTGCTATCATTCCTATTAAGACATATTTACAGCAGCTTGTTCGGATTTCTGCGCATTACAATGGAACGTGGGGGAATTAAAAATTAACTGCAGCTCTTTAACAAGGCACACAATGTGAAATGATGCCGCACTGCATCTTTTCATAACGACGAACACACACTTAGTATTTGGAAATGTGCGCGGCTGTGTGTAATTTGTTTCTCCTCTTATTTCTGAGTCATTGTTTGTGCGACTGTGTGGGAAGTAAAAGAGGCATTTAGGTCAGTCTTTGCCAAGATTCAACCATCCATGTGCCTCTTTTTCCTTGAAAGAATTCACAGGATGATAAAGATTGAGAGATTTTTTTAAAAAAAAGTTTAAGTTCCAGACTTTGAGTTTACCATTTTTCCGATTGTGCTTTTCCTTTTTCTAAAAGAACAAATTATAGTGAAAGATAATGAAAACACAGCTGGACAAAAAGTAGTTCTGACAAAATCATTACTGAACCAAACATTGGTCCGGTAATAATACTTACAGTAATTGTTGAATTGAATGAAATGCTCACAAATGATTTTCTTGCTTATTTAATAAATGAGGCTAGAAAGTCCTTTGGTCAAAAATTTTGCAGGTTCTCACTTATATGGAAACCCAAAAAGAGATAACAATCTGGTTTTCTAATGTGTTTTTTTGCACTGGCGGTCTTTACTCATTAGTAGCTTGGCAGGAAAAAGGGCAGTGAGTGCAGAAGAAGAAGAAGAAGAAGAAGAAGATCGCTTCAGCCTCTTTCATCCAGGATCTCCTTCTCCTGCCAGGTTTTTGATGAGGGAGATGAAATTAAGAACATATCCAAATATCGGTCAGTCTTAACCCAAAACCTTAAGGTTTCCTTGGAAAAAACTTAAAATGAGGAGGCATTTTCTGAAGAGCGAAAAAAGTAGGCTAGTTGTTTTCTTGTATATACACAAGCTGTATGTTGTCTGAGATTTCATGGTTTTGTGTGTGGGAGGTCTTTCAAGCTCTGACGAGTAAGGCTATCACTGAGTCCAGTGCATTATGGAGCTTCTCCAATCCCACTACTAATAGTTCCTACTTGTTTTCCCTGTAAGTTTTCTTTGGTTATCTCGTTTTTGTTTGTCTATGTTGAATTAAACACTTGAAGGAGTTTTATTCCCATCCAGCTTGTCTTAACAGGGAATCGTGTTATGTTTTCCATCAAATGGCTTGGATAAACTCTCCATTTTACCATCAGGTGATATTTGCATCTTAGCATTCTCTTATTGTTATTATTATTCAACTAATGGCGGAGATGGTCTAATATTTCACCTGCTTAGCCTCGTTCAGAAACAAAGCTCGCTATTTAAGATTTTGCTTTGTTCCGAGAAGCAATGAATCCGTAATGGGGAGTTTCTCTTAACACTAACCCAGCTGAACTGAGAGCTGTGAAGCATAAAAGAGCAGCTCTAGTCAAAGTCCCAATGCTGATGCGCGCATCCCGCTTTTGTCTCAACCTTTTTCCTCTTTGCCGTGTTCCAGGCCTCATTCATTTCTGCTGAGCCCCCTGAGCCTTTGAGTGATAAAACCATGACAGGGGGAGTGAGAGAAGGATCGACTTGGAGGGGAGAAAGGAGGTCCAAGCAGTACCGCAGCGATGAAAGCAAACCTCCCCCGAGCTGCTCCCGACTTAACTTAGGATACACAAAAGCTGCTTTAAATACCCTTGAAGTCACTGCCACCGGCTAGTTTGGAGTGACAGTGACAAAAATAGGGAGGGCTGCAGGGCTCTAAATACTTGATGAAATTGCAATTAAGACACCAGAAGAGGAACTGAGCCTGCAGCAAGCGGTGGCCAAAAAGAAACAACATAAATGTAAGAAGGGAACGCATGAAAAGTTAATTCAGCACCATGGGTTTTAATTCTGGGCATCTGTCACTGCGCATAACCCTGCCCTAGAAGTACAGGAGAGATGAAACTGAAATTTGTCATTAGGTCTGCCCAGCAGGGTCTCTGCAGCATTAATGAGCAGTAATCTGACTGTACAACATGGAAAAATATTCTTATGGCTTCACCCGCCAACAACTGCATCAGCTACAATCTCTAAAGCCACTGAAGTTTGAAATTGCTATCCCTCCACTATCGGTGTGGAAGAAGAAAATAATCAGGGGTCTCTTTCACACGCCTCTAGGGACATTTATTTCACATGTCCGGTGATTATCTAGAACTAGCTGTAAGATTAACTACCCAAGCCCTAAAGCAGAAGGGCCTTTTAGCTCTCAGAATTTCAAGTAATTGAAAGTTTGACCCAATGCATGTGCCTCTGCAGTTCTACACTAAAAGCGAGCGCAAAGCCGGATACTACTTATACAGCAAAGGAGACGACTAGCTGAAAGGGCTTAGGCTTTGCCGCAGAAAAGTAAGCACTTTTGAATTTTGCTTTATTGCTCTTAAAAGCCAGCTCCTCTGATTTTTCTACATGAATTATATATACCTTTGTGCCACTGCTTGAACTCCCCAATGCACACACTTTGCAACTTGCCTTTGCAAGACCGAATATAATGCGTTTTCTTGATTTGTATTAAACAATGATGAAAACTCATACTGCTAGGGAAACCTTCCTTGGATTTGTTGATTTCTTCTTTTTATTTTTTTGTCATGCAACAACTGCCAGTCTCTTTGAATGACAATCAACCAACCAGTTTTCAACACCAAATGAATTTGCAAAGCAATGTCTAAGAATTTGCTTATGCAAAAAGCAGTTGAAGCATTATGACGTGAAATAATGCTGCAAAAATGTCGTCTTTAGGGAAAATAACATGACACAAGCCCAAATAACCAAGTACAAAATGCCTTTGTGTAAATTAGAATTTAACTTTGTGTGCAAGAACTAAGCTCACTGAAAATCCACAACTGTCTGTTTAAATCTCAGGTGTCCAAAGCGCAATTATTTTGATGTTCTAATTCAGAGATTAAAGGCCTACTCCTAATCCGAGGAGAAAGCTTAGAAAGGGAGATGCAAAACTAATATTTTCACAAGACCCCAGAGACTCCACTCATATTCATTTAAGAATCCACTTGGGACATTTGAGCAAAGGCTGGTCTGTTGGGTCGGATATGGGCTGGAGGTTTCTCTATGAGTTACGCGTAAAGAAAGTCATAGATAGACGGTGTGCGCACATAATACTCAATGCAGAGAAGTCCCAGCTGGAATTTAAACCCTACTGAATATTGGTACAAGGAAACAGCGCTAAACAGATCTGACAGGTCAGGAGTCGGCAGTCTGTGGCTCCTTAGTTACTGCAGAGTAATTTCTAAGTATTTTGGTCAATAATGAAATAAACACAATTTAAATTTGACCATAAAAGCAAACAAATTTCATACTGTAGTTATTTTTGAAACAGTTTTTTTTTTCCTCTTTTTTCAAATGATCATTTAGGTTTTAGGCCAATTAGAACTGAAGGCAAAGGTGGCTGTTTTGATTGCTCTACTTAAATAAAATAAAGAGGTTGCCTTTATGATTTCATGTTCATGTTCAGCTGCAAGTGGTTTTATGGACACAAAATGGTACAACAATAGGCTGAGAATGTCTGAAAATCATTAGAATTAGCAGTTTTGAAAGGATATTTTTGTTTGGACTTAAATGAGGGGTTCAGAGTTCAGTTTGTCTAAATGACACAAATTATACGGCAGGAAAGCCGATCTGGAGTTGGAAGGGTCACAGTGTATGGGGGCGATTCATGCTAAAGTCGTTTCAACGAGAATTTCTTTTTGCAGAAATCTGGAAAATTATGATTCTCTCATTGAAAATTTTTTAAACATTTTTCTGATATTTTGAGTGTATTGCACTTCAAAATCCGGTTCTTGTGAAGCTTCCCCTTAAACAAGCTACCAGATCTGCCTACTGCATTAACACAATACCATTATGAGACCTCTCGAGCATGCAGACACTGCCAGAACATTGGATCTTAGTGTTCTTTAGTCCAATCAGCAACCAAACGGTTTGTGTGTGTCCCTTCCTTTCTCCCTGCCCTGGAGCCTGAAGGTAACCCTCAGGGCCCTCCCTCCATCTGCCGCTGTCACCGACGGAGTGCAAAGCCGTCCCAGTGAGCTCAAAGACAACGCCTTGCCTGCCCTCAGTCTTATTTTGCTCACCGGTTTATTTTTTTTTACAGCTGGATAACACAGACATGTTTGAGCATTTTTGCTGTGATGTAACATCTCACAGGTTTCATTCACAGTCGTTTCCTCAACATGTAATCATTTTTTATAGGGTTCAACTCCAGCGCTGACACATCCTCGCAAATAGCCTTTCGACAGAGTTTGAAGGGTTGTTGAGATTAATGTGCCTTTCGGATGTACAGCGGACTGTCATGGAAAATTAACACCGAATTTAAAGGGTTTCTGGAGGGACTTGAATGCCTGACTTGTTACTATTCATCAGTCATGATACTAATTTGAGTTTGGACTGTTTTGAAAACGCCATCTCAACGCTGTGCTGGCTTTTTAAACAGTGGGAATTAAAGAATAATAAAATGACTTACACCGAGAGGGTGGAAAAATATTTAACTACTACCACGATTTAAAAGATTATTATTATTATTATTTATTTTTTTTACAACCATCAGCTCAATCTATTAATCTAAGCACTTCTATCAATCTCCCGGGCTTAGAGAGGCAGCATCTGCCACACTCGACCACTTTCTGGACTCTCCGAAAAGAGTTGTGTTGACATCTGTTACTAATCATTTGATTCTGTATCCTTTTACACAGTAATCCTCAGTAAATTGGTGTATTTGTATACAAACTCAGCCCATGTTTTTAGCTAAAACAGCTTACAAGGCAGATTTTTTTTTTAATAGTTTAGGTCAATACTCTCTTAAATTCTTGCACTGACCTATCTAAAAGTCTACCTATCCTTGATAATATGCCAAAGTTTTATGATGCAGAACAAATCAAACCCTGATGAACCACATTAAGATTTTTTCCACTGATAATTTGTCATAGATTATTATTCAACTGCGACTACGTGACTTGGCAAGTCATGATTTGATACTGTCTATGGTGGTTTAGTGTAGAAAGAGAATTTATTCTAGCTTGAACTTTTTAAAACACTCCGTCACCGTTAGAGAGTAAATGACTTTATTACATTGCGACTCATTCATCTGAGTGGCAAAAGGTGTAATTTGGTGTTACCTTGCCTTCTCAAGTAATAAAAGAACAGTTAAATTCAATCACTTAGTCAAGCATGAAAAAGCTCAGCCCAAAGAAGAGCAAACATCATTACGCACCACATTCTTCCCATGTTTTCGATTATTGTCGTCTTTCATGCAAGTTTGGACCAAATGTGCTTGAAATATAATCAAATTAAAAATATTGACATCACCGACCCCTGCTCTTTATGTTTCATATGTGTTTGTACACTCTATTTAATAAATTATTGGGATCTCAAGGGCTTTCTGTTTTGTAAGCGGGTGTTACTGAGAGAGTCAGAGGCTGTTGATATTCTGCTTGACGTTTCATTACATGAATAAAAGAGATAAAAGGGAAAGAAATTGTGAAAATGTGGAAAAAAAGAAAGAAGGAAAAGGAAAAATAGGGAAGAACAAAAAACTGAAGAAGAAAAGAGAGAAAGAAAAAAAATGAAGAAAAAAGATAAATGAAAATATGCTATTTTACATTATACACTTGGAGTTTTGTCCCAAACATTAAGAGTTAAGACTTCAAAGAAATGACTGAAGCGGTTCACTTGAAGTTGAACCAGCGATTAAGACAGGCCAGACCTAGTGTAAGAAACTGAAACTTGAGTTCATGCCCGGAACTGTGGAAACTGAACTGGGAGTACATCGGTGCCACCATCTGGCTTTTTTTTTTTTTTTTTTTTAAGACGCCTTACTGAAACAACAAACCTCCCATTGCAGCCATATCTTAATCTCCTCTCTTTTTAATCCCTTACATTACCTATAAGGACAACACAACAGCTGGCTGAACCACTTTCCTTACAGCAAACCCTGCAGGCCTTTCAGTTTCTGAGCAGGTCTATTTTTTTACTCACTAAGAGAGTGTATAAATGCATTTAGCTTCAAGCTGTTACCATGGCGCTGTCTTATTTATTGTACATCAGCCTGCTGGCATCAGGCAGCAGAGCACACATTTTGGCTGCTATAAACATCTGTTATCATCCTGACAACAAATCTTTACTCAGAGATTTGAAAAAGTTAGCTTCAAGTGTTTGAAACCAACTTAAAAAGATAAAATGCAGAATGTTTTAAGCCAGTCAAACCAACACAGAACATTTGCAAGCATTAATTGTCCAATTAAATGCAATTCATTGCTCACATTTTATTTTTACTTCAATTCTTATATAAACCCAGCAGCTAACCATGCATCCTCATTAATTTCCACATGATTACATTATTTTTCAAAAACATACTAATGGCAATAAAACTAATGGTTTTCAGAATAAAACAACATGTTACTGAAGTGCCCATTTTATGCTGCAGGCTTGCTCAAACTGCAGAAACAAGAAACATAAATGCAGTGCTTCAGTTTTGACCCGCATGCAGCTTGCAGTCTGGTTGGATATTTTCAGTCACAGCTGTCTGGTTAATATTTGGGACTGAGAGAGTTCTTTTTTAACACAGAAAGATGACAGCAACTCGATGGGGGATTATAAAATATTGTTTTATCCAAATGTCTGTATTTTTCTCACAGTCTTTTGTGATATTAAAGTGTAAGTATTATTTTAAATCAGGCAAGTTCTTAAGCTCAGAGACACCAATCTTGGATTCAACAAGAAATCCTGCACATTTTTTTCCTGTGCAGAAAATCTGTAGCTTACTTAAAAGTGATCTGGGCTGAATTTCTACAACTTTTTCTCATAATTTAGTAGGAAAAAGGCGGCCTTGAAATCGGCCAATAATTACCGATAACGCTGCCATCAATATTGAAATTCTTTAGTACAGACGCTACCTCAGCATGTTTAAGATAGGATGCCAATAAATGTAGCCAACTCATCCAGTGTATTTGATGGAAAAGAAGCAAATGACTCCAAGCACTGAGGACTATCCATATAAGGAAGGGAAATCAGATTTCAAGGCCATTACCTGATTAAAAAAATGAAAAATGTGTTGCAGCCATCATCAGAAAGTTACCCAGAATGCTGAGGTGGAGGCGACATAATTCTCTTGATAGTCTCAAATACTTCAGAGTTTTTCTTGCGACAGAAATGAGATGACCAAAATTAGAGGACCCAACCAAACCGTTCACTGCCTCATCATAAGAGAAAAGAAGCTTGACGTACTCAGAATGGACAAACCTGTGGACTGGCACCATCTTCTGCTTTTTGACAGGAACATAAAGGGGCTTGAGTCTGACCATTTAACAAAGGTGAAGAAAAAAATAACAGAGCCATAACTAGTTTTGTAAAGGTTGAGAATGGCAAGGCCTCATCGCTAGCGCAATTTATAAAACTGAAAAGAGAAGAGAACTTAAAAATAACAGAATCGCCAATAAAACACCTGCATTTAAAACAAACTTGGAAAAAAAAAAAACGCCTGTGACAAACAGAGGCGGACACTGACCAGCTTCCGGCGATGTGAACGGCGCTTAACCCTCCGTGGCAGTAGATGGCGACGTCGAGCTTCGAGCGACAACAAAAGCAAAAGAAAGCTTTTACTTCCCCACGTGTTCAACGTGTCTACTAGGAGTGACATGGTGTAGGGAGAAGAACTAAGCTGTTTTTGTTTTTTCGTAATCTGTTTATATATTTAAAAGCCGACTGTAGGGACATCAAAGTGGCAGTATGGCTCAGAGAAAGAAGAAGCTGACGAAGAAAAAAAGACATACGCCTAACAGGGAGCAGGAGGTTGACTCTGATAGTGGAGACTTTCAGCTGGCTGCTGAAATTAAAGACGATGATACTGTAAGTCACAAGAGTTTTGAACTACTTTTCCTAGAAAAATAACCAACATGTTTTCTTCATCTAAATGTATTCATCGGTTCGCTAGTGGCAGCATGGCTGTCTATACAGATAGAGGTATGGAGCAGTGGTACAACATTTGACTGTAGATTAAGAGGTCTCCGATTCAAATCCGTTTGCCCCTTTCTATGGTTTTGGTTAATTATCATTAAATTACTACATGTAGACTTGTTTACCGTTTCAATGTGCAATTACGCCATTGTTGTCCTCTGAAGCGATACCCGCGTTGACTAAACACAGCGACACATTTTTTTTTTAGCCACTATAACCTCCTTGTAAACAACATTTTACTCGATCACCTACAGAGAACGGTAAAGTACAAAGCAGTTACTTAACATTAAACTTAGTTTTCACCGTTTTAAACAATGCTTACTCTTTATATTCACCAAAACATGGCAGCAAATACCATTTTCCCCTCAAGGTGACTAAAATAGTAGTGTTTGAATCCACAGTCTTACAAAAATATTCACACCCCTTAGACTTTTTCCACACTCCAGTCACAAACTTCAAAGTATTTCATTGGGAAATACAAATGTGTTGTCAATTTGTATTATGCTTCAGTTAGTCTATTCACTTTGAATGTTAATTTTTTTAGCACTTGCAGCTGACTTGTATGCCTCTACCAGTTTTGGACATTTAGAGACAGAAATGCTTGTCCATTCTTCTTTCATATTTGAGAGAAAGTGTAAGCCAATGTAAATGTATTTTTAAGGCTTCCCAAACATGGCAAGATTTAGATCCGGGTCACTTTAGCGTACGAGTGTGTTTTGACCTATACAGTCATTGGAGGGTCAGTGTGTGCAGTACTGATGGTTACAAAGGACGAAATAGTTAAAAGGATACAAACTTTCAATTATCCAGACATTCATCATTTGCATTGATACATTTGGCCAGTTGGATGGACTACCCTCAATGTCCATCTTTGATTCACATTTCTGGTGGATGAGAAGCGAAATCTAATGAAGAATGGCAGTAGAATGGTGATAGAAGAAGTGAAAGCGTCAGGAAAGTTTGGATTGATTGCTGAATAAATCCCCACAGCATGATGCTGCCACTACACATGGATGTTGTGTTGAGGGCTATATGCAGTGTCAGTTTTCCTCCATGCATTGTGGGTTGCACACAGGCAACCCACAGTGTGTGGTTAGATCAGGGCTCAGTACGACTGCGTGCTTCACTTTTTAGGTTCTTTTATTTGTTCAAAAATATTTGTAAAAAAAAAACACCCTTCTTCTTTCAGTCCACTGTTTTACTTTGTGTTGATTAATCACATAAAATCCCAATAAAATCCATGGAAATGTGAAGTTGTGGCAGAGACAAAAATGTCTCAAGTGTCCCTACTATAACAACCACGCTGTGCCTTGTAATTCAGTGTTATCAACTAGTGATGGACATGTTGTCTTGCTGATGCTAACAGCCAGGGAGGAAACTGCCACGCTTCCCTGCGGTGTCAGACTGCACATCCGACGTGGAGCCCGACACCAGGGAACTCGTCCGAGCCCAAAACAAGAAGAAGAAGAAGTCTGGGGGGTTTCAGTCCATGGGTGAGTTCACAGGAGGAGCTGATTTTCACTGCTTTATGGCATGTTATTTATTCATTTATTTATTTTTTTAATCAGATTTTTCTTGAGCTACAGTCGGTAGAGTTTCATAACTTTATGTGTAATTCCAGGTCTCAGCTTTCCTGTTTATAAGGGTGTCATGAAGAAGGGTTACAAAGTCCCTACTCCAATTCAGAGGAAGGTATGTCAGTCTTACCTTTGGATCGTGTTGAGAAATAGTTGTGACATTCTTGGCGTTAACATTTCTTCTCTTCCCCTCATCAGACCATTCCTGTGATTCTGGACGGGAAGGACGTGGTTGCCATGGCGAGGACGGGCAGCGGGAAGACGGCTGCTTTTCTGGTACCCATGTTTGAGAAACTGAAGGCCCCTCAAGCCCAGACAGGAGCCCGAGCTCTCATCCTGACCCCCACCAGAGAATTGGCCCTCCAGACCATGAAGTTCACAAAAGAGGTCCGTTTGGCATGTGTTCAGGTTTTCAAGATGGCTGCTGTGTTTTTGTTCTTTTGGTTTGAAACGTGTTAAATGTTAATTAATGTTGAGTAAAGTTTCTTCTGATTTAGTTCTTTTCTTTTGTTATTTAGCTGGGTAAATTCACACGCCTGAAGATTGCTTTAATTCTTGGTGGAGACAGGTTTGTAGCTCCTCATTCGTATTTCGTATTTGTTGTTGTTTTTGTTGTCTCTCTTTAACCGTGTGGTAACAGTAAATATCTCTCGTTTCCAGCATGGACGAACAGTTCGCCGCGCTTCACGAAAACCCAGACATGTAAGTTTTTCAATTTAGCGTCATCCTTCAAATGCTTTTACCAATATGCATGTTAAGAAAGCAAAAAAAATATGAGATCTACTTTCCTCCTGCAGAATTATCGGCACCCCTGGTCGTCTCATGCACGTCATCACAGACATGAACCTGAAGCTGCACAGTGTGGAGTATGTGGTGTTTGATGAGGCCGACAGGTAAATCACAGTTCCTTTCAAAAGTATTCACACGAGTAGCTTTGTTTCACTTTGTCATAGAACAAACCCAACATTCATTGTTTTTACTTGTAATTTTTATGTGATAGTCCAATAAGAATCTATAATTATGAAGTGTTTTGAAAAACCATGTTTTAAAACACGACTTTATTTATTTATTCATTTATTTATTTATATCTCTTTTTTTATTTTGTCAAAATAAAAAAAATAAAAAAAAAAGATATATTTTTATTTTGATATTTGTTTCAACCAGCTGTGCAAATCTGGAAACTGAACCTTTTGTCTTTCCTTTGACTAGACCATTCTAGCTCATGATCAAGCGCTGGGGTGGCCATTTTGTGCAAATTTAATACACAAGCTTCACTGGTTCACATAAACGTAAAAAAATCTATGGTAAAATTTGTACTGATTCTAGTCTTTAAATAAAACAATAAATCTAATTTAAATCTTAAGAAAATCAAGACAGATGATGAACGACATTTTAATTTAAAGTGAAGGTTAATGTAGATCAAGACACCACAATTTTCTACAAAGGCATTTATTTCTCTCTAGTACAGAAGATTCACTCCTTAAATCCACTTCAGGTCAACTGGTGGGACTTGAAGCTAAACATGAAATCTTTTGCAGTGAAAACATTCGACTTTTTTTTCTTTTTGTCCCCCCCCCCGGCGCTCCCGGCTCTCAGGCTGTTTGAAATGGGTTTTGCCGATCAGCTTCAGGAGATCATCCGCAGGCTTCCAGACACCAGACAGACCCTCCTGTTCTCCGCCACTCTGCCCAAACTCTTGGTGGAGTTCGCCAGAGCCGGTGAGATCAGCCGTCTCGCTCGTTTGTGACTCGCCGTCAAATGTTGGATCTGGTTTGGACTGAATCAACTTCTGTCTCCCAGGGCTGACAGAGCCGGTGCTGATTCGCCTGGATGTTGATACAAAACTCAGTGACCAGATTAAGGTAAGTTAGAGACTGAATACGTGAGTCGTTTTCTTGCAGTAGATGGGGAAGCCATCAGTGAATTTTTGTTTGGATGTGTGGCAGCAATTTTTTTTTTCCACCGAGTATGTTGATTTAAATCAGCAGAAGAAACTATTGTTTACAATAAAATAAATATTTATATCCTTTTGTCTCATTAAAAGACATTAATGTTTGAAAAGCTTGCGTTAGTTTGTCCCTTTGAAGTAAGTCATGCATCCACAATCCTAACGTGGATTCATGACCCTCCTCTAATTTTGTCGCCTGACATCGAAGTAGCTCAGTTTTTGTTTAGTTTCACCCAAATTTCTAAAGAAGTCATCGAATGTGATTTTAATCACTCTGCCACGTTTCACAGAGTGAAATGAGTGTCCAGCTCTCCTCAAATGTTTTCTGATCTTGTCGTCCGTCAGCTGTCGTTCTTCCACCTGCGTGTGGACGACAAGCCGGCGCTGCTGCTGCACCTCCTGAGGAACGTGGCGAAGCCTCAGGAGCAGACGGTGGTCTTTGCTGCCACCAAGCATCACGTGGAGTACCTGAACGAGGTGAGATTCACCACCACACCAACTCTGCGTTTGCTCTTCCGTGAATTCATTCTATAGTGTTTGTTTTACGGCCGTGTCTCAGTTTTTGCCTTCGATTTGAGATTGATATCTCTATCTGTTATGACTTTCCTGATATTTTATACAGCATCTTGGAATATTTTAACTCGAACATGGCTTCTAAACTGCCTGGGAAAGCGTTGAATTTGGTTTAAGACCTTTCCAGGCCTGGTTCAATGTGGCAAAAGAACAAAAAAAGTGTTTGGGAGAATGTTTGTATTTTCATCACTCTGATGATGAAAATCATCAGAGTGATGATGATTTTCATTGATGGATACCTCAATACGAATTGAGGTATCCATCAATTCGTCTTTCCGGCTCTTTTCTACTTGTGTCCCTCACTGCAAAAAAACCAGAAAATCTTATTAAGTATTTTTGATCTAGCTAGTTTATAGTACAACTATCGTGCACTTGAAATAAGACAAAACTAACTTGAAAGTAATTTTCCAGCAAGATACAAGAGCTTGTTTTAAGTCAATAATTCCATAATATCGATAAAAAAAGTCCTAGTTATAAGTGAAATAATCTGCCAGTGGAAAGTGGTATTTTTGCCATATGATAAGATAAAAATGTATTTTTTCACTTGCAGATTATTTTACTCATAACTTGTCTTATATTTCAAGTGTATTATCATATTTGCACTAAGACCTAAACCAAAAATACGTTGCAAGATTTCACTTTCTTTTGATCTTTACTTTATTTTCCCTCCATCACTCCATCCATTCCTCAATTTCCCTCATGCATCCTTCTATCTGTCTGTCCCTCTTTCTTTTTCCATCCATCCAATGAAGAATTCCAGCTAAAAAATATGTAAGAACCCTGTTGAAAGAGGGGGGGAAAAAAAAAATCTCTTTGAATCCTGAATACTGTAAAGTAAAAAGTGCTTCCATGTGTCCTGCAGCTGTTGTCTTCAGAAGGCATCGAGTGCGCCTACATCTACAGCGCCCTCGACCAGACTGCCAGGAAGATCAACATCGGGAAGTTTGTGCACCGGAAAGCCATGGTGCTTATCGTCACTGATGTAGCAGCTCGCGGTATAGACATCCCCCTGCTGGACAATGTCATCAATTACAACTTTCCCTCCAAAGCAAAACTCTTCTTGCACAGAGTCGGTTGGTGCTTTATTCCTTGGCCTCATGTATTTGTTGTCCTCAATTATTACTGAAGCTCAGGAGACTGAAGCACCTCTTGTCTCATCCAATCAGGCCGCGTGGGACGTGCGGGACGCAGTGGTACAGCGTACAGCATGGTCTGTCCAGATGAAATGCCGTACGTCTACGATCTTCACCTGTTCCTCGGAAGGCCGGTTCAGTTCGCGACAGCTGACCGCACACAGGGTAAACGTTGTAGACGGCCTTTTGGCTCTTGTGATAAAAACTGTTTGAGGTTTAATTTTTCAGTTTTTTATCTTTTTCTTTTTTTTTCCCCCAGATTCAGACGGTGTGTTTGGACGAGTTCCTCAGAGCATCTTGGACGATGAAGGCTCCCATCTGATCACGGCTCATGAAAACTCGCTGGACCTGCAGAACCTGCATCGCGTCTCGGAGAACGCCTACAAGCAGTACCTGAAGTCCAGACCGAACCCCTCGACAGAGTCAATCAGGCGGGTGAAAAGCACCGACGTGTCCATCATGGCCGTCCATCCGTTACTCGGTCAGTTCGAGGGAGGAGCTTTTCTTAAAAAAAAAAAAAAAAACAGGCTCACGTCGCAGCATGGCCGACATTTAATTTTTAATTGTTTTTTTACATTTTTTTTCTAGGTTCTGGTTTGGAGAAAAATGAGCTGGAGCGCCTTCAGTTGGTCGACGCAATTAAGAGCTACAAGTCCAAATCGGTGAGTTCACGGACGGTTCTCCTTAAAGCAGGAATTTGCTGTGAACTGATGTCTTTAAATGCTGTTTTATCTGTCCTTTCTCTTTTAGACTATTTTTGAAATCAACTCTAACAGTAAGACGCCTGCAAGTGAAGTGATGCGGAAGAAACGGTCAAAGGACAAGCAGGTGGTTGACAAGTTCAACAGGCAGAGAGAGGACGTGGCGGCAGGAAGCAGGCTGCAGCTGTCGGCTCCAC
Organism: Poecilia mexicana; assembly: GCF_051168715.1. Lineage (NCBI taxonomy): Eukaryota > Metazoa > Chordata > Actinopteri > Cyprinodontiformes > Poeciliidae > Poecilia > Poecilia mexicana. The sequence continues at coordinate 12,981,517 of NW_028263381.1, read as the reverse complement.
CCAGGGCCACTGCTGGTGAAAACGAGGGTCAGGGAAAAGGAAACGAGGAGGAAGACCTGCAGGTAATCAATACAGATCAGCTGACCCTTAGTAACAAAGTAAACTTCATACCTTAAAAGTCAATTTAGCAGCTAAATTAAGTATTTGTGAGCAAATTCTGAACTAGAGTATCCAATCTTAAAGATATTTGTGTGGGTTTGATATTAAGCAACTATTAATTTCACAACTAGGAAATCTAAGAAAACTTATTGTTTTCAGAAGAAGAGGTAACAGAACAGAAAAGGCTGGGTTTAAAAATGTGTTTGCTGTGGACTTGTTTTAATGCCAAAAATAGCAGGATTTTTGTAGCATTGTAAATATTTTATGAATCTCAATAAATCGTGGCTAACGTATAATTATTATGCTCAGATTAAAACAGACTTATAACACAAAAGTATTTAAATTTTTGAACTAGATATGTCAAATCTGACTTGGATCAATGGCAGAATAGTGAAATAGATGAGAATTGCAACTGTCTCATGGTCTTTTTCAGTCCTAAGAAACTGTAGTATAATGATTTGTGGTTCTTTGTTGAAAATTTCATTTTATTTTTTTGGGATCTGGTTTTTGTAAAGGGCATAACACAAGATATGTTTTTTTTATTGCTAAGCAGCCAGACTCTGGGTAACTAATTTTATCTGGAGAAAAAAAAAAACTCTGGAAGATCTGATGAGATTGGATTGAAAAGTCTAGAAAAGTTTGCGATTTGCTCGTATCATTTTCCAGGTCTGAGTAAGTATGGAAAACAACAAGCTGAGTATTGAAAAATGCTCGGGTTTCCAGGCTTTATTCCATTTCATACATTTCTCCAAAAATGACTCTTTTCACATCAACTCACTCAAAAATGATGTCATTTGTCTAAGACTTGCCACATCATGAGTTCATTTTGACATTTTACCCATTAATATTTGAGTTTTTGATTCCTGAATAAAAACCACTCAAAGCTAAAAACACACAGGAGTCAATAAAGGGTTTTTGGATTCAAGACAACTGGAACTTCAGTTCAGACAAGTTTAAGTAGATTAGGGAAATCAATAGGTCAGTAAAAAAAAAAAAAAAAAGATAATCACAGGATGTTTTTCACTTTGGGTTGAACGCACTAAAAAAATAATTACAGCTGCATTTTCATCCCATCTATCATAGCCAGCACTTTGTACATGCAGCTCTCAATGTCTCCACCAGGGGGTGTTCTCAGAGGTGCTCGGCGTTAAGAGAAGGAACTTGCAGGAAGACGGAGAACACCCAAAGAGCAAGAAAAGCAGGGAAACTGGCAAAGACGAGGAGTACTACATCCCTTACAAACCGAAAGACTTCAACTCTGAGAGAGGGTGAGGAGAGGACACGCGTTTTCTTTTTATTTATCTACATTTAAGGTGAAATGTTTTGTATTTAAACACATGTTGTGATGCTCTGTTACCAGATTAAGCCTCGGTGGAGAAGGCAGTCATTTTGAACAGCAGGCCTCCTCAGCGGTCCTCGACCTCATGGGAGACGAGGGCGACCAGTTAAACCAGCACAAAAAAATTATGAGATGGTGATTCAAACTCATCGGCTCTTACACCAAACCTCCCTAAATGTCTCTCACTTGAATATTTCACACTATAATTATTTTTTTTTTTTTTCTTTTTTTAACCCATAGGGACCGAAAGAGGAAACGTTTTGTGAAAGAGTCAGGAAAGGAGGAGCAAAACAAGAAGATCAGAACCGAGAGCGGACAGATTGTGCACAACAAGAAACGGAAAAACTTGTATCCTTTTCCCAAAGTTTCCATCTGTGAGCATGTTACCGTCTCTGTTCTGACCTTCCATCTTTTCAGCTGTGTTATTGTGATGCTATGTCACTTGACAACCTGTCAGCTACGAGGAATGGAAGAAGAAATATAGAGTCGAGGATGCGGGACCTGGTTCGGATGGAGAAACGGGTGGAAGGAAGAGGTCTGCAGGAGGTATGAGGCGTCCTCCCCCCCCCCTTCCTATTTGAAGTGATACCAATGTTATCTGGCTGACAGTAGACAGAAAAAGTTGCACTGTTTCTTTATCTTGTCTTGCAGGTCGTGGCCGGCGAGGAGCCAGCTCCCACCGCCCCGCGGCTCCCCAGGTGACGGCTGGCGGGCGCAGGATCCGATCCGAGCTGAAATCCAGCTCGCAGATCCTGAAGAACCGCAAGCTGAAGCAGAAGCAGCAGTTCCTGCAGGGCGGCGGCATGAAGAGAATCCGCGGCAAGAACAAACAGTGGCTGGGAGAGATGAAGAAGTCGGGCTTCGGGCGTGGAGGCCAGAAGAAGGGCAAGATGAGGAAGAGGCTGTGAGGGAGAGATGGCTGCAGAGGGCTGACTGCACCACCAGGGGCTTAATGGGGAGTTCCACGAATCTCCGTGTTTTTATAGTCGTCATGGTGAATTTTGTGACCCTGAGCTACAGGGGACAGTCTGGCGTGATGAAAACCTTGTGGACTGCGAAGGTTTATGCATCACCATACATACACACAGCTTCCTGGCTCCAGAGAGGGATGATCCAATCAGACTCCTCTAAAACTTGGCTGAAACTGTATGCTTTGATGATAATGGCTAAATACATTGAAAGAGACATCCTGTGTCTTGTCTTCATTAGAAATGTGTAAGAAGAGAGACGTCTGCAAACTGGTGACGTGACCTTTCCTGTTTCATCAACAATTTTCTTTTAACTGTAGAAAGGAAATTTCTTCCACACCATTTTTTTTATTTATTTTTTTATTTTTATTTTTAAGCAGTTATGAGGCACGTTGGCAAAACCTGAAACTGCTGCTGTGCAAGTTACTCAACAGGTTGTTGCTACGGTAACCAAAAAGTTTAATGTCAGAGAGAACAAAATTTCATGTATGTCTGATATGTAGTTTTTGAAATTTTAGATTTTTTTTTTCCCATCCTAATCCTCGCTTGTTTACTACCAACAGAAGCAAACAGACCTCAAAATATCTGGGAGCAGCTCTAGCAGGGGTGAAGGACAGTATGTTGTCCAGATATCAGTTAATCCTCGTGCAGTGATAGCAAGTCTCTGTAAGGCTTTACTTAATATCCCGTCTTCTGTGAAACCGCCGCCCCCCCCTCCCCTCCTCTGTTACGTACCTTGATTATCCCGCTCCCTGTCCTGGGCTCTCTCCAGTGCTGCGGGAGCCCTGCAGGCATCAGGAACGACAGCTTTATCTTCGCTTAGGGTTCCCAGGACCGACACAGCATCCACTTGAGATACGACAAAGAGCCTGAGAATCAGAACACAGCTGCTTGCACAACGGCTGACCGGAGCGCCTTTGGCAGGTTTTTAGAAAGAGCTGTTGCACGTTTAAAATGCGCAGAAAAAAAAAAACAACGTAGAAAGATACCAATGAATGCTAGGTAACTGTAGAAGGATCTATCTACTGGTGTTTTAGGTTTCTGACAAAGTTGCACTTAAGATGATTTATGCAGCATTCTTACAGTTTTGAGTCTACTTACACTATGTCTATGATTCAACGCCATAAAATGACTAGATTAACAAAAAGAAGTGCTGCAGGATAAAATGAGTGCAAACCAAAAGATTTTCTAGGTTCTGAATTATTCAGAAATGGAGCTGAAGAGCATTGGCTCATTTTCATAAAAACTGGCAAACAATAAAATAACTTGGAATAAAATAACTTGGCTTTACAATGTTAAGCGAACCCTGCGTTCATTTAACTGTTCCAAGTTAACTGTTTACATACAAACAGTGCAGAGATTTTTTTTTCCCACGGCTATCGCATTAATCTTAATCCATTGTCAAAGCAACTGTCTGTTTGCAGATATGTGTGCACGTGTTTCATTTTGTTTCCCGAGGAGCCATCGCTGCAGTCTGGCTCTCCTCCCTCCTCCGTAGGCTCCCACCGATGATAAGATTGCCAGGCTGTTGCTCTCAAGGCAGAAGAGCACTTGAAGAATGACAGAGGCAACACGAATGACATCTGCCGCTCCACCGTCCGCATTTTTGCATAAACATTAATTAATTTAAAAGTAGGTAATTTCTCACAAATATTACAGTGTGACAAATTTTAAGTTTGGAGTATGCTGTAAGATAATATTTGCCTCCTTGGAGATTTTACTAGTTTGAAATTTTGAGACACAAGATGACGTTTTAAAGTGATTTTTTTTTTTTTGTTGTTGTTTTGTTTTTTATAAATCCACCAGTCCAGTTCAAAGTAAAAAAGTAAATACCCCTTAAATCTAATTACTGGGTGTGCCAACCCTGTAATGAAAAATACTTAAATTTCACAGGGAGTAGGCTAAAATACCTCAAAAACAACACGCCATGCCCTGAGCTAAAGAAGTTCAAGAACAGATGACAAACAATTATACAGCTCTGGAAAAAAATTAAGAGACCACTGCACTGAACCCCACTGAACTCTTCCTGAGTTAAAACGTTAGTGTTGTCGTTTCTGAATGAGTAGGGAACTGTTTTCCTCGCAATATTTGAGGTCTGAAAGCGCAGCATCTTTTCCGTTACTTTGAGCATTTATCGTTGTCTGCAAATAAGCACCAAATGTTTGCTTGGAATTTCAGAGACATGTTGTCAGAAGTTCATAGAATTACAAAGAACAATGTTAATTTTACTCAAACATACCTACAACAAGTTAAAATCAGAGAAACGGATCATTTTAAGTGGTCGGTCTCTTAATTTTTTTCCAGAAAAGATTATAAAAAAATTATATAATTTAGAAATATATATAAATATGTCTAAATTTGATATATATGGCATTCACCCATGGGTGAATGAAAAAAAACATTTAACTAAAGATTTGATAATTTCCAACACTTTCAGTAAAGTATTTTGTGACAAGACAACAGTAGACTTTTCTAAAGGTGTGCATCACATTACATCTGGTGTTAAAAAAAATAAAAAATAAAATTCTCGGGACCTAAATGACTTGTATTTGCTGGAACCACAAATCCTGAAAGAGAATGTCCAGCCATCAGTTTGTGACCTTAACCTCAAGCGCACTTGATCCGAACTACTGCAGGAAGTCATTTTGTTTTTGTGACTGGGTTAACAAAAACAACATGGAAAAACTCTGGAATGTCCTGGTCAAAGTTAGGACCTGAGCCTAATTGAGATGCTGTGGCATGCCATTCATTCTTGAAAACCCTCCAGTGTGACCAAATCAAAAATAATTCGGCAAAGAAAAATGGGTCAAAATTCGACCTCGGCAATGCAACAGAGTCATTAAGTTGAAGCTTTTTGGCATTTGCTGCTGCAAAGGATGGCACAGGCTTTTTATGAGAGTAGGGAATGTGTAGTTTTTCACTTGTATATATATATATATATATATATATATACACACACACATAAAAAAGTGAAGTAGTTACTTTAAAAAATATGTTGTAAGTACACAGATTATTTAATATTTAATATAATATTAAAATTCACTTCACAATCTAAAACATCCATGTTTGTTTTTGGCCCCTTGTTTTCCTGGGGGCCCTTAGCTGCACCTTTACTTGCTTGTATCTTGGTCTGACAGCAGAGAAATCTGTGTGGTGCCCTTTTGGAGTGGATGGGTGGAGCTGGATATTGTTGGGTCAGAAACTGGTTAGCTGGGTTTATTGTCAAATTATAGAGCAGTGGCTTTGTTTCAAAAAAAAAAAAAAAAAAAAAAAAGAGATTGTGAACAACCTACCATGCAAACGCTCAAAGAGAACCCTGAATTTAGCTCAATCAAAAAAAAAAGAAAAAGAAAACAAAAAAGTTTGTAGTTGTTCCAGGAGGGTTGTCCCAGAAACTCCCAATTAGAAAGCAGAAATGACTATAAAGGTTACGTTGGCTGTTACAAAGTTACGGTGAGGTTAAAATGAAACCACACAGAGAATGTGATCAGATCAGTTTGAATTCATAAATCTGAACCTGACCTGATGAGGTGCGATCAGATGAAGTTCAGAAATCATGGCGAATAAACCTCTTATGATCAAAAACTTTAAACGTCAGGCTTTGGACTGCGCAACAAACCCAAAAGTTCTCCACTCTAATTGTGAGAGGACTATGTATTATCAGTTATTGGTTTAATACGTTTGGTACATCTACTGCTGAGAAGAAGATGATGCAGATTTTAATGTCAACAGCTTTCTAATAACTTCAGGTTATTTAGATTACTATGACATAAAAGCGATCTTATTTGAATCCTTAAAGAAATCTTTTGGCTGTGATCTCCTGCGTCTGTCAAGCTGTAAATCTGACCACACCATATAAAAAAATGAAAATTCACTTCAGCAGGGACTATTTGGTCTAATACAAGCAGCGGTGTGTGCCACGAAGGGAAACCCTACCAGCACGCAAAATTGATCTGTTTTGCTCCCCTTTTTTTCCCCCCCAGTAATCTTCCAAGCACAATCCTGTTTTGTGTCTTTCTGACCACAAATCCTGCTCCGCGCAGGCCAAGCAGAACAATTACTGCAAATACGAACAAGCGCATTGAGTGAAAGCTACTTAAAATGAGCAACATGAACCTACGGAGGAACTCTAAACACCGCCAATAAGCCTACACGACACACAAAAGTGTATGTATTTTTCTCAACGACGGAGAGGATTTAATTTTTGCGAATGAGTGAGGCTACACAGGTTGGGGCTGTGAGTTGCACTGAGAGGGAAAACATGTTGGCATGCACATCGGTCCAAGGGTTTAGGATCAGAGGGGGTTATTTTTGGGGCTGCTCGGTCAGAAAGCCCTTATAAAGAGGTCTTCTCTTGGAGGATGGAAAGTGGGTTATCAGCTCCACTGTCGCTTCTCGATGGGGCCAACTCGTTTGCATCTAGTCAACACCTTCCACGTTTCCCTCTCAGACACAGGAGTCACTCCATATCTCCCTAAAGTGTCACATGGTCTTCACCTGTTCTGGTTATTGACTAAAAAATAAACAACTTATAGTTTCGCCAACTTTAAGCTGCTCTTTTCCGCTAGCCAATGTGCAATTCACAGCGACTGTGACAAGAGACAGAGTCGTATTTCTCTAATCTCCTTACAGTTGGCTGTGCATGATGTAAGTGCATTCTTGATTAGGGGCTACTTCGTCCAATTCGGACTATTAATACATTCTCATTCTTTTTCTGCAAATTATTTCTGGTTGCTTGTCGAAGGAATGATCAAACCCCCACTCTCTTTTCAGCTTGAGTGAGATGTCTGTCTCCTTGTGGCTGCACACTTCATTTATCTTGCCCAGGATCAGAGAAACATTGGAAATCAAAAATAATCACTGAGCTCCAATGCATTAGTACGACTTAAGGCTAAAATGATGCAGAATCCTTTAAGAAAATGGCCACTCCAAATAAATATTAATTTGAAATGCCCAGGAAAATTAATTTAGGAAGAGGAGATTTATGCAGAGCCAAAAATGCACTTCACCAGTATCACATCTCACCAAATAAATATAACAAAGAATGAATGATACAGAAAAAAAAGATGTCCATCACTTTCGTTATATATTCTGTTCTGAAAAAGAATTTGTATTTGATAATAGTATAAATATTTACAATTATTATTTTGATGTAGCTTTGTTAACTTCAGATTCATAGGTAAAATTATTTTATCCATCTTTAAACTCAGTGGAATACACTTCTTACCAAAAGGGGGCAGTAGAGTCACTGTCTAAAGTCTGACAGTGGCCTCCAAGTTAGTCAGTCAGGTTACACAGGCCTGCATCATGGGTTAAACTCTGAGTGTTTCAGAATGACATTAAAAAACAACGTATTTTTAAGAGTAACATCTTATCTGGAGAGGAAATGCTAGTGTTAATCTTCAGGAATCACTTTCTAAAAAACTTTAGCAAAATTCTCAAACTTATTTGGGATCATTTTAACCTTGCTAGGTGTCGTAGACATTTGGCATTTTTGTTAGTTTCAACAAAGGCAGGTTAGGAGTGTGTTAGTCTGTTAAAGTAAGAGTTTTGATTTGCTTAAGACATTTTTTTGCATTTAATTTCTTTTCTTCCTGCTTCCGCCTTTTCCACTGCACCAGATCCCCGATTGCATGCGAGGTCCTGACCACCGTCACAGCATGGCGCCAAGAGGGTAAGGCTCTCATGTCAGTGTGTGTTTGTGCGTATGTGTGTGTGCAGCAGCAAATTTGGAGGGCAAGGACCCCGGATATGTTGTGGAAGTGTGTAGTGGACAGGGGCCAGACAGGACGTGACCTTCTGAGGGAAGCTCAGTCGGCCTCATAGGCTAAGTTGCCATCAATCAGATCTGATTGTCCCGCCTTCAGTGTACCACTTCAAATTCACTAGAGGATTAAATATGTGAGCCCGTCTTTGCATTGGCTTTTAATGTAAATTACCAACTGATAAACTGGATTACAGCATTAAGAAGAGTTGTAGTTTTTGTAAATGGATGCAAAAAAAATAAATTTTATGATAAATTGTCAACCAATTTAATCAATAAAGTTGTTGTAATAGTTTGCATCTTCAATTAACATGTTATGTTCATCAATTTTCAGAAAAGAATAGTGAAGAAATGCATAAAACCGACAAATACTGACAAGTAGTTCAACAGTTTTTGTTTGCAATGACAAACAAACAAGCAATGAAATGAGGAAAAAAATGTGTGTTAAGGGCACCGAAATGGCCAGCAGCAGCACTGAATATACAAGTAGAAATTGGGCAAGTTTAACGCCCAAACGTGCTGATTATTAAAGTCATTTTAATTATCTAGTTTATTAAAGAACAAGAAAAAAAACTCAAAGCAAAAAGCGGGACTAAGAATTGTTGGTGGTTAAGAGTTTCCCTCCCACTACAGATTTTAAAAGCTCATCTTGCTAGGATGACTCACTGTAGCATCAGCATTGTGGCTACAGTACTGAAAGCATAATCCAGACTTTTGATAAGTTGTTTTAACCAAGTGGAATGTAAATCCTTTCCATCTAAACCACAGCTCGGACATGGCATTGGTGCTAAATTCAAACTTGCTAGCAATCACTAAATCTGGTTTGTTAAAGCAACTGCTCACAGATACAAACTTAAAAATACTTGCTCCAACAGACACTTTATGAACCAGTTGTTATGTATATATTTTTTTACTTTTACTAAGATGACATAATCGTTTACAGTATAACCCACCAACCCTACTTATGGACGGTTGAGAATACTTTATCTAAATGTTTAGAAAAGATTTAATACCAAATGAATTTGCTATAATTGAACCATTAAAGACCATTGAAGTTACAAATTAATATAACAGTTGTTAATGCAAATGTCTATAATTTTAAAGGATCGTTTTCAAAACATTGTCCCAAATCCCTTTGCCTAGAGCACCTACAAATGTAAACTGACCTGCACATTTTGTTCCAGTTTCTAGCACTTAATTTGCGGCTTAATTACAGACTGCAGCTTTGTAGATGGCCTGTTGACCATACGTTCTTCTAGTGTTTTACCGGGACCACTTTCATCACTCTCAGTCCCGTGCAGCTCCAGATCAAAGCAGTTAATTTTTCCTCCTCTGCATGCTGACCTGCGTCGAACCTGCTCCTCGGACAAATGACCAACAGGTCAGGATCTCAGTTCCGCTCGGGGTAGGGGCCAAGGGCCTGAGACTGACCTTGCAGTAAAGGCAGAAAGCTGTTACTAGGCTATTTGAACAAAGCAGCTCTTCTAATGTGGAGGGTTAAATTATTTTTTTTAGTATACAATTTCATTTTTTTTTTGTGTGGTAAATGCCAATGCCATCTGCATGAAAGTTCAATTTAGTGGCGTGTATATTAAGGCAGATCTCACACTTTAGTCTCCAACTTCAATTTGCAATTTTTTAAAAATATATTCTTTATAGTGAAAATTATTTTAAACGCCACCTGACACTGCAACTCTGATTTAAAGCAGGCAAATGGGCTTGAGATGTAGGAAGAAGATAAGAGTTCTTCAGTATACGAATGTTTTGGTGTTTTCCGTGTCTTCGGGGGGTGGGGGGCGGAAAGCCCAAAGGTGCAAATTAACAGGCCTGTCAGTGGTTCCTTGAAGTGAAGTGAACTTGCCGATAACCGGAGTGGCTGACGGAGGAAACTTGACGGGCACTCGAGCCATCTGGAACTTGTTCTCCTAAAACGCCAAGCTGTGGCACAAAACATGGCACTGATGGTGAAAACCGAAGCACCAGGTACGGATGGACAATATGACTTTAGTGTGTAGTTACCCTTGTATTGAGAGGTTTCTGAAGATAAGCAGGGAAAACGGCTAACTTTCTGCATTTACTGGAAATTAAAACGAATTCTTCAGAATGAGATGAAGACAAATTTGCTCCTTCGTTTACGGTTGCGTGGTGGCTCTGCCGTAAACCAGGCAATCTTGTGTGTCCGGAGGGTCTTTGTAGCTCATCTCATGCAGGTAATCAACCATCATTCTTTCATGAGGCTGTGAGTGTTCAGGAGAGACGCCGGAGCTCCCCCGCTGCTTCTGCCAGCAATACATCCTGCTACACGTTAGGAAACATGACAACTGCACTCCCTCCCAGTTCAGTGCACCTGAAGACACGCCTCTGCCTCATGACATGATAGGTCACATCTCCTGCCGCCGCCACGCTGCACTCGAAGAAGCAGAGATCCCAGATTTATGCATAGTTACGCTTTGAAATATTGAAATTAAGAAATTAAAAACTAACCTTTATTTTGAGACTTTTCAAAGAGTGGGAAAGTCCCACTTACATGATTAATTGTGTTTGACTAGTGACAAACATTTTTTTTATTAAAACGCAAATGGAGTTATTTTAGAATTTATGACTTACATTTAAAAATGTATCCGTATCAATAAATTTTTACGTCATAATTAATGGCTTTCTTTTTCTTTGGGGTACTCAGTCCTCTGGGCCACTCCTCAAGATGGGAAAGACAAGGCAGGTTGTCACTCAGGTAAGACAGTGAGTGTTAATCTTTATAACTAAGAAAATGTCTATTTATAAAACACTAAAGACTATTTTCAGACATTACTTTTTATCAGTCCGTCCCCAAATAAAGCAAAGAAATTGCACACAAAATCTCAACACATGTAGAATTCATTTATAGAGACAGATGGGTTGATGTTGTTTGTTGAGGTTCAATTACACATTTCCTTATAGAACATTGTTTTTGTTGCCTAAACAATGCTCAAACATTTTGCTTTCAAAATGATAGAAATCACAACTTTCTGACAACCAATTTAAAGAAATTGTATTAAAAAAGCTAAGAGAGTATAAACTTCAATCTAGTGACCCTCATTTTTCTTGATCTTCAATGAAACATGTAAGCAACAGTAATTCTTCCCCTTCTGTGCTTTACAAGCAAATACATGCTGGGAGCAGTGACTTTCTGCATTAGTGATTACAGCTTTTAACCCTTCCTAAAGCAGTGGTAGGAACTAACGAAGTACTTCGTTACTGTACTTAAGTACAATTTTCATGTATTTGTACTTTATTTAAATAGATTTAATAATGGGTACTTTCTACTTTTACTCCACTACATTTTACAGTAAGTATCTGTACTTTCTACTTCACTAAATTTCTACAAAACCGTCGCGTTACTCGTTACATCAAGTCGCGTTGCGCTTTTTGTCCGTTAAAATGTGAAGTTCAGGGTCTTAAGGTGGCGCCGTAAAATCCAAGCATGACGTGACTTACGTGTCTGTTGTCACCCATCGCCTCCACCTTTACTAGCACGCGGAGCTCCAGACATGCGCAGTAGTTTCCTCTGTGCGGGACAACATGTCTGTCTAGTCGTCAGTAATATAATAGCGCTGCATAAACCATCATATATGGCGACATGTAAAATCAGCAGCGCTTCGCTTTCACAGACGGTGGGGACTTCGTCCAACTTTTAGCGTCACTTGGAAGGAAAGCTTAAAGAAAGGTAAGATCTGTGGACGTGATGCTAGCAAAGCTAGCTGTACGGAGACACATGTTGCATCTGCGATGAAAAAAAGTTCACTCATGCGCTGAATGTGTGAAGGTGTTGACTGAGGTGTCGCATATATGGGACAACGCTGTGACCAAAGTCTGCATTGATATGACATTCAGGAACGATCCGATTCTTCTGGACGGATCTTTACTGATTAAATTTATTTCAGCCCTAAGTATTTAATGTCTAGGTGTTTTATGGGAATGGGCATCTTTCAGATCAATTTGAGAAGCAATTTTGATAGGTAAAACCTAAATTTTTTGTGTCACATAGTGTGGGGTGCTGGTCTTGACTTGGTCTTGGTAGGTGGTCTTGACTATAACTCTGCTATGTAGCTCCTCGGTTCCATGTCCTCCCACCTTCTTTCCATCCCCTTTCTGTTGGATTTCTTTAAAAATAAAAGCCACTAGTGGCAAAAAAGTGAAGTTCATGCTATGTTAGGACAGGAGACGAGATGTTTCCATCCCTGAAATTATGATGCTTAGAATCAGTAAGTCTAAACTATGTTACAGAGAGTAAACATAATTAAAAACATGCTTTATCTTTGGCATTGTTCATTAAAATGGCACATTTCTAATGTATTAAAATTAAATATGATCGGTTCACTTAATGATATTGTATTAGGGATTAGGTAATGCATCCAGCAAGTACTTTTACTTTTAATACTTAAGTATTTTTAAAAGCCAGTACTTTTTTACTTTTACTTAAGTACAAATGTTAATGTGGTAGTTTTACTTTTATTTGAGTACATTTTTGTCATTGTATTTGTACTTTTACTTAAGTACATTTTTTGAGTACTTTCTCCACCACTGTCCTAAAGACGATTTGATCCCACAGTTATTAATATGTCTGACTACAGCGACAAAGCAAACCTTACAGTAAAAAGAACAAGTCTGCTTGACACCGCACTGGGCAGCAAGTTGCAGCTCAAACACCTGCTGAAGTGTGAAAGCTTCGTCACACAGACAGAAGATTGAAGGGAAGAGATGTTCTACTTTTTTGCTGTGTGTTCTTTTTAGTATTCTGTGACTTCTTGTTTTGATAGTAATTTATGGAATTAGTCTCTCTGCTAAAACTAAACAAACAAAAGTTTAAGAAACACCTTTCAGACCCTTTGATTCCAGCCCCCGCCTCCATTGTTTTCTTGCATTCCACTCATGAACTTCAATGTATTTAACTGGGATTTCAAACACAACTTAATGGGTACTGATGCACAAATATGAAACAGGCTTGCTTTTATATTCAATTCTTTTCTTTCTTTTTTTTTTTTGCCAAACACCCCATACATATATCCCCCATATATCCTTATATTTTTCTCCAGAAATAGTCTGATTTGGAGTCAAGATGTAGGCAGGTAAATATAGGGAAGTTTTGGAAGACATAAGACTAACGAAACTTCATCTTACAGCAGAATAACATCCCTCGGAATACAGTCACAAAAATAATGAAGTAGTTTAGGTCAAAATATATAAATTTGTTAAAACTGCCCAGTCAAAACGGAGGTCTAAATTCATTTAAGCAGTATGAATGTGACAAGACTTGAAAACCTACAAATTAATGTTCACAGACCCTTTTTCCCTCCAATCAGATTTAAAATGAACTATTCTGCGAAGGAGGACAAAAACTGGTAGGAATACATCCCAAATAACTCTCACCTGTAATTGTAGTGACAAACTGTTGTAACAATTAAAAGGAAAAACATTCCAAAAAATGTTTACGCGTAAAAACATTTGAATACCATTTACAATTTTGCTTCTTTGCGATGCTCATAGCATAAAATCACAATAAAACACAGTCAAGTTTGTCGCTGACAAAGTATGAATAACGGAATCTGTTAATAACACATACTTATTGTACATCTGTGAAATAAAATGTTGCCTAAACAATGCTCAAACATTTTGCTTTCAAAATGATAGAAATCACAACTTTCTGACAACCAATTTAAAGAAATTGTATTAAAAAAGCTTTAAAATTGATGTATATTGCGTGCAAATGAGAGTATAAAAGTATTGCTTCTTCTTCTCAAAGTATTGCTTCTTTGAGAAGTTTATGCAATTTTTTTTCACATGGTTTGCAGTTTACAATACTGTATAAAACTTAGGCAACCTCCTTCCAGTTGCTAATAAGTAGTAAAAAAAAAAATATAGTTAATTTAATCTACAAGATTGTGCCCTAAACTGATATCTACTCTGAAAGGTAAATCTCTTGATAAATCACCTGCTGTTTTCTGAGCTTGCTGTGCTCTTGATAACTCAAGTTATCCCCCTGCTCCCATATATCTTTATAATTAAGTGTATGTCTGCACTAACGTGTGTGCGTGTGTATGCGTGTGTGCGTGCACATATCATTTGCGTGCCTGTGTCCGTGAGACACGGTATTATCAGTGTGGTTCACTGGTTCAGCAGAAATGGTTGAAATGATATCCAGAGCTCAGACATCAAACACATGAGGCCGGTTGAGTTATGGTGCATCGATCGAGCGCAAGAACAAAGGGGAGCAATGGTTAACGGGATGGAAATGAGAGAAGAAAGAGATAGATGAGGCAGACAGAAGACAAGCAGTCCGAGGTCTGCAGTGAATTCTGTTTGGGGTCTTAGGCTCTGGGGTTTATGTCAGTCAGGATCTGCAGGAAAAGTCGCTCCCCTGAGAACGAGAATAAAAAGAAAGCGAGGGAGAGCGAGAGGGCGATGCAAGCGGGTGTGTGGGGCACTAAGGGTCTAGATGATAGGTGACATTAACCAGCTCCCCTCTTGGCTCGGCTGTCAATTCCTCGCTTTCTCTTCTTGCAGCGACGAAACCCAACAAAAGTGTGTTTTTGATCTTTCTTTTAAAACAACGGCCTACTGTCGGGTGTTGCTTTTGACCGTGCGCCGACGTGGCATTTCTGTTTGCGTCTGTTTTTCTAAGCCGCTACAATGGTACATGTGCACATGTCTGGATGGTGATGAATAACCAGACCCTCCTTGGTTATCTTCACTTCCTTTAGAGTTTCAAGTGAGAGCCAGATGTAGCTATTTATCTTAATCTTTCCTCTCATTCCGCCTAGATATAGTTGGAGGCCATTTCTCTTTTCATTACATTATCAAGCATTAGAAGGACACGTTGTCATGAGAAAATAATCAACATCTGTTGGGCATTGTCGTCGTTATGGATGCGAAGAGCAGAGAAGCAAATATTGCAACAAAAGCTGAAATAATCAGGACGCAGGAGAACAGAAGATGTAAAACCCTCATGTACACATAAAAAGTGTATTTCTTGTAGTTGAATTGATGCTAATGCATTTGAGATGTAATCGAATAAAAGCTTTTCGAGACAAAGTGTTGGATGAGGGGAAGTGGGACTCCTCACACTTATGTAAGCGCTGTCTAAGCGATGCTCATTACATATTTATTAAAACAGTCGTCACCAGTTTAAGTAAGTATTTTTATTCACTCTTTTGTATTTATTGAAAACTGGTTAAAAATTCAGAAAAGACAAATATGGAAAACAGCGAAATGTAGTGATTATGTTAAAAAAAACAAAAACAAACAAAAAAACTCATTAGCCCAAAGTAGCCAACAAACTGTCACAAACCTCACATCCAGGAAGAAGCCATTAATTTGTCTCCTGCACCACATACTGACAGCGCGCGAGCCTACGTGCTTTTGCGTGCAATTAACAGATTTTAGATGGTGTCATCCTCGGGCGATGACAGACCATGAGCTATGGAGCTTCTGTGACAAGGAGCACGCCTCAGATACAAGCACCACTTCAAATATGTCAACATTTTCACGGTCGCAAATGACGACGTGGACCGCACTTTCGCTAAAAGAGAAGGGGAGCGTCGTGTGAGCCGTGCCACTGGGCGATTTGGAAGAGAGGGAACCGACTCGCCGCTGTGAAGACTAACACTCAGAAAAATGATTCATATCTTGTCTGAGCAACTGGGTTTTACTGTCACCCTCCTTCTGCACATATGAATTTAGAGGCATAAGGATTTATATGTGTTCAAGAAATTAGCGGAATAAAAAGTGGAAAAGTTTTAAAAGAATCGTCTCTTTCATTTACAGAACCTGGTGAGAGTAAGTACATCCCTGAGCCTTTCCCAGTTTTTCATAATACAATGACATTTGAAGAAACACAAACATACATAAATGGAAATTTATGCATGGTTTACAAATTATGTACAAATAATCTGAAAGGTAGTGCATGTAATTGAATACAAATTCAATTCAGAGTAAATACTACAAACCTTTTGGGACTTAGACAGAGAGCCTGTCTAAAATATGAATATAATTTAATATTTAGCATTCCACTGTAGCTGTGGTTGTGTGGTTAGTGTCGCTTTCCTCTGCACAGCAGTTTTCATGTCTGACCCTTCTTCCACAACTTAGCTGCAGCCTCCTGTTTATCTTTAAATCTTGTCATTCTGCAATGTGGACCAGGGTTGTGGAGGACAGAATGACCAGTTGTCCTTTCAATAGATTCTCCCACCTGAGCTGTGGATCTCTGAGGCTCCTCCAGAGTGACAGTGGGCTTTTTGGCTACGTCTCTGATTAATGCTCTCCTTTCCCCTGCCTGTCTGTTTAGGAGGCTCACTAGGTTTACAGGTGTGCCTAACGCTTTCTACTGTCAAAATTGTGGATTACAGCGTTCTCTATGACATGTTCCTGATCTTCTTTAAACTTCTTCACGATTTTATCCCTGATCTGTCTCCTGTGTCTCTTGATCTTCATCATGGCAAAATGTTCAGAGGGTGTTAATACATTTACCAGGCGCTGCATCTATTTTTCCAAAGTGATACCGAAATATAAATATTCAAGAAACATTTTATGACCCTTTTTCAAAAGTGGTGTTTTCATAGAGCATTAATAAGCCACATGAGTTTTTTTTTTTAAATAGTGTTGAGTGCAGAAGGTATGTGTTCATTGCATGCATACTGAGCAGAGTAAAAAAAAAAATCACATGGCTTCTCTTTATGCATGCATGCTCTCAGTGTGGCTTCCTTCACTGAGGTGCAGCAACGGATTATAAACAGATCTCTCAGGTTGGATTTTATAGTTTTTCCAGACTTGTAAGTTCGGGAAAGAAGTGCATTAGTTCTTTCCTTCCTGATTCATTTCATTGGCTGTTTCCATGAACATACCTTTGTTATGGGCCCGGTGGGTCAGGGCGCTTTAAATGGCTGTGTCAATACCAGAGACGGAAATCTGGTGGCTGGCATGCGAGGTCCAACACTGCACAAAGTGTGCAATAGCCCGAGCTACAGCTTTGCTAAAGCGTTTCTTTTCCAGTGGTCTATTCAGGTAGAGAATATTTTATTAGACGCAGCCACAAACACAGCTTGTTAGTCTTGAGCTCCATAAACAATATTTTATAGGAACAAGCCTATTTAAACCAGTGCAATATAAGCCATATTTTAATCAAACTGTCCTGTTTTATGTAAATGAACAACCACGTTGCATACTCTTTTAATTATGCATGTAGCACTCGTTATCACATGACGTGCAGCATGAATAGTTTCAGCTGCATGCGTGAATTGATTCAAACAATTGATTACAGTTGGAGACATTTTCTCACATGGATCCCAATGTCCAATGTAGTTCAGGTTACTATGGACATATGTTGTTACATTTTGTAATATATTTAAAGTTATTGTTTATTGCAATTGCAGACAATTTAATTTCAGTAAAGTCAACCATCCACATCCTGACCCAATCCATTGTGTAGAGGATAGAGATGGAACGGTGGCGACTGGGAGGAGAAAGATGGAGGGAGGGCCTGCGAGCGAATTCTTGTCCAAACATTCTGCATGCGGATTTGTATTCATTGCACCCCTGCTGCTATTGATATCATTACGCAGGGTGCTCATGCTGCGAGGAGGGGGCAGGGACTTGCAACGGGGAGGTCATGGAGCCGCAGGCCCTAACGAGAAGTGACACTGGCTCCAGGTCGGCCAAGCATCCACCGGATTTCAATGGGAGCCGCACTTTCCCAGTCAGCGCATTAGATCAAAGATCATTACCTGCTAATCAAAACACATGAATGTATGGACTTTCTTTCTTTTCTTCTGAACTCGATGCTAAGGAGCTGCACAGATGGAAGAGACAGCACTGTCAGCTCGTCTAGATGGGCGCCCACCATGACTCGTTGAGAACAGACAGATACCCATCGATACATTCATCGCTCTCTGTTTTGTATTCTTTATCAGTTGCCTACTATTTAAATAGATACTGCGTTCCCATTTCACATGTTTAGCATTAATGAAAGTGAGCGCAGTATGCTTGCATATGAACATTTACAAAATATGTATATATAATGCCTCTCCTAGTCGATAGTTATGTTCTAAAGAAGGTTTTTTTGCGAGGACTCCATTGTTTTAGTTCCATCCATCTTCAAATGTGACCGGCTTCTCTGTCACTGCTGACAAAAAAATACATGCATCGTTTTGGTAGCACAGCCATGCTTCAAAGTGGTGATTAAATGTTAAGTTGATGTGCAGGGTTAAATTTCCTCCATGCATACATTGTTTTGCATTATGGCCAAAAAGTTAATTTAACTTTTTCACGTGATGTTCCTTTATTTGTCTCACAAACCTCTGAGGCCTTCCCTGAACATCTACATTTTACCAATCAATCAATCAATCAATCAATCAATCAATCAGTCAATCAGTCAGTCAGTCAGTCAGTCAGTCAATCAAGTTTATTATCACATTTCAACATCCAGGCGGTTCAAGGTGCTTTACATAATAATAATTATGTAATAATATTAACAATTACAAAGTTATAAAGGAAACACTACGCAGTCAACAATCGAATGAACATCACATTTTGATTAGTACCATTACCAAAAATCATGCAGATCAAATATGTTGGTCAATGTTTCATTTGTTATGGTTCAAAATCACATCTGAACCTGAACAGGTGGGCTTTTAGTGTTGATGTAAAGGAATTTGGTACTTCAGCTGTTTTGCAGTTTTCTGGAAATTTGCTCCTGATTTGTGTTGCATGGAAGTTGAATGCCGCTTCTCCATGTTTGGTTCTGGTTCTCAGGAACCGGCTTGTATAGAAATGAAGTCACACACTGTAGGACTCAATTCACCAAGTAGGTTTCCTCTGAAAGGAAGTGGTTGGAACTTTGTGAAATGTTTTTGAAAAGAGTTGACGATTTTCTTCCATTTCACTATTACTTACCAACAATAAAGTACGTAGAGGTTTATGATTGAAACGGGCCAAAATGGAGCAAAATTAGAGAAGCATAAGTACTTTAGCAAGCCGCTATATGTCGCCTGTTAAATCACTTTCCGCTGCCGCTCAAGTCTCAAGTATGTATGAGTGCGTTGTCCACTTAGATCTCAAAGGGATCGTAGTAGAATTGAGGGATGGCAGAAATGTGTCGCCTTCGAGTAAAAGCCTGAGTCTTCAAATGTCAAATCCGCTTGGACAACATGGGACAGGACAGGAGCAAGGGGGATCACAGAGAGAGAGAGAGAGAGGAGGGGCAGTGGAGGATATTCGTATTCTGTACTAAAGGCTCCATGGCCCATTAATCGTTTGTTTGAGTTTCCGCCCTACCGAGCATGTCATGTCTCCATTAGAGGGGTTTGTTGCTTCTCTGTCTGCCTCTTGGCAGCAGGGGGCTCTCACACATCTCATTTGGCCGTGCTCTGCTGTCTGGTGCCTGGCAGACTGATCTCAGTCTGTGTGTGTGAGCTCATACGCACGTTTGGGCAGCTTAGATCGGACAAATGTACATAACGGAAATTCATGTCTTAGGACTGCTTGTACACACTTTATGGTATAAGGTACCAAATACAATGTGAGCTACTGCAAAAAACCTGATGAGTATTGTTGACTTTTTAACACTCACTACTGCAGTTCATGGAATTCTCACCAATAAAAATCTATCCATAAGGAGTAACTATCAGTGTTTTGGTTTGCAAAAGCAAACGTACATATGTCTAAAAGTAAGATTTGCAAGAACCTTAGATTTTAATGACATTTCAGATTATTGTTTCTATTTGAAATAATGTTTTAATGTCTTGGTTTTGGGTCAATAGGATAAGCAAAAAGTTCAGCATTTATAGATGGCAAGTTTAAATGTTTTCTCGCTATTTCTTTTTGCACGAATATTCTTTGTAAAACTCAGCAATGCAACATTCCAGCATGTCTGCCGGCTTACTTATGCCGGGCCCTCTGGTGAAGGAGCTGACCCATACTGCCTCGGCCTATCTTGATGTTAGTTTGACCGTTGACCTGAGACTATGCTGTAGACATCAGCCTGCTGACCTGTCAGACGGGCCCCTTTATTCCCGTGACCCACGGAGCCTTCCCCTTTAAGCTGAAATATGGCCGCCAAGCCTACAGAAGCCAGCCAATTAGGAAGTGGAAAGAAATCAGAGTGGTACAATGAGCCGAGACTAATAGAGTCCTCTTTATCTGCCGCCTGCCCGTCTGCCTGCCTTGCCTGCCTGCTACCAAACTGCATGCCAAGGCTCCTTTTGCCAATCCGATGTCCGTATCTCTGCGTCGCTGAAAAACTTGGTTGGATCTGTTCCTGGAAACGGGTTTAAACTACCCACCATTAAAGCATGAACACAATCAAGCAGCTTGAACATAACAGCTGAGTCTTGAGGGTTTAAAACAGATGATATGTAATGCATCAAATGCACGTTATATGCAAAACATTAAAAGATAAAAAGTTTTAAGTTTTCAGTTAACATCTGAGTCTGTTTAAGTGTTAGATATATTGATTTGTATTCTCGGATGCAGGATAACTTTGCCATGGAAATGTTTTCAATTAGAAACACATTTTTGTTGGAAAACATTGGCATATGTTTGAAGTAATTGTTTCTCAGATCAAACCATGTGGAAAAGAGTGTTTACTGTTGGATAAGTTTTTATTTAGAGGTAGAGACATAAGCCAGTGCTCACATTTATTATCAGAAATCGAATTCAGAAAACCTGTGCTTCTCACATGTCCACATCAAAAATTTTCCGGTTTATTTTCCTTTCAGTTTTACATAATACAATTGCCATCCAGGGGTTTTAAAGCAGATTATCTTTTAAAATTAAAAAGTCAGAAACCTGCTCTGTAGTGTAGAGGGTGATTCTTGTTCCATCTGCCAATTTCTGTTTCGTTTTTGAGGTTGGCAAATAGATTAAAAGTCTTTTAAATAGGGACTCATCTAAAGTCCAGACAAAATAAACAATTAAACCCACTAATATGCATTTAAAAATTTCTTAAAAGCATCAATATTTAAAGTTCAACGCAATTTTAACAAGTGTAACTTACAAGTGCAGAATACCTTCCATTCAGTAAAGTACATGAAACTTGTATCATATAATTTCATCACACATAGACTGATATATTCCAAGCCCTTATTTATTTTTTTGTAATTTTGCTGATTGCAGAAAACCCCATACTAAGTGTCTTAGCAAATTTGAATTTTGTAAAGAAGCTCAACATGAGAGTCTCATGGTGTAAAACCCAACCAGTTAATTAACTCAGAAGGTTTCCAAAGCCCATAAATGCTCTCTCAGTCTTTCTGACTTGGCTACACAATCCTAGGAAAAACAAAGACTGTTCAGTCATTGATCCCACCATAAGTCACAAAAGGTAATTGCAAAAAACCCTGTTTTGATGCAGCATGCTGTATCCAAACATATTCATAGGAAGTTAAGTGGAAGGAAAGATGCACCAGCAACAGGAATAGCAGCCACTTGTAAAAGGATTGTCAAACAAAGTCCATTCAGGTTGAGACTGAAGTCACAAGATTTTCCTTCTCCTGACAGGCTGATGTCATTTATCAGCTGGACTCTTCACTAAGCCACACTGCCAAAAGTCCAGTCCATGGCCATTAACTTGATATGTTGGACTCTTTAAGGCAAAGGAAAACAACCAGGAAGACAAAACATTTGCTCCAAAAAGCACTAATTTAAAAGTGGAGTTTAATAAATGTCTGCAATTTTGGAAATAGTTTCAAATAAAATTTTTAGTGATTTTGGTAGTAAATGTAGTATGTTGCATGCCATCCATGCATCTTGTGATCTGCTCAGAGAAAAAAACAAAAAAAACTTCGGTTGTTCTCTACTTCGAAACCTTCTTTTCAAACTTTTCCTGATGTCGCGCTGTCTTTCATGCTTTGTTACATTTATTTGTACACGACAAACTCCACGCAAGTGTTTGCATTCGTCAGCAATTCAGGGATGCAGAAGCAAAGAGCAAAGCCAAGACAACTCTTGTTTCAGTTTAGAAAACAAGGAAAGCCATCTCATGGGGTGCGTCTTTAAATGATTTGCTGCACATTTGAATTGCTTGTTCAGCACTGAAGCACTCTTTTTTTTTTTTCCTGAATCCCAAAGGAGAATGGAAGAGTGCCACCAAAGGCAGTGAATAAACTAGGGGTAAAATCAATAGCTCAGTAGAGTGGAACTATTGTAAAACGTTAGCAGCAATTTCTCACCTTGTTTTCCTGAAACCCAGCTAATGCCCCCCTTTGCTCTGGTCTGTGCTGGACTGCTCTGTCCCTTGTATCTGGTCATGCTTGTTACTTTTTGGACCTTTCATAAAGTCAGCTGCAAAAATAAAACTTTAGTTGTGCATCAAAGCCATTCTTATTCTAGTGTTTACTGCAAATGCAAACCTGTCACTGCACAAAACAGAAGAAAAAACTAAATTTGTTGGAGAAGTAAAAATTTGGATTTGTTAAAATATTTTCCTCTGCTGCCACCAATATAATTTACTTACCCTTAGATTGCATGTATGCATAAAGAGGATAAAATATTAATTGAAATTTTGCTGGAAATGAAGATCACACCTTGATCCCAACCTCAGATTTGAGTCTAAATCTATTCAAATCTTTCTCATATCAAGAGACAAAAGCAATGATCACTTTCACGTTAGAAACACTTGTCCTGCTGTTGCCCTTATGTTTCCGAAGATGCATCACATGTAAGTGGCCACATACACGTACATCCATCAGTATGAGTGTATTTCAGACGTCAGATAAAAGTGTCACACTGATGAGAAGCAGCCTTGGTTATTTTTACCCCAGGATCCACTTCTCTCCATTGACTAAGATAATAAAGATGGACTCAAGCACAGATTACCAGAAAAAGCTGCAGGTCCTCTACATTTTTAATGGCCTTCAATGAGCAAAAGGTACTTTGGTAAGTGTTTGGTAAGTGTTATGGTTTGTACACAGATTTCTCTGCTATAAGGCACAAACAGCACTTTGCACCATTTTTTTTGCACTTATCCTTTTACGTGACTATTGTCCAATTGAGGTTATGTCGCAAATGTTAGTTTGTGCTCTAAGGAATTTTGAAGAAAACCCTTCATTAAAACACTAGACCTCTTTGCATTCTGTATATTATTGCTAAGTGTAATTATAACTATCAATGCCTGTTTGCATAAACAGAAAACTCACAATAACCATGAATTAAATGGTGGCATGTGAGAGGTTTTCGTAGGTCTTTGTGTGTATATTGGTTACTTGAAAATAAAAGTACAGGAAGTAGTTTATTTGGAAAAATATTATCAAAGTGGTTGCATCAAGCATGAGTACAAAACAATTGCGTAAATACATCGATTTGCGTGGTATGATTAAGCACAATCATGGTCAAAAGAAAGGTCTCTCTCAGTGTATGGGACTATTGCTCTGAGTCATGTCGTGTGAGTGCGTGCATGTGTGTGTGTGTGTGTGTGTCCTCACTGTGTAAACTCACACATAGGGACCCTAGGCCTGTGGGAGATAAAGACCTCTCCTCAAATGTAAACATTCTCTGAAGTGGTGAGCAGAGCAGCTGTAGCTGGACATACAAACATTTAGAGAAATGCAATCCCAAGGTCAAGGTTAAGCGTTGCGCTCCTTCAAGGCCCACTTTCCCTCCTGGCCCTCCATCTTGCTGTTAAATCTGCTGTTGAGTTGAGGTGCTGAAACATGGGCCACTCCGACAAAGGAAAAAGCTGTGAGAATGTGCAGAGTAGGAGAATAGAGTGTTCAAGATCTGCCACAATAAAAGGGCTAAGAAAGCTCAATTTTTATTTCTTATTGATAGTTATTTAAAAAAAAACTAATCAAATGGCATCATCTCCGTAGCTAGTGCAGTGCTGTAAAGTCTGTTAAACTAAAATAATGTTTGACTTTCACAAGCCTTTATTCCTAATAAATCATCCAACTCTTGTCATGTCAAAGTATTTGTGTTTAGGGTAGCTGGTCCTGCTGCGATGGCATAGGAAGAAGGTGCATTTTGTGTCTGATAAACCATTTCCGTATTCATTTGGCCATACATTTTGGAACATTATCTTGCTGTAAATCCCACAAAAGCAACAGATTATCCTCCATAGTTTTACACAGTAATACAGTTGGGTTTTTAACTGAGCACACCACAAGCCACACAGAAGATCGAAACATATAAAGAGTTGGGGCTGAGTGCTGTCACATACCCACCCGTCAAAACTACAATGTGGGTTTGTTGTTTCAAACACCATAGAAGCATCTCAGATAAGACGGAATGAAATAAAAGATTTAAGCACACCATAAATTAAAGTTATGGATATTTTAGATGTGATAAAATTTGCTGGGATTATTTATCTTGGTCAGAACATCTTGTGCACACGCACAGCGTAATTGGTATAGAAAAATAAAGTTAAAGGAACAGTTCTGAAATGCTGATGATGCCCCTTGCAAACAGCAATATTTAGAAATTGCCTCTACATGGAAGATGGTTTTCATTGACTTTTTTTTAGGTTGACTAAACAACACTGGCAAACAGGTGGGACTGTTATTGCTCCATCAGTTGTGTGTGAAAGAAGAAGAAGCAAATACTACAAATGGAAGGTATTATTTCAATTTTATTTATTTACCTTATGTGTCATGTATAGTCTTTCACAAATTAGGTCTATTGGTTTCTGTGTGAGAGAAATGGCCGAGCATTATTCTGATCTGTCAAGTAACCAGACATGACTGATTCATTTTACAAAAAATACCTTAAGTGAGTTGTTTTTATTTCACTTTTTACAATGAAAAAACACTGTGAAAATGGCTTTAAAACGCTTTATCCTAGCAGATGTCTGCCTGTTGTCCCATCAGTGAGGGTAGCTATTTATTGTCTTCCAGACACGTCCATCTTGATAGGACGTTCTGCTAAGATATGGATCCACAGGGTGTCTTCCATGCTGTTCCTGTTTGCTGTCAAGTGTTAGTGTGAGAGAGCCAACTCTCCACCAGTGCTCCCAACATGCACATGATATCTACACAGTGGGAGGTGTTTCAAACAGCAATGTGCCTTGTTCAAATAGCACCAATTCTCAGCAAATGTCATCTCATCTTTGATTTAGATTAGATGATGAAATTTGAGGTGCCTTTTGCCAAAAGCTTCTTTTTAAATAAAGTTACTTTGCCTTGCTTTAAGTCTAGATTTAATACAGCACAGTCAAATTCAGTTAATAAAATAAAAATTAGTTGACTGCATTGAGCAATTGACTTTGCAGCAATACCTCCTTGGATGTGCCAACAGTATTCTGTATAAAACATGGGACTAAATAAAATAAAAATAATACCACATCCTAAAAGGAATGATGATTACAAAACTGTTAGTCATCTTGACACTTTTTACCTTAGGATATTATCTCACAGAACAAATATTTATCTCGCTGATGTTTGTTATTCAAGTGCGAGACAGAAAAGAGACCACCAACATGCATTTTTTCTCACGGATATATTTACAAATCTGGGACTCTTTTCGCACACACACGCACACACACATGCAAAGATAGAAAGTTGTAACAAAAGCCAAGCAACCTGTCAGTGATAAGATAAAAACACAGCAGATTATTCTCAGACAAAAGAACAACTTAGCTAATTGTGAGTTGTCATCTTTTCCCTGCATTTTACATTTACACTTAGTTTGATAGCATTAGTCTTCCCCACACTAAAAACAAGGGCTGTAATGGTAAAGATTTGCTTCAAGCAGTACACAAGTAGAATGTTTAATTCATTAAGGGTTATTAACCCATACATCATGTACTGGTTTTGGCTTAGAAACAATTTGTGATGTAGCTGTTCTTTGTCTGATGCTCAAATATCCTGCAGAAGCAAATGCATCATAGTGGAAAGGCCTTGATTAGGCTGATGAGCTTCAGCTGTGGGCGAATTGAGAAAACCATGTAGAGAAAAATGAAGAAACATTTAATTTAATAAATAAACTACTATTCAAATTTTAATTAGTTTTTTTTTAGGAAAACAAAATTGCTTTACAAAATATAATAATACATATAAAAAGACATTGTATTTAATAGATAGTCACACCAGTAGGTGGGGGTAATACATACTATACATTTCTTGCCAACCGCTGATAAAATAATCAAGAAGAAAAACTGTGAAGAGAACACACGGTTCTCTTTGCAGAACCAAAGGTTTTACCCTGAGGAAAACCCATAAAAATGGAACAGAACACCTTGGACTGGGCCGAGCTGCTGGGGCAACCAGATGTGAAGCTGCTTTCCGGAGGGCCGAGCCAAAGGAGGTCCTGGTAAGCTAACCATGCCATTGTGTTCTCATGCCTCTCACACAGAAGAAGTTGGGCTAAGTGTAATGTTTAAGTCTATTGGTGTTTTTCTGCTCTTATTGGCCCTTAACACATTGTAAAACAGTTATTAGCATATTTGGTGAATTGTTAAGAGCATGCTCATCCAGACAAATATTTTTTTACATGAGTTACAGCTAAATCAACCAGCTCTGATTGGATTAGTATTAGAAAAGCTGATTATTCAGGTTTACAGGTAAGTCTTGGCATCTTGTTGTCTTCAGTAAGTGTGTGCCGTTTTATCAGCATCATTCAATTTGCATTTAAATACAAGGGGGACAGTTATTCCAGAGTAATTTCACAATCAAGTCTCTTTCTATTGAATCCAGCTGGAAATTGATTCCAGGACAACTACATAGCGGGCTACAGCCTCAGGTGCTAAACAAGTGAATCACCCAACGCCCCTGAACAAAATTATTTATTTATTTATTTTACAAATGTAACAACTCCTTCAGATTTCTGGCAATAATCCTAAGTATTAACTGTGAAAAACCTTCTCTAAGTCAATGCAATGAAAATAAGAGATGTCATTTTATGAAGTATGTGGATGGATAGATAAATCTGTTAGAAATAGTGTAGTGTAAGTGCCGCTTACAGTCGGTCTGCCATAAAACATCAGAAGAAGAATATTTATGTGGGGAGTCGAGGTGCAACTGCAAGTTTTGCTGTGACACTTCAGTGGGGTGACTGAACATGCCGGCTCCCGACACTTGCTGTTGTTCTTTTGTTGCACAATGCTGTTCAAGAGGCCAAGAACAGTGAGAATGAAATGAACTCAAGATGTTTCTCATAATTTCCCCTACATTTTCAACACTTTAGCTCTATGATTACTACATAACTTTCACTGACCCGAAACAAATTGTAAACAAATAGCAAATGCTCTCTTGTTTACGTTCCTCCTGGTATTGCATTGAATATCTAAAGTTTTTGTTCCATTTAACTTTTTTTTTCCATGTCCTTCATTCACTGGCCTTTAAAAGTGACTAACCCAGAACCCTGAAGATGTGAAGTAAAAAGCGGAAAAAGAAATAACCCTCCCCCACCCCCTCCCACAAACATAAACCAGTATGGATCCAAAAAAAATCAACTAGTGAGATATTGAGTGTTTTTCCTCCTCGAGGGCGTGCCTCGATCAAGGTGGTTCATCGCAAAGGGCCAGTACTAACTGTGCGGGACGCGACGGAGGTCCATCTCAGACGATGGTTTTATTGATGGCATCAAGTCACACGTTGGCCTCTGTGGAGGTGCTACGCTGGCTGCTTCACCACGGTGCCTGGACACAGAAACCAGTGGAGTAAAAGCTGAAGGAGGGGGAGGTGGGAGCATACCGGCTCACAGAAAGGCCAGTGTTTTTCCAAAAACAACATGCAGACACCTGCATTTAGGGAGATCGATACCTTGCCACAAGCAGCAGAGAGAGCCTTCGGAGAATAGCCTTTATTGATTTATGGCTGGTGTTAATAGAAAGGCAGTTGTTTCTGGTATTTTTCACTGAAGTTGGCTCTTGTTTGTGTTTCAAAGACAAATTGTAGCAATCCAATAAGTGGTCATAACCTTTTCTGTCGCACTATAATCTATATACAAGGTGACGTATCACAGTTTTCTTCTTTCAGTAATGCTAGAATGGGTCAAAAAATATATGCTTAGGCAATTCAAAGCATAAACTATTGCAATCTAAAACCTTTGAGAACATGCTTACATGTAATTAAGACAATTGCCTTGTATTTTTTATTTTTATTTTTTTGAGGCCATAACACGCATGACAAGTCAGCTTGGTGTCCCAAAATGTGATGGCCCCATACTGCTGCTTCTAGACATATTGACCTGCTGTGATGGCGCACTGTCTTTGAAGGCAGAGAGGGGTCAGGAGGAGCTGTTCCCTCACTACCCCGAGGTTCAGTTATCTGATGGACTCGGTTATTGATCCCCCAGCAGTTACAGAGCTCCCTGCTGAGTATTCCTATACTGTAGAAGAGCAGCGATAGTCACAGGCTTCCCACTGCTCATATGTACTGTACAGTGAGGTTTATCTACCAGGGTGTCCTGCACGCTTGTCGCAGTGATGCTCAGTCAACATTTTAATATGATCATATTATTTGTTTCCAGCTGTCAATAGATTATGTGTGATCAGTGATCAGACATCTTTGTTTAGCCAAGGCCTTCCAGTAACTCCAGTTTTTTTTTTTTTCATAAGTCTTCCTTAGATTTAATTTATTCATTCTCTTCTAAACAATGTTTTGTTTATCTTAAAGGTAGTGTAGATTACACGTTAGATCTTGTGGCCTTAGGTTGGACTTGGGCCACACTTCTAAGCCAAAGCCATTTTTTGAAAGAATCAAAAACATGACTAAAGATAGTCGGCTGAAGGACATCTTCATGGAAAGTGTATGCCAAACGTTAGAGCCAGGTGTTGAAGTGGCAATGTATAGATGCAATCTATGAGGCTTTAAGAGACAGCCTGTATTGACATGGAAATTTTACTATCTTCTATGATTCTCCCCAGACATGTTTGAAATAAACTCCTCCTTTGGTCCAATAAGTCTGTCCTCACTTTTCTCTGGAACAATTTTACATAGGCAATTTCAACGCTGACCAAACCTCCATTAATACACTTCAGTATTGCTACAATGCCTTGCAAAAAATATTCATATTGTTTGAACTCAATCACATTTTGTCAGATTACAAACACAAGCTTGAGTGTTTTCAATTTAATAATATATAATTTATGATGGTGCAACACAAAATATTTCATCAATGAAAGATGGAAGGAAAATTATGCAAATTCAAATTTTAATGTGTGGGACCCGTTAGTATTCAGGTTACCTCAATCAATACCTGAATACCTACAATGTAGAATAGTAACTGCAAGAAAAGCAACATTTTGTCCTTACATCTACCAGCTTTGCACATCTAGAGACTGACATTTTTGTCCATTTTTGTTTGCAAACTAGCTCATGGTTAGAATAAATTCTCAATTGAATTTAGGTCTGTAGCATCGGTTTTCTGCCTTTAAATTGTGTTTTGCACTCAATTTAAAAATTTTCTGCTTTTATTTTTTATCTCATCTGACCACAATACCTTCACACATGTACTGTGTCCCCTGCTGAGCTGGAAACTGGGCTCCATGTGGCCTTCTCTCAACAATGGCATTCGCCCTTTTTTTACTTAATGCCTGTATTTGTGAAGTGCATGGCTAACGGTCATCCTGTCAATAGATTTTTGCATCTTAGCGGTGCATTTCTGCAGAGTTGCAATGGACCTCCTGTCAGTCAAGTTTTGGCATGTTTGTGGTATTCCCATGTCTTAATATCAGGTAATAATAAAGATTAATCATCTTTATCATCTCCTACTTTGTGCTTGTCTACATAAAATCCCAGCACTGGAGTTATTATTATAACATGAAAAATGTAATATGTAAAGGTTATGAATACCTTTGCAAAGCACAGTAGTGCTCTACTTTTAGTCAGAAAAGATGAGAAAAGAACTGGGAGCTGATAAGCTGGTTAGCAGTGGTAAGAGAATTATAATTTATAGTCCTGACCGAGAAGTTGAAATTCTTGTCATGGCCAAGCTGATACAAATGCTCGAATTAATACAGAAGGTTATGACCAAGATTTTGAAGAATGGGATTGCCTAATTTGGTCCACATGCAGGAACTTTAATAAGACTTTTCTTCCTCCCTTCCTGCAGCCTGTACCTGAAATTCCCACAGACAGGAGCAAGAACAAAAAAAAAAAAAAAAGACTGATGTCTTATCAGGTCTACTGATGAGATAACTGGAGGTCATTTTTCAGAGACCTAGCTTTCATACTATACAGCATGTACTCTGCCTTGTGTCCCAATAGCAGGGTTGAAATGTTTTCATTAGTAGCCACATCATGTAAACTCTATTCGACGGCTTTACAGTGGAAATGCTATAATTCCCCCTAGTCTTGGTTGCCTTTTGTCGAGAACTCAAGCTGAAACAATTGTATTTTTAGATGACATTGAATCCTTTGACACAGATGTGAATACATTGTTAAAATTAAATCCTGATTAGTGTGGGCTGTGATTAAAGAACTTCAACCAAGATGTCATTGTATCTTTGAGAAACTGTTTTCAATAAACCAAGAGGGATGATTGCTTTGGATAAGTATTTCTCTCAAGTGTCCTGGCCTTTGGGATAAAAATTGCTGGAAGTCATAA
The DNA here is from genome assembly GCF_051168715.1 of Poecilia mexicana. NCBI lineage: Eukaryota > Metazoa > Chordata > Actinopteri > Cyprinodontiformes > Poeciliidae > Poecilia > Poecilia mexicana. Next base: position 12,950,841 of record NW_028263381.1, on the reverse strand, counting down.
ATTTACATGTCACAAAAAAATCCCCACGACTTACAGTAACATAATCTGGCATCGATTCATGTTGGGTTTCTAAACACGACTATTTATCTACATGTTCTGTAACTTTGTGGTTCATTAGGATTCTTGCCTTCTCTTTCTCGTGCTATGGTCTGAGCTATACAGTCAGTTTACTTTCCATTTTTAATTTTCATCCACGAATGGCACATTGTTAAAAAAATATAGCCATAGCTATAAACATCTTCACATCACTTTTATAAGGGGAAGTTTAAAAATAATGGTATTTTATTGCCAAAATAAAGCTCAGAAGTTACTGTTTGTGTCAACTTTTAGTACAAAACTCTATGTAGTTCTTTGTGTAATAGCGCCAAATGACTGATCTTTTTTTTTTAAGAGGAAATTGTGGGATGTTTGAAGAATAACTTGATAATGAGATTTGTACTGCTGTGAAAACTATATGAGGTGTATTTGAGGAAGAAAACAAACATTCATAGTTGTTTATGTACAATATGGAAACTGCTCAGACGGAAATGTTTTTTTTTTTTTCCGAGGACAGAGAAATGATGAAGAAGAAATGTTTGCTCCAAAATTGACTGAAATGTGCATCTAGCCAATAGGAAAATGCTAGAAACCTTCTGAATAACAAAATATAAAGAGATTTGGTTATTTAGGCAAAATGAAAAGAGGTAAAATGGAAAAGAACTGTTGGGTGATACTTTTTAGCCACAGCAATTATTTACATAAATACTGAGACTTCACACATATACTTGATTCTAATCGCATTGTCCTATAAGTTGGACTCAAACAGGAAAGATTACAAACAATAGACACAATATAAGAACAAGATTTATATACTTTGAGTCAGACTTATACAACCACTGGACAGCTTTTTTTTTTACCTAACTATGTAGCTTGGGAAAACTTGTATAAGGAATAGTATATTCTACTAGTCTGTGCGATCTTTTTTGTCCCCTCAGTAATTTCAGTTAAGCAAAAATCAAAACGTGTCCACAGGAGCTATAACCAGAAGATCAGGTAAAGGTCTTTTTATTAAACTTTCTTTGAAGGGAGGCTCATGCTTGAAATGCTTTACCCACAGAATTAAGAAAAAACCACATCTTGAAGGCAGTTCTCTAAATTCATAAAACATTGGTTGTTAACCAAACAAATCTGTCATCACATGTAGTTTAGTGATTGCTGCATATTTTACTTGTCACATTTTTGTCCATTATTTTGTAATCTAAGAAATTATACAATATAAAGTTTTGTCTTGTTTTCATACCATTACTTCCCAGAGACTGCAGATGGAAATTAAACCACGGTTAAATTAGGCACATGGGAATAAATGCTCACGTTGATTGATGTGTGCTATGTTTTTTAAATTGTTGCAAAAGATCTCAGCCAACTCAGAAATAGTTTCGCAGTACACCCTGGTGGTTCCTTCCTGTTGTCCAAAACTGCACAGAGAGCATTTTTACTTTGCACGTTAACATGAACACAGCTCGCTGGGTTCTGCTCCGGTCTGCGAGACACGCCGGTTCTCACCCTTTCAACACTGCCCCATCCCTGTCTGCCTCCCCTCCGAGGACGCTCAGTGGCCTCCCGTTCTCCTCCCACTCTTCCCTCAGGATTCTGGCCAGAAATGGTGCTGAAAGACTGAATGGTCTGCTCTCCCATGTCAGGCTTTTTTTTTTTCTTTTCTTTTTTTTTTTTTTGCTGTTGTCATGGCTGGAGGTGAAAGCAGCTGCCGTGCGCAGATACATATTTCACATCACTGTGACGCATGTCTTTGTTGATATGCTGGACATCTTTACATGAACCAGAAAATGTGTTATCTGATGAAAGACTCTGCTAGCTCCATACTGACCAGCACAAGCGCAAGAAGCCTCAGGCCAGGTATAAACACCACCCATGGGAAAGTGCCGGTAAAAGTGTGTTATACTTTATTTTAGTCTTCTGGCTAAAACAATATTAGCATTTGGCCTCTTAAGTCGATTTCCCAGATGAACTGCTGATTGAAGCCCACATTCTCATATCTTTTCTTTGTAGCATATACTGATTTTTCTAGACATAATATCTTAGCAGGCTGTCCATGTCACTAATGAAAGACAAAGATGCAAAAGTTTGACTTTTCAAGCAGATGTTTGCGACTTCTGCACAAGATGGATTTGATTCTCTGAGAACCCTCTTTGTGCAAGGCGCTCATCCATCTGTGGTGATCTGTGTTTCAGTACATCTTAATAAAGATACCGTCCTCCCTCGCTTTTCTACCCCGAGGAATGCTCTTGTTCTTGCTCTTTTCTCCTTTGTCATATGGGGCAGCCAGACTGTGATTTGTTTAGGTTTAAGCTTTAAGGTTGGCTGAGGCCATGACTCATCATTACTCTGAGATGGCTTGTTTTCAATTTGCTTTCAATGAAAGTAAAAAAAAAAAAAAAAAAAGTATTGAGTCACCAGATATGACTTAAACACTTATTGGTAACACAAATAACACAGATATGACTTATTTGGTTTATTTGTAAACATTTTATTTCTGCATTTGTGGATAAAAGGCTTGATTTTATTTTTTTTTATGTTCCATTAGTTCTGGAATGGCAAAATATATACACTCATAATCCAAATAAATGGAATGTTTCATTCATTATCCAGGCTTTTTTGGTCATTAAACGTTCATTTGTTTTCTTTCTGACATATCACCAGACGGTCCACCACTGACCATGATAACTGAAGCAGTGGCCAAAGGTTCCAGCTCCTCCCTTTGAAAGGCTGACCCGTTCTTAAAATGTTTAAAGAGCCTGTTGCATCATCGGTTCTCGCCCACACATGCATGTTTTGGTGAATCTTAGGGGGATATAAGGGGGGGCGGGTTGCGATGCATCATGTGTTTAAGCAGTGGATGGCTGTACAGGGTTAATGACTGGACCTCTCTGTGGGCTGTACTGGCTCTCAAAGAGAGGATAAGGCTGGCGGTGTGGGGGCATCTGCAGAGCAGGGGTCACATCACTCACATCAAAGGAGGCAGGGAGTCTGGGTCATCGTGTTTGGCCATGGGGCGGTGGAGAGAGCGGAGGGATTGGGGGCAGGATCACAGGGAGGATCAGAGATGAAGAGGCAGAGACGGAGAAATAGAAGTGTAAAAACAAAGGAATGGGGAGGATAACATAGCGAGATGGCACAAAATTGAGCTATTTTCATGGTTCATGTAAACATTTCAACTTCATGTGTGACCTTTTGTTCAATTCTTCATGTCTAAGGCCTTCTGTATTCTTAACATGTCTGTACTATCCTAGTGTGATGTTTAAAGACACCAACTATATCATGATGTATTTGTTTTTTCCATTGACAACTTTCACACAGTAAGGTTATGAATAATGGATTTCCTCAACAGAATCTGGCAAAATAAAAATGTTTTTCCGAAAAGCATGTTAAGGGAGGGGAAACAAGGTTCATTTTGCTTTGTTTGGGACAATGACATCACAAGAGGCTTGAGAATTTTAATGATCAGCTGGTGTTGAGGATAGATTTCTGCAGCATTGAGCTGGTTAAGTCTTGTGAGCTGGAGCTAGTGCTGACTCCAGTGACCCCTCCATCATGATGCATACTGTCTGGTTTCCATGCATACTTACAATTCTTAAAGTACATGCATGCTAGTCACACATCAAATATTCAGTTGCAGGTCCTTTTTTAGGCCCTAAAAGATCACCTTACATGGTTGCCCTGCATTTAGCTCTATTCATCCTTCCATCAACTCTGACCAGCTTTCCTGTCGATGCTGAAGGAAGCATCCCCAAGCAGCCAGCACCATGTTTCATGGTTGGGGTGATGTGTTTGGGCTGGAGTGTGGCGTACACATAGCATTTTAAATATGAGCCAAAAAGTCACATTTTCAGCTCGTGTGACTATTTTTTTATTTTGTTTTTTTCCCAATGACTCTCGTCTGTTACTCTGATTAATTTTGCGTAAGTTGATTTATAAGAACTATAATCACAGCAGATCAAATCAGAATAATTCTGTGTTACATCTTGTTATCGTTTATGGGAACATCATAACCACATTTCCTTACAGCGATATAAAGGTAGATTCTAGAAAATAACTCATTGGACATCCCCAAACAAATACTCAATATAAAATATACTAGGTGACTCAATGCCTGTGTATAACTGCTGACATCAAATTTACATATTACATATTAGGTTACAGGCTAAACATATCTAGCCTATTATCCAAATTTGTTGGAAATATTTAATTTGTAGTATAAAACAAGTGATTTCTTAATTCTTCAATAAAATGCTGAGTATCACTCAATAGGTTTCCCCTTTCAATAAAACAACTACAATAGAGTAAAAAGAACTTCTCCGAAATGCTTTAAATTTTTACATTTATTGCAGGTATTTTGCTATTTACATGCTTATTTACAAAGTTAGGTATGTTCTCATTTGTTCAGTCTTGGATACTTCTTGACAGCTGTATAGTAATTTCCTATGTTCTATATAAGTATGATTAGAAAATCCTGTACAATCGTAAAAAGTGGACTATAAAAAAAATAAACTGGGCCAACCCTCTTTAAACCTGGCAAAGAAGGTAGATTTGCGGAGTTACAAAAATAAATACTATTGACAAAAAATGCTATTAACTACAAGCACTTGAGATTTAGCCTTCCCCCACATGTAAAAAAAAAAAATCTCTCCAATATACTCATCACAAATATGAAGCAAATGTTTTGCTCCATGTTAAGTTCAGGTTAAAATTCTATTTTTCATCTTTATCTGAAGGGAATTTTCTGATGTTGGATGTGAAATATTTCAAAAAACACAATTACCTGGTACATCATGGGCCTGTATAAACATACAATATCCAGTCACAGAACCTGAAAGCTTAATGTTGTCCACACTATGTTGTTGTTGGCCATAACATACAAAGAAGAAAATAAATGCTAATCTAAATGTATGTGTAGCTACTGGCATTTGATTTAAAATATTTCAACAGTATTATGTCCTGAAATCAAAGCAAATAGTTTTTTTATCCTTCTGAATGGAAAGCTCTAAGGAACTAAGGTGCCTTTGAACAAGAGCTTGTAATGTTAAGATTGTTTTTTTTTATTCAGTATGATTTATCCTCATAAAATTTAATTTGAATTCAAATGGGATTCTAAAACTTTTTTATATTCTTCTTAAATTTGGGGTACTACAACTAAATTGGTATTTTTATAGTGTTTCCAGTCATCCTTTTCCAAATGCAATGGGAGCAGGTTACGAAGAGTTGTATTTCTTTAGGATGCACAATATTTAAATTTTCTTTGCAGACCCCATAATAACACTTACAATTAAAATCATGGAGTCAGTTGGTGATTCCTGGACTTTCCAAAACTAGCATCACTGTCAACGAAAATGATGGAATTAATGTGTTGCTTCTTATATTAGGAATCTAGGTGTTTAGCACAATTAGCATTACAAAGACAGCAGTTTCCTTGCATATTCCTAAGAAAATTTAAACCCAAAATGTTCCCAGTTGTTATAACCCATTCAGCTTTCCTGTTATCTACTGAAGCTCTTGTTCTTTTGCGTCCTGAAAAAATTAATTATTGTAGAAGGTTCCTTTCAAATATTTTCTTAGATCTTTTTGCTTTTTCTGATTTAATATTTAAACTCCTCACCGATGCAAAATGTTGCACATCAAGTCTGCGTCTTCTTCCTGCAGTAACAGCTTCATTGCATGTATCATTACATCTCAACATGAGGACCATCTTGGTCAACCTGACTCTATTTAGCTATTTATTATTAAGAGCAGCAATTTGTTGTCATACCAACCATCATTCAGAAATAAATCTAGTGTTTAAAAATGTGATAAGTCTAAATCCTCCATTTATTTAACTTTTTTTTATAAAAAGTTTTTAAAGGGCTAGTTAAGTTTTATAGTAGGGTTCTGGTGAAAGGTTGGTAAAGTATGCATAGAATGCATATAGCTTACATATTTACTGCAAAAGACAGTTTGACACAATCATATAAAAATCATACTCCACTAACGCTGCAATGGCAGTCCTAAGATTGAAGTAGCTCAATGAACCCTAAGAATAGAAGATGGCTGAATATTGGGGTAATTACTGGAGCAAGAAAAAAAAACTAAAAAGAAATCCTAATTTAATCTAATTTCATGCAAAAAAAAAATAGGTACCATAATGTAGCTTTACCTAGAATATGTTTGGGAGAGAGTCGGCATGATATTGAGATGCTTATCACATCTTGAATGCACTCAGCAGCAATAGGTGTGGTAAAGGCCTCTGCGACGACAACTATTAAAACGCTTTGAACTTTTCTTCATTGGTGAAACAGCCACTGAGTATTTCATTGGGATTTTCTGGGTTTGAATAAAAATAAAGTTGTGCATAATTGTGGAGTGAACAAGAAAAGATACATGGCTTCATTTAAAAATTCAACTTGTATAAATTACATGGACAGATTGAAGAAAACCCTTCACACACCTGTCAGGTTTCAAGCAGGGTTGTGATAAACAATGTCCCAAGATTTAAAAAAAAAAACTCCTGGAACATAGTTCAATTCATCATCAAGACTATGGCACAACTGCAAACTCACAAAGGCATATGCGTCCAACTAAATCAACAGACTGGACGGGGAGAAAATAAAAGGATAGCTAAAGGGAGTCGACTATCCCTTTAATTTACTCAAGGATAGCTAAAGAGGTCCACAGTTTAGCTTTGAGAATCTGACATGTGGATTCTTCAAATATGGCCTTTATGGGAGAGTTGCAAGAAAGCCATTGGAGAAAGAAAACCACAATGTGGTACATTCCTGTTTACACAAGACATGTAGGGGATACATGCATGTCTTACAGAAAAACTCTAGGTGGTCACCCCGAACATCATCTCATGGGGGTGAGGATATTTGTTAGCCTGGAAATTGTTAACCTACAAAAATCCAACAACTTTTCCCATTGTTGATCCTGAAATTAAAGATCACACTTCTACGGAAATCTGAATACTTGAAGTATTCCATGTTTATTCCAAAACATGTAAAGTCAAATAATGACGCTACATTTGACTTTTGTCTTTTAATAAAAAAAAAGAAAAGTGAGGCCTCCTTGAAGATCTAATTTAATTGTGATTAAGCTATTTAAGGAATCAGATTCAGTCTGGGTGTGCAAAGAAATTGCTCCTAATGATTACATACTCCACATGTGTCAGCTTTATGTATGTAAATCATTTTGAAAACCATGCATCACTTTTATGACACTTTCATAATTATGCACTACTTTTCATTGGGTTATTTCATAAAAATCCCAATAAATACACTGCAGTGAATTGTGAAAATATTTAAGAGCTATGTATATGTTTACAAGGTATTGTCTCACAAACCTAATAAAATTGATATGAGGTATTTGACTTGAATGCAAATAAATGAATCTACCTATAAGCAAATAAAACCATCTTCCTGATTTAAAGAAAAGCCACATTGACCAAAGAGCCACAACAAAACTGACATTAAGCCCCGTCTTCAGATTTTCTTTTTTTTACAACGTAAATCTGCTACAAAAATGTCATAGAAACTGTCTGGTAGGGAAAACGTGAGGAAGGTAAAACATTCAGGAAATACAACAGCTTTCTGCTATCATTCAAAACAAAACGCTGCAGAAAAACACCTTCAACCTGGAGCCTCCTGGCCAAGCATCTGAAGCATTTCTGCTCTGTTCAGTGTCAGCTTTTCTGCACTTGAGCAGGCTTCATGAGTGTTCTGGTCCAGCCCAATGTTTTTGTGTTCATGTTGCTTCTTTATAAGTGCAGATTCTGCTAAAACGTCCTACTAGATAAGACGCCCACTCATCTCCTGGTAAATCACCCAACGAATATCAACTTTCCTCAATGAAGAAATATTATTCCTTTTAAGATTAACTGCAACAAGTCCTTGGAAATATAAATATAACTGACCCAATATTGCTTTAGTTGGGCCATTTTCTTTCGTTTCCTCTTCAATGTGTGCAGTTGTTCGATTCTTAGCTGTTCTCACTCCACTCTGGCATGATGCTTACACTATGTACAGAGTGATACTGGTGTGGCGAGAGAGTGCGTGGTATGCCGTGTGCATAGAGGTACTCGTTTCCCTGTAAGCCAGCTGTCGGCGACTGGATCCCAGCTCCAGGACTGCACTGGCGGCCCATAGTCTGGTGGGCCATGGAGCTCTGGTACATCGCTGCATGGTGGCCCTCGCCCAGCTGTGGAGAGGCGTGGCCCCCCACCCCTCCCAGTCTGGACACCAGAGACCCTGAGGTGAAGTGAGCGGAAAAATGCTGATAGGGGAGCCTCTCCATCGGCTGCATGGTGGTGACAGAACAACTGCCATAAGGAGAGACGCTGGCCCACGTGTTGCAGCTGATGTCCTCCAAACTGGGAACAGGTTCTGCGCCTTGCGAGGAGCTGGCATACATACAGGCCTGCCGCTGGCTGGACTCGCTGCGGTAGGCCCCGCTGGCGAGGCTGAGGCTCTGGTGGTAGCCAACGGGACGATAGTAGTGGTCCTCCTCGCTGGAGGAACTTTCCAGGTACGGCTTCTTATAGCCGTGTTCGCCTGAATGACAGTCATCATCCGCTGTTGGTAAAATTAAAGAAGCAAACAACTTTGTTATTCAAGAAGGGCCTCCCACAGATACAAAATATCTTCCTTAATGTTGAATAATAAACACTGACCTTAACTGAGACTTAAGCAAGACACTCCAGGCTTTTAATATTCAGTTTTTTTTCTTTCTGTGAACTCCTGGATCAGTCTTATTTATGCTTTTTGAGTAAGGTAGGCTGATCACTACTGGGAAGGCTCACCGCTGTTCCATGTCTTCTCCATTTGGGGATTATGACTCTCACTGTGGCAGGTGGCATGTTCAGCCTTTACAAATGCTTTTTTTAACCCTTTGCAGTTTGTTGGATGTCATTAGCATAGTGTGAAAATGATTACTTTATGGTTTGGTTAGCAGACAGAGCAGTTGATTAATTTGCATTTACTTAATTATTAAGAGGTTTTTTAGATAATCAAATGTTAGAAATGACACCTAGAAGTTTGTGACATATGCAAAAAGTTCGTGGGGTACACAGGCTCTTGGGAGGTTTTGAATATTTTTTGAATGGACCTGTTTGTCAGGGCCTTTTAAAGATACCTGGAACTGTCACAATTATCTCTTTCACGGATCTTGCTGTTGTACAATAGATAAAACCTCTTGTAACCCCTGAATGTTTTAATGTAATCCCTGCATGGCTCATATCACCGCACAGTCTCATACCTTTTCTCTTGATGCAGTAATCTTGTCCGTGCTCATGTGGCAGTGGGTAGGAGCCAGACTGGGGCAGCAAGTCCTGGGAGGTGCTTGTGACCCCGTTTTCACACTGGGAGTACTGGGAGCTCAGGGTGCTGGGTGTGGCCATGCCCTGGACGTCCCCGCTGAACGGACTGTGGCTGGAGCCGACCCTCTGTCGCACCGTGCTGCGAGGCACTACTGGGTACTCTTTGGTGCTGTGTGCGCGCACAGGAAATTTATTAGTAATTATCTGTATGTGCCAAACAGGCTCAGTAAAAGACGGCAACTGAAAGGTTCAATCCACTAGATGATTAGTATGAAAAGGACAATCTGGAAACAGAGATGCTTCTGTGGGGAAAAAAACCCCCCTTCTACTAATAAATGATTTTCACTCAGAATAATTCACAGAATTCATTGTTGCATCATTGTGCAGCTTTTTGGTTCTTTAATTTTTGGTGTAGCATCAGTTGAAAAGTGACCTGGTTTTCAATAAGCTCTCTCTTTAGAGTAACCAGAAGCAGACGTGCAACGCTTACTGCAAAGGCTGAGCAAATTCATGTAAGACTGATGGTGGCTTACATTCTTATCACTTTTTGGATTTGCAGTTATTGCACACCTACTTAAAGTAACTTAATATGCATATTTTCACATGAAAATACAGACTTTTTTTTTAATTCTCCCATTTTTTTTTCTTGCTGATATTGAGCTAATATCTATCTCAGTGTGCCGTAACTCAGTCAAGCATTCATGGCAACGGATGCAGGATTACAACACCTCCTGGAAAAAGATAAACAACTTTCCAGGTTTTGTCTGATTTGGGATTTCTCCACTTGGAAAACCCTTCAGTTTCTCCCCAAAAAACCAGGGTGATGGGGGTTTTTCAAAACCAGATTTTCCCCTTTGAAAAAGTGTTTCTCCGTACAGCACGGACTCCAGCTCCATCCCTCATCTGGACTGAATAATGGAGAGCAAAGTGGCCGCGTACCGCCTTGGCTGCCTGACCGAGCGATATTCACCAGTGTGCTCACACACACGCAAGCATACACACAACAGACACAAAAGCAGTGCAGTTAAAAGAACAAAAAAAATAAATAAATCTCTGTGGAAGAGAGATGTTACAGTCTTGTTTCAGAGGTTCTGCCAGATCAGTCATAAAAGTCTTCACCATGAAAGCTGGCTAATGATCAAGAACTACACTTACATCACTGAAAATAACACTCACTGAAAGTTACACTCATTACTGGCTTGGAAGTCGGTGACCGAAGGATTAAAGTGGGGCTTGTTAAGTGACATTCTGATTCCGGCTGAACTAAAGTGACATTTATCTGCTCATTTGACATCATTCTGCATGTGTAAGAATTTCCAAATATTAAAGATCAAGGATTTTCAAGGGAACTTCTTTTTAAAATGAACAAAATAGCATCCCGGCTGCAGCTACCTTTGCAGTCTGGACATCCGGTGTAATTCCATGTCATCGCTTCCACGAAAGCCTTTTGCAAACGGGTTGTTCTCAATCTTTAGTTGTGTGATCTGAAACCGCAAACAGAATTTGCATTAATAAAAAAAAGAAAAAAAGAATAAAATAAGAGTCTCAGGTCTCATAATAGAAGTCAAAGCCGAATTTATAACAAATTGATGTGATTTTAGAAATGCAACTTAGCAGTAGATTCCAGACTTCAACTTGAGTTGTAAATTTGCAATTAGGCTTCACTCATTTAAATTCTCCACTTATTGTCTTGTTGCCACCAGAAACGGTCATGTATGTTATTGGTGATTAACAGCCCACTAATAATTGATAAGCTGAGGGGAAGCTTTCACCTTTTAGGATAAGTGTTCAGAGCGATGTGCAGTTTTCCTCCTGGGAAAAGGCAAAAACCAAGTTTATCTCATCGGACCTGATCACCTTCCTGCTACGTGTCTCGTCCCCTGTGTGGCTTGTGGCAAACTTGGAATAGGACTTCTGGATTTCTCTCAAAAAATTGTTTTCCTAATGCTACTCTTAAAGGCCAGATTTATGAAGTGTACAGCTAGTTGGGCCGCTGACAGATTTGTCCGTCAGAACTTTGGATCTCTGCATAGTTACTGTTTCTCTGATGCTCTTTTTGCCTGATGGACAGCCATGTCTTGGTAAATTTTTGCAGTTGTGGCCTGTCTGGTGCGTTTTGTACTGGGGCTTAAATTACGTTCAGTACAACTCTGTTCAATAACTAGGTGACGTCTGGGTTGGATTGTCTTTATTTTGGGTGTAATCATAATTAAAAACCAGATATAATTTTTTCTTTAACAAATTTGTAGTTGTAATATGATACAATTCTGAAAAGGTTTAAGAGATATAAATACTTGGCGGATGTTTCTAACTTTTCAGAAGCAAAGAGAGAAAAACAGCAGTTGCAGAAAGATGGTCTGGAGGTCCTACACACGCCTTTAGTTCAATAAAGTTGTATCTCAGCAGGTCATATTTTTATTGCATGACTTATTCTATAATGCTGAACATTGTCTTGAAAAAGCTTTAGAAATGCAAATATTTGAAATACCTCAAGTTCTGGCAGGAATGCCTTGCTCGGCAACCAAAAAAGATGCAAACTTATTTTAAAAATATAAATCCAAGCTCTTCAGGCTTAAAGCAGAATGCAGGGATATCCCTGTCATGGTTTCTTGCAGGTAATGAGTTGGCGGTTCTGGTGTATTTCCAGCTTTCTGACAGGACTGGAGGTTTGTATGCATGTTGGCCAACACCTACTCTGAACCTTGTAAAATCCGTCATGTGACACTTTACTAGCTGGTTGTTAATTAATGCAGGCAGACAGGCAGATGATTTATATATTCTTTCATGATTTTCAAACTAAAGAGTAAAAAGTTTGCAATTTCCTTTGCCTTCCTCCTGATTAATGCAGATAAACTCACTTTGACAATATTATTTAATTAGAAAAATGTTCAACATTTTCCATAAATGTTAACCCTAGAAAAAGATCAAATTAAACTCAAGATAATCATACATGGTCAAGTTCAAAGAATGTCGTTTTATAGGCTACATGTCTAAGCTTTGCTTATTAAAACAATCGTTGCTTTATTTCAGATGCTATTTTAGCCAAAAATAATAATAAAATGTCTGCAAAAGCTGTAATAAATTCTTCTATGAACAGAAAGCATTACCTAAGAAAACTCAGTTGGGAAAAAATGTTTTAATTGCAGAAAAGTCTGGAAATTGGACACTGTTTTATTAACTAAAAGTTCGACAGGTGAATTGGAGACGCGCCTGCAGCGCTTAATGCTCCTGCAGATGTTTAACTGTTTGATTAGACCGTTGTGGTAAAACGCTCGGAAATCAGAAATGCTTGTTTTCTTTCTTTTCTTTTTTCTTTTTTCCTTTGCAGGTCTGGAAAGAGCCTCAATAATTAGCCCTGGGGTTACGATCCCAGCTCTCCCAATAACGTGCTTAAAAATAATGAATGGTTTCTACAGAGAGCCGGTCATTTTGGGCTTCCTGTTCCCAGAGGCGCAGAGGCTTCTGATTGGCTGCAGGGACGCTATGCGTGTTCTCTCCCTTTCTCCATTATTCCCCAAACAAGAAACATATATAGGCCCTCGTGGCTAAAATGATCCTGACCAGACGCTGTTTACATATATTTACACCGCCAAGACTTTCTTTCCCCCCAGAAAATCTGGACAAAGTAGATGTTCAGCTTTCGATTCTGGCCTGAAAAGTCTCGAGAAATGTATTTATTTATGCCCAATGTGTCACCGTTTAGCTATCATTTTCCAAACAGTTAATATAAGGAAAACAATAGATTGTTCCAGTTTTTGTTTAGTTTATAAACACTGAAATTAAGTACACAACTACAGGTCAATTTACAACAGAAGTTCAGGAAACAACCAAGAAAACTAAAAAGTTAAATATTTTTGAAGTTGCAATTTTAGAAATAAAATACAAGCGAGATATAAAGCTTAAAAGATCTACAATGCTTTTTTTTTATTTTGTCGGACAGTTAATTCTGCTTCACAAGTTTTACATATCTTCTTTTATTTTGAAGCAAGTTTTTCTAGACAGAATTGCTCATTTATCTCCCATACGATCTAATTTTTCCTCCCTAATGTGGAAGAAAAACTTGTAATCTAAAAACATAAAATAATGTTTTGGGCCTCAAACGCTAAATAAACTGAAAGGTAAAAAAAACCAAAAAAAAAAAACCCCCCAAAGTATTGAAATAAAATTAAATCAAACAAAATGACAAACTGACTTGAAATGAATGTAAGTTTGAGTGGCGCATATGAACCCAACATAAAATAAATATTACGTACATTGCTATAATAACTGGTTAAAATAAACTGAAAATAATGACAAACTTCACATAGCAGGAGCAGCAATAATAGTAATAATAATAATAATAATAATTAAAGGTTGGCTGCAGGGAAATCTGCTTGAGATTTATCCGGATCTTCTGCAGCTCGTCTTTCTCCACAAAGAGCTGCAACTTTTCTAAAAGTTGCTTGAGGTCATTTATCCTCAGATCTTCTTTCTGAAGTTTTTTTTTATTTTTTCGTCGTCTGTTGTGATATCAGCGACTTTTCAGCTGGCGGTGAAACTTTCATGTTCTCTCTTTCGGTCCGTGCGCACACTCTGCGCAGCACGCTGCTAAGAATTTGCCCCAAACCTTTACAGTTTGAAAACACACGTTTTTATAACCTCACGCTGACGTGAATCCTGCACACAACTTTGCACTCAAATCTGGGGGTTATTTTAATTATAATAATAATAATAAAAACAACAACAACTCTGCCGTTTGAAACACGTAAAAACATGAAGCAACTAAAAAAAGAGAGCTGTTTACCATATGAGAAACTGCAAACGAAAATATCCAAAAGGAGGGCCTCTACCTTGTGGTTCTGGTAAGAAGTGACCGCAATGAACGCTGTCTCCGGGAAAACGTGAGTGCAGAAGGCCGTGTTTTTGGAGCCAAAGCCGTTATTTTCATCCGCTTTCACAATGTGAATCCTCGGCTGGTACTTGTGCATCGAGTTGAGGATGATCTGGAATAAACAGAGGGTTGTATTTTATTTTTATTTTTTTGTTTTTTTATTTTTTTGCGTGACAATGTCTGGCTGTAGAACATTAATATCACTAAATGGTAAATAACTCTTGGTAACCTGGCCTCGGCCTTTTGCAAAGAAAAACGGATTTAAGTGATGGCTTCGTCAAACATTTTAGTGAAATTAAAAATAGACGTAGGACTATCGATACTAAAACCCCGTTAGTCAGACTATCTTGGCTGAAATTGCCTCGATTTCTCTTATTTTGAAGGTGTAATAGCTAACTTATTGCCTATATAAGCCTTATGAACTGCACTTTTTTCTTTTCTTTTCTTGCCTAATTTAAAAACGTGTTGCAATAAATGAATGACTTTCTGGACCACAAATTCCCAGAATGAAATTTTTTTTTGGTATAAAATTGATTAAAATAAATGAAAAGAACTAAAAATTAATACATTTAAATATAAAAAGCTTTTGTGGACAAATTGAATTGATAGGATTTAATACACACAAAACTATTATCTTCTTTCAATAAGGACAAAACTAATTGATTTCATTCACACAGAATTTAAAATATAGTACGGATTAATGAGTCGGCTTATCTTTAATAATAATAATAATAATAATAATAATAATAATGTGTCTTTAAAGGTCTAGAAAGATTATTCTCAATGATGCTATAACAGCATCTTCTCTCGTTCTAGCCCAGTTAATGCCCTGAAACGAGTCAATTAGGACGGAGCTCACAGCTGAACTTGAGCAGTGAACTTTTCCTTCAACACCCCATCATTCAGTCCGGCTTGGACCCCAAGTCGGACTTCTTTAACTGATCAACGAGTCGTGGCCATGAGTCTAGGAGAAAAGCTCTTCATAATCTGATCAAATTCCCTCGGATTTAAAAAACAAAAACTAGGGCATCCTCCTCCTTTCTCTACTCTTTCTGCATCTACAACGCTCCCCACCTTCCTGTGACCTGCAGGCATGTCGCCCTATCTCTTATCTTAAGGATTGTTTTTGTTCCTGCCTCTCACAGCCAGCATGCGAGGAGACGAGGGCCTGCCCTGACCTCCAGTAACAGTGGAGGCATCCTGCAGCATTCCACCAAGAAAATCCCCTGTGAGTCAGACACGAGTCAGCTCAGAGGGGCTTTCACTGTTGATAGTCGTCCACTGCAGAGTCCAATCTGATCTCGTTTCAGGGCGAAACATGCTACTTAGCAGGAAATGGTCAAACTCCTTCTAGTGACGCCTAGCGAGAACCTGTGAGGGTAGTAGCTTTGGTCCTGCTTGCTTTCAGCTGAAGGAGTAATTAAATCATCTTTACAGCGACAAAAACTGCACAGAACCTTCTGAACAAAAAACAAAAACATTTTATGAATTAAATACTAATTTCTTCTCTGATCCATTTAGTCAATGTAAAAATAAAAAAAACACTCCTGTGAAGATATTACAAGTCGCATCTCCATTCCTGTAGAAGAGCTGTGGTGTATTTGTGGACCACCCACTGGGACCCCAGCTCAGGCCTCGTCTCTCTGGCCTTCACTCACTGCATCGGTTCCTGTATCTTCACCCCCCAACCCCCTTCAGCCTCTGGATGATACTATTTAATGATAGTGAGGGATCACTTTGGGTCTCGTGCGGCTGCCCTTCGCTTTCAAGTACCTCGACATCAGAAAGTCCAGCCCCACCTCCCCCACTCCCATCCCCACCCGAGCCTTGGGATCAGTGGACTTTGTGCAGCAGCATCTACTGCTCATCACACACTGCCATTCAAACGTAAACAGTGCGGTCCTCACACTCCACCCGGCCGGCCCAAACATGTGTGGGAAGGCAGAGAGGCGAGCGCAGGAGATTAATAACGCCGAGAGGTATTCTGGGAGCTGAGAGGGAGATCAAAGGGGAAACGACTCCAGCTTGGTATGAAACTTGAGACAAAAAAAAAAAAAATTATATTTAGGTATTCAAACACTGAAATAGCAACATTGGAAAATTACTTGTGTGCAGTGAAACTGGAGAGCGGTGGTTTTTAAAAAGTCTAACCCTACAGGGAAAGTGCTACTTCAAACTGTGATTGCTCCTGAAGAACACTGGTCCTGTCAGTAAAACGCAGGTAACGGAGCAAGAAAAAGCATTTCTAATAAAATGCCTTTAGGCGTTATGCAAAAGAACAGCTTCGTTATTTAATGAAGCAGCATTTTGACATTGCAAAGCCTGAATGTGATAACTTTATGCAGATCTTTGTAACATCCTTTATAGGACATCCATAGTTGTGACAAATCTCACAGGAAAGAACAGTTAGAAATGCGACAAAACATTTTAAGTAACATTTGTGCGCTTCTTTGTATAACTTTCATATCATCAAGAGTATAATTTTGTGGAAAAAAGGCATGCATGCATTTTCAGGAATAAAAACATAATAAAAATAATACGATGAGATTATGAATCTTTTGTTTTTCAACCTGCAATATTAAAAATAACCTAGAAAAATTAAAATGGTCTTCCTAAAAAACAAACAAACAAACAAACAAAAAAACATTTCCATCACACTAAACATTTAAAGTTTTCTGGAAACAAAGACTTAAACTTCATGTTGAGAGCGACAACAATAACTACATTCAAACCATTTAGCATCATCAGACTCAGGCCAATTAGCTCAGCTCTGATCAGTCCAGTTATCTAATTTAAGAAACATTTCCAGAAAGGGAGGGGAAAAAACCCCCTCAGCTTTAAGACTGAACAGGTCTGTCCTGATCTGTACATCAGGAATATGTTTTGGCTTCATGTGTCTTTATAAGTAAATATAAAACATCTCTAAGCCATTTCAACCAGCTGGACCAACAAGCTGACAAAGTGTGCATTTTCTGGCAAGCTACCAGCATTTCTGTGATGGATCCCACGGTGCCGAGAAAGCGGGCAAGTCAGGAACCACTGTGACCAATCAAGAAACACACTTTAACCCCAAAAAATGTACGACACGACTCAATGAGCTCCAGTCTCAGTCCTCCAGCTGGGTTTTGGCAGGGCAGCAACCTCTATAGATACCACGTGGACTGACTCTGGCTTGTGGAAATATGATTTGTTTTGGTAACTGAAGGACTAAAAACAGTTTTGACTTAAAAACAGGTCTGAATGTTGGAAAACGGTGCCGCATGTGCGGTCAAATTCTTTTATAGCACTAGAACGTGTTGTTACGCTTCAGTCATTATTTGCGTCCGCTAATGGAACATTTAGAGAACAGCAGATGCAATGCAGAGCCTCTCACTTGTGATTGGAACTACTTGAGAATTTTAATAAGCTTATTTAGTCTTCTGTTCTTCTTTTTAATAGCAGCAATGCATCTTATTACAGCCGTTCTTAGCACAGCCTGTTCCTGACAAAAATGTCCATAATTGAGTGACTTCTAACAAGAAAGGTAATTGGGCCTCAGTCTACCCATCAACTCAGCCTTTCATGAAAACCTGCTGCCAGCAGCACACTTTGTTCATGAAGTAAAAGTAAAAGATGTTGGTTTTGCTTTTATTGTAAGGGTAGGGACGAATAAATTTCAAAGCCAGATGCAAACCATAATGAGAAATTAAAGGTTAGAAAATGAGCACCATGTACAGAAATTCTGGTTCAGTATTTTTTTTCTTTGTCTTGCTCAGAAAGTGCAATTATATACTTTTAAATCCCTAAATGTAACGATTTACCATTAAATTGCATGTACAAAAATTCATGTTGACAACTGGATGCATTGTTTTTTGGAGAACTTGCGTAAACGGATCCAAAGTGTGTGATTTAAAAAAAAAAAAAAGAAGACTAATGTAACTATAAAACGAAAATTTAGTATTTTAGTTCAAACTTACTTGGAAAATAAAATTATAAATATACATAAACATTTCAAATATTTTACTTGTTTGGTAGTTACAAATAATAATCATCACTTTTGGTTTTATCTAGATTAAAATAAGAAAATTAGACGCCTTTTAGTAAAAGTAAAATGAATTATTCAAGTGCATTTATATGTATTTTTCTTTGAAACACAAAAGATCCATAAAGTTGCAGAAAAGACAAGAATGCGAGAATTATAAAATGGCAGAAAAATCTAAATGTGTAATTAATTCAAGATAGATGGTGTTCTAAAAATAGAGGACTTATAGAAGTTTGTTTGGTGTGAAAATAAAAAAAGGTTAAAGTAAAAGTTGCATGGGTGTGGTCTAATAACAAATTTAATCTTCATTGGTCGATCTATTTTTGAAAATATTAACCGATAATCGACCTAATATCATTATCATATATGTTGAATGTATAAAACGAAATATTTTTTTAATTGCAATGGAAAATACAAAACGTAATAATAATAATAATAATAATAATAATAATAAATAATTAATAATAAACACATTTATCATCCAATTTTGCACAAAACAATTACAATCTTCTGGATTCCATAAACCACATTCTTCCAGCAGCAGCAGCAGTGAAAACCTCCCGGTGACAAAACGACAATACATTTGGATGAATGCAACAACACCGCGATGCAAAAACCGCATCCACACAGCGCACATGCCTCTGCGCGTCTCCGCTCACAGCTTTAGCAGAATGATTATAGGCCCAGGCACCTACGTGTCCGAACGGGTCCAAGTGGTTGTTGGTCAGCTTCAGCTTCTGGAAGGAGACCAGCTGCCTCATCCAGTGCGCCCCCGTGGCCGGTGAGTCCGGATGGACGTAGAGCCTCCCGGGCATAGCGGGCTCTGCTTTCCCGGTCACAGACCTGACGCAAAGGGACAGCAACACATGCGCAATTGGTTAAAGCAAGAGGTGCAAGCAGTAGAAGGGCAGCTAATGGACTGGAAAAGGTGGTGCATGATTTGCATGTTTTACAGACTGCCATCTGAAATTAAAGCTTTTCATAAATTTAATTGAGGGCTTTAAAATGCAGACCTAAAAATGGCACGTTTAACAATTTCCGCAGCTGTGCGCGCAATTTTTCTCAGCATTTTTGCACGTTTTATTGTTAAATACTGCTAACACAAATAAAGCGACCCCCGATTTTCTGCAATTCACGAACATGTGTAACAATTATTTCCACACATTGTTTTGCTCGGCTCATTATCTGCAGTACTGGCATGTGATTATCCTCTCCGAGTCTCCGCTCTTTTAAAGGCATTGACCCAAACAAGGCGCTCCTGCCTTTTAAGGTCGGAGATCATAGGGATAAAAGCTAAACAGAACTTCTGCAAAGGGCCACTGCAAATGTAGGAAAACTCATCAGCATGAGACCTATCTCAAAGGAGAAAAAAAAAAAAATCAGCTCCAACTGAAACACGTCAGTCATGTTGACTGTAATTCTTGGCAACCATTAGAAAACAAGCAGGTCATAATTCTGCAGGAAATTATACGGTCGCTTCCGATTCTCGTCCATCAGGACAACATAAAAATTTCCTGCTGAAGTCCACTCCAGATAATGGGACATGGGAGGAAAAATGTTTTTTCCCCCTTAAAAGTTTCATTTGCATTCAGTTTAATTCTTTCTTTTTTTCTTTCTATTTTTTTTACCCACCATTTATTGTCGGCAAATTTGTATCGATGATCGTCTGCAGGAACCACGTCCATCAGAAGAATGTACTTCGTTTTGGGGTTTAATCCAGTCACTTTCACCTTGAAGCTGGGGAACATTCTCCTGCGAAGAACAAAATATTGACTTTTCTATGATTCTGGGTAAAACTGGGTCTCAAATGTGCACAAATAGTTAAGGCAGAAAAAATAAATCTCTTTACGTTAGCTTTGCACCGCAAAAGTTTACAATGCAACTTTGAACAGTTAACCTTCTTTATGGGCGCATTTACAATTATGACGCACACAACCTCGCATGGAAGCAGCTGAATTATATGAATGCTTTTATTTAGTTTGGAGAGGAAAGTTGTGGGGCTTTTTTTTTTTTTTTTTAGGAATCTGGACGTTGTGTCTGAAAGAAACAATTTCACTGTATGTGCATTTATTTTTTCTTTTTTTTAGTAAATTATGGGATAGGCTAAGTGGGAGCTGCAATGCTGAAAGAGCAGACATCCTATGAACCTTATATTTGCCTTTCCAGACTGAAAAAACAAACCGTTCGAGTTAAAGCAATGTAATTGGTGAAATAACTTTGCATAGGTTTTAAACATTATGCGTTTCTGAAATTAGGTGTGTTTTGGCTAACAGACACCTAAATTACATTAAAACACACAGAAGGTCAACATAAAGTTAGAGATTATTTTTTTACATTGTTCTTTGTAGCTCTGTAATGTATCTGTAATCTGTTTATAATGGATGTTTACAGAATTCTAGTCCTTTGTACTTAAGTAAAAATTATATTTAGTTAAGAAAAAAAAAAGCCAGAACTCCATGCTGAAATGAAGCAGATTAGGAGGAATATTTTTCATTAATTATCATTAATGAAGCTAAAAATGCATTTTTCTCACAATAAATTAACAATACAGCAAGAACGATGTGATGAATTAAAGTAAATTTGTTAGTTTATTCTGTAACCTGTCTACTATAGTTTTATAAACTACCTTACTGGATCATTTGTCCAGTAGGATGTGATTTTCATAGCAAAGATTTTACAACACAGCTAAATATTCCTGTTAGTATTAAATCAAACTACTTAAACAATTCTGTTTTTAAGATCATTTTACTCAAACTAATAACTAGATTACTTGAAACCCCTGTGAGATTTTAACTGCTCTATTTTATATTAAACTTTAGACATAACTAAGGTTCAAATTGAAGTGAATCTTCATAATCAGCTGTTTGTAAATATGATAATGACATGTATTTAAAACTTCTTGATTTTGAATCATTTTTCCATAATTTACATTGGAATCTTGCTTCACAGCTGCAGCCATTAGGTGCCCAAAAACAAGTAATGGATGCAGAGGATCCTCAAGTCAACAGACCTCTGGTGGGTCCTAGTTAGAGATTGTTGTCATCTAACAATCTCCTTCTTAGTCTTATGAGCTTGTTCAGTTTGGCCTCTGTTTTCAAAAAGGAACCCAGAACTATTTGTTTTTGATTAAGTTGTAAAACCTCTGTGAAACTTTCGCATATTAATTGTATTTAAAGTCTTGCAAGGTGTCATGCAGAGCTAGCCCGAGGTAGCTTGGGCTAGCTCTGCATGAGACTCCCTAAATGATTGAATTTTAAACCAGACCGTAGCTCTAAAATTTTAGTATTTGTTTATTAAGAACGTGAATACCATTAAATTTGATTTGATGGTTTCAAGTTAGGTCAACTGAAGGACTTTAAATAGCTTAAAAGCTTAAATTTACTATTTAAAAGAATTGTCAAGTTTACTTTGTAAAGGTAGAACAAATAATCTTCGTTGTTTGTTTTTTTTGTTGTTGATTTGACAAAGCCACAATCTAGTGATACAAGTTTAATCTTTTCTTTGTGTTTGAGCTCAGTTTGCTCACAAATCAGGAATTAATCTGCAACTAATAACCAGCAATCTCTGACTGCTTTTAAGCTCAGCCAGTTAAACTCTGCCCTCTCTCTGATTCTACCAACTCTATATTAAAACAATCCTGAGGAACAGCTTCCTCAGGATTGAATGGCTGAGCCTTGCAGTGAGTTTGACGTTAGCATTAGCACCTTTGCTAATGCTAAAGCCAGATTTCAACTTCTTACGTCTCATTTTATAAGGTGACATAGAAAACTTCATCTCCTGACCACAAATCCCTCAAAGTAAACAGCTGGGCTTGTTCACTAATTTGACTTTAGCATTAGCACTAAAGTAAACCAGTTAAAACTGGATGTGAACTTAAAGTCTTGCACACAAAACTACAAATTGTGTATAGTTTTTAAGCTTTGCTAAAATATTATGTTCAACAAATATGGAAGTAACATTTTTTTTTATGCTGGACATTATACACAGCAAATGAGTAAAGATTCACAATCTTAAAAATAACATGAAAAGTTACATTTTAATCTAGTTTAATCTAAGTTATGTTTTGAAAGTAGCTTGAATAGCCTAAATAATAATAATAAAAAAAGTTGAACACTACATTTACACCTTGATTTTAATCCTTATCTTAATTTTCCTATATTTTTGCTGCACAGTTTAGCTTTGTATTTCATTCTAGTGTTGACATTTTTGCTTGTTTGTTTACAGTGCTAAATCATTTGTAAACAGATTACCATTCATGTAAATATGGAATGACAACGAATCAAACTGCTATGGTTGAATAAATTATAATTTTCATTGGTAACATTTGGAAAATCTATTTATTAGACATTTTTTTCAAATAAACTACTTGATTAAAAGTGCAATAGGCTAAAATGTAATACAGTCCAACATTATTTTCATAGCGCAACAAATCAAGAACAAAGCTGTGGACAAGGAGGGATCCAGACTTTCTTTTTAACAAAAGCAAACGTCAAATGACATACGGGGATGTATGTGAGATTGTTTTTTCTGCAGCTCTGATGGAAAAACTGTGATGTTCCTTGGCTGTGGTGTAATGCAGCTACAATGAATTATTTATTTTAATCATTTACAGAACATGTGTGAGCCGTATGCCGCAGGGGGGGACACCAGCGGTCGGCATTCATATATGAATGTTCACACCACGCCTTGCGAGCTGTTTTGACTCGGATGCACTCCGGGCTTGACAGCGGTACACACTCATGCACAACGTCCCCCCTCCTCCTCCTTCATGTCATGCTGCAGCTCAAGAGCTGGGACACAGAAACGTGTCTGCATGCAATTACAGCAGAGCGGGTAAAACAGCATAACTTCCTTAAAACAGATCTTTATTCAAAAGGAAAAGAAAAAAAAAAGAAAATTTTTTTTTTTTTTTGCACCAGAGTTCAGTTTCTGAAGGATCGGTGTCTGGTGGTATTGCATTTCACAAAACAAAAAAAGGCCACCCAAGGTAAAAGTGTATGATTATAGAGTGAGGTTTTGCGAAACACTGATGCGTCAGCCAGATGTGCTGCTTTTATTTTGTTTTTTATCTTTTCTCATGACTGAAAATACGATTTAAACACCTTTAAAACTACATCAAATGACAGAAAAGCAGAACAAAACTACAGTCGTCAGAGCTTTCAAGGAGTCGATCTTACCGTCCAGCTTTGGTTATGATCATCTCCGTGCCCACCTCGTGAAACTTGATCCACAGTTCCCTTTCGTGCAGGTAGACCTTTATGCCTTCCATTCCCTTTAAAAATATACAATCGTGTATTTAAGCGTCTTCTATTGCTAACATCCACTTCCCGTACAAAATGTTGTTGAAGAGACGCAAGACGACCAAACATCGTGAAAATATGATTGAATATTGACAACAAATGAGCAAACATAGGTGGTTGTAGATGTCTGAACGTGGATCAACCAAGCCTGACTTTCAACATTTTTGTTCAGGTTTAATTTGGTGGAGAATGTGTGAGCTGAAAACTTCTAACAATACATTTTTTTAGGCTACATAAAAAACGTCTCATGTTGGCGGGATCACGTCTGGCACATTGTGCGCACCATCCATGCGCATTTAAAGCTTAATGTGCTGGCAAAAGGGTTTACTTTGGAAATCCTTGTCTGACAGGAGACTAGTGACACGGAAACAAGAAAAGTGTTTTATTGACAGGCTTTGGACACAAGACATCCAATATCAATTTGTTTTGAAAATAGAATTTGTCAGCTGCAGAAGAGAAAAGTAAATCCATTAGAGAGGCAGACATGCTCTCCAAGTAAGTTTTCTTGCGTCTCTTTCGAAAGTCCTATTTTTAGCGAAAATGTAATTTTTATCGAATAGATCTCCGGTGAAATTTGATCAACTCAAACAGCCTTCCAACCACAGTTAGGCCTCCAAAAACCACAGTTACCTTTAATTTTTAAAACATTTTTGAAAGGGGCTTTAAAGGCGCACATAATAATTCATAAATATGACAGTCTTGCATGCCAATTAATTGAAAATAAAATCATTTGTGCATTTTTTTTTAAATCATGTCTGTACATATCAGGTTTCAGTTATAAATACGATTTCAGTTTTTACCTCTTAATGTCTATAATTTTCACTATGTCACAAATTAAAGCAAGGGAATGGTATTGAGGATTTATCGTTAACAAAAAAATAAAATAAAATAAAATAAACGAAACAAAAAAACATTACCAACAATTGCCCGGAAGTCCTGCATTTTAATTTTACTTTAAAATCAATGCGAAGCTATCATACAGTGGGGCACCAACACTCCTATAACACATATAACGGCAAAATCGTAATCCTGCAACAAATGATGATTGCAAATCTTGCTAAAGTTGCTTAGATTTTCCAGGAATGGATCCTGAATCATGATGTAAACAGAACTGATCAGAATGCGGCCCTTTTACTTTGAAAGAAAAAAAAATCTGTCTCTACAATGAGGACGCTGTCCTTCACCACTAAAGAACTGCTAAAAGAACGACGTTCACAATGTAGCTACTTTATAAACTTGTATAATTTGTATTTCAAATGTTGCATAACAACAAAGTACAGCAGATTATTTTTCAGTGATTGGTTTGATGTTAAAGCACTGCTCGTGTTTTTTACTTATTCAGTTTGAAGAAATAAATTTACAAGAAACCCCCCCCCCCAGCGAATCAAAAGTTTGCCTGATTGCATCGCTGAAAAAAAGATAAAAAAATACGATAAATCCCTCGATCACTTTGACTAATCGCTCGATAGCAACCAATGAGATCAACGCTGTATTTATTCATCGAATATAAGGTGTCGATCTTTAAAAACCCAAGTGTGAAGGGCCTGAAGCAATAAGACTGAAGCCACAAAACAAAACTCAGAAAGAGACGTACACTGACCTGCTGGATGTAAGTTGTCTGCGATGATGGGGATTTCCCAGAAGTCCCGTTCTGTTTCTCGGGTTTATTATCGTTCTGTAATTCCCTTGAATCCGAACCTCCCGGAGAGTTCTGGACGGCAAACGTCTCCTCCTGGTCCGCCATGACCGGCGCCCCGAGAAGCTACACAGACCCAGCTGGAAGACCGATGGGAGACATGTAAGAGCGGAAGGACGCAGAGTGTTTCTCAGAAGTTAGCAGATGTAAATAGACGCGTAACTGAATGTTAAAACAATTATTGTTAAATATATATATTTTTTTGTTTTTTTACTTCAAGCGAGTTGTTACAGACTATGGATTCATATTGGGAGGTAAAAACTTAAGTTTTGCAAAGACATCTAGGATAAAAAGAGAACCTTTGGTTTTACGCATACCATAAACACACTTGATTTAAATCACAGGATTTGCACTGAATAGCCCAGTCGGTAAAAATGCTACATTTTATTTATTTTGGAGAGCATGATGTGCATTATTCATATTGTCCCCCAAAATCAATGCACATATTTGATCGATTTACTTGTTTCACAGCCGGCAGCATGATGCAAAATGAAATGCATGGGTTGCTTGATAGCTACACCTCTGCAGAGAACTGTATGTAACTAATATGACAAAGCTGCCTGCCCAGTCCGATTAGAGCAGAGTCTGCTTACCTAAAAGCAAAAATAATAATAAAAAAAGCCCCCAAAAAAGCCAAAAAAAACAAACAAAAAAAAAACCCACACACGCTTTAGTCTGCAACCTGGGCAGACCACTTAAAAAACGTCCAAATGCTCCAGTCAGACAGTCCGAGCGTTTTGCACGGCGAGTCTCCCCATGAATGCTCCCTTTTTTCGGTGATGCGTTTCCAGATTTCATCCAAGTGGAGCCGAAGAGGACCAAACTACGAGACGCCGCTCACAGCCATGTATAGGATTTTGCAGCTCCGTCCCGCTTTTGTGAGCCGAGCCCGCCGATAGCACTGAGCGCCGAGCTGCAGCCGAATCCCAGTGGAGCAGGTCCGACACCTCCTTCTTCTCCCTTCCTCTCTCCTGTCGCTCTCCTTTCTGCACGATCGCCCTGAAACTGTCCACTGCGCATCAGTGACCAAACACTGTGAAGCGGAAATCTAGTCCGAGACGTGCAAGCAGCACTGACGGGAGGAGGAGGAGGACGAGGAGGGGTATATGAAGGAGGAGGAGGGAGGTGATGTTCACTGAGCAGGAGTAGCTTTAGCTTGTATGACCAAAATAATGATTCCTTTACGTTTTTCAGCCCATGTCTTATTTATTTTTTCAATCTGATCCTCTAATTCATATTTAGAGATGATGTGCTGTTATGGGCAACAATCCCTCACCAGATCTCCAAATACTGCTTGCCAGCACAATCAGTCTAAATTTGCGAGTGCAACAATAAACATGAGATTAATTTCAGGGAGTTGGGGTTCGTATTAGTGTATAAATATTGGGGTTATTTATGCAATTAAAAACAAAAACGCACACAAAAAATGCTTATTTTTCTACTGTCTGGGAATAAAAGCGAGGCGCAGTGAAGTGTAAACACTCACCTATGAAAGTTTAAAAAAAAGTTAAATGTCTGAGTTAAACATGGGCTAGCATGTTTAACTGTAATTTACGCACAACTATAGGAGAAATGTTCCTTCCAAGAGATAACTTAACTTAAAGGACAGAAAAAATGAGCCAACTAGAGGGAACAGCAGCGGAGAAATTGAAACATCTAACCTGGCATGAAGCAGAACTTCAGGTTAGTGTGGTGAGCCACTTAAGTTGTATTGCACTGCGGATCCCTCCGAGAGCCACAGGTTTAAGCTTAGACTGAATACCTTATTGCGCTTTCTAAAAAAAAAAAAAAAATCTAATATTTCTTTTTCGTGACTGACTCCCGCAGGTTAACTGTTTTATTGTAGGTAATTTAACTTAAAATGGTTGTCATAGCGTGTTTCTTTGCTCAATTGTTTGTTTTCGAAGAACAGTCGACCTGTCAGGAACATTAATAACCCGTCACATCTGGTGGAGAATTTCGATATCGTGAAAAGCAAATGAAAAGAAAAAAAAATAGAAACATTAAATGGAGATTATTTACTTGTAAAGATAATTTCAGAAAATGCTAAATTTTATTCAATCTGTATTTAAAAGAATACATGTTTTTGGCTGACGAGATTTTCTCTGACTTTTTGGACACACGCACAACAAAAACCTAAACACACACGCTTGTTAAGAGCTCAGAAATCTGTAGAGCAGCATAATGTCCTACGCTCATCAGATGAAGAAACTGTGCGTCATTACGCACTGTACCTGCGCGCAAACAGCTCCTACGCTGAGCGACGAAAGAATAATAACTGGATAGTTTGAAAGCTGGAGGAATTTACTGGATTCATGATTGAAGAAAAGAAAAAAAATAGGAAAGAGAAAACCTAGTGTCTAATGGTCACAAGTGAACATGTGCAACAATTATTTAAAGGATGAAACTGAGAGGTCACATCTTGAAAAAGTCAGATTCCATAAACTAAAATAATCATTTATCTACGTTATCAGGTGTTCTGATATTACGTCATTTTAATGATAGATTTGTATCTGCAATAAACAAATTAATAAATAAATAACGATATTCATTATGAAGATGCAGCAGTGTCTTGTTGGTGCTTTACAATCTCACATCACACCAAGAAAAGATAACAGTGTGGAGGGAACAAAGAGTAGCTATAAGAACAACATATTTATAGAGAAGAGTTTTTTTTATTATTAATTTTTATACATCCACAAACACCAAACAGTAAAATCAAGACAAACAACCACAAAACTTATAATGCGATGTTAACAGGCTGAAGTGAGCATTGCGCTTTTTTTTAATTTTTATTGAGAAACAAACGAACAGCAACACACTCACACAAAAACGCACACACACCACAAAACAAATTGAAATGAATACACGTGTTTGCATTACAAGCCATCAACCCACGTTTAGATTTCCATTACCGCGTCGCACTGCGACTCGCACGCCTTCAAACTGTCACTGTAACAATCAGTATTTATGTCGCTGGGTGAGCGTAAAAAGCAAGATTTTTATAGAAATTTTGAACTGAGCAATTAATCTCAAACTGGGGAGAATAAAATGAAGTTATACCGCAAGGATCTATGAGTTTTGGGGGACAAAAAAAGGGCAAAATTAAGATTCGTTTTAAAACACAAAACGAACATATTTTCAAAATTGTCTTCGCTTTACCCAGCGAAGAAAATCATATTGTAAAATTTGCCTGAGACAGTTGGTTAAGCAGCATTCTCTGCATGCATTGATGCTTGTTCCGCTGCGTTTTTGTGCAAATGTATAAATCAGGCTGTGTTTAAAAACAGACATGTCTTTGAAATTCTGCTGATCACGCGCAATATGAACTCCACTTAAAAAAAAAAAAAAAAAAAAAATCAGAGTTTTCGCAAGAAGAAAAACTAAACAGCAACAACAAACACTAGCATGCATGAACAATGCATGAGACCCAAATGCCGGGTTGTATTGTTCTGTTGCTGACACGTCTAATCCACGCATCCAGGATCATTTTAAACACCTCTCCTACCTCCTGGATTGAGTGTAAGATCTGATGCTTCCTTTGGACGTGTGGATCTGAGCTGACCGGCAGGTGAAGCGGACTGGTGCGGCTAACCACCAGCGCAGCCACGACCTCTGAATGAGGAGGAGTGTGCCTTAGATGGGCTGCATCCACAGACCAAATTGTGAGACTTGTGAAGGAAGAAGAAAAAAAAAAAAAAATCTGCAGCCACAGTTTGGCTCTCAGGAGCTGCGCCAGGAGGTGAGGGGAGAAGCACAGCAAATATGTTGCATTGGGAACGTTTGGAGTGGGTAACGAATTTGATTTAAAATGCACTTTATCATGACATAGCTCGGATGATTGCGCTCTCACATGACATTTTAGGATGCATTTAAAAGCATAAGCAAGAAAAGTTCGCAATGTATGTTTACGTAAAACTTTCACGTCGAGATATTTTCTGTAGCTAAAACGCCAGAGTCAAATAATGTGAGAAATATGAATTATAGAAGTCAATTTTAACATACCGCAACTGGAAAGTATCTTTCTTTTGATGCAAACAACTCACTGGGGAAATATTTGAACAAAGCAGAATTGAACCCACAACTTTATCGGCAGGAAAATACATGAGCGCCCGATGCGCAAAAGTTTGCGCAAAAGCGAATCAACAACAGAAATTGCTGGAGCTTTTTAATGCATAAAACCGCAACGTGATACTGTTTTCACTGGTTTTGGTGATCGTTTTTAGATTAGGCGCAAAGTCGGCTTCCAAAATCCGCTTTTCCTAAAATCCTCCTGATTTTTTTTTTCTTTTACTGTCTTGGTTTGTTGAAGCTCTTGCTAATCCACCATGGTTTCACCCTCCTTGGCCACACATGGGCCCTGTGGTCTGACACCCGCCTCTTCTACTTTTGCCCGTCTCATTATCCTCCAGGCTCCCTCCTCCATCCCCACTCCCCGACCTCGTGAATCAGTTTACCCTTGTTCCACTAGTGGGCCACCACGATAACATATCTGGGCCTTTCTTGGCAACCCAATTAGACGACGAGGGGTATCTATGTTGCGTGCAAATGCGTGCGCACCAGCGCGCATATTCGCCTCGAGAGCTCCCACTCTTGCTGAGGAGGGCCGGAGGCTGAGAGCAGAGCAGAGGTGACGGCGGGATGGTGGCGGTGAGCTTGGGGCTGACACATTTCTGCTAACGATCACATCACACACAGGGAGCTACATTCCGACTTCCTGGTTCCGCTACGCCGCCTCCCTCCCATCCGCAGGTCCCGTCTCAGACTGCACAGATGTCAGAAAAAACATTTTTTTTGGCAAAATAAATATTTATATATGACACGCAAGACGGGCTTCATTGAGCTCGAGCATAATTTTCCAATGTTTATAAAAGCTGATCATAATTTCATCCATAATTGGGAGAAGTGTCGATCGAAACTCCTCTTGCACATCTGGATGTGGTTCGTTTTGACATGTTGGCAGATAAATGAGGCGTGAACGTCACAGCTCTGCCATGTAATGTAGTCTGCTGCCCTCTAGTGTTGATTTGAATACCTCACAATAAACATGTTGCAAACTCCTAAAAAAAAATCAACATGAATAATTAAATAAATACGTTTCAGCAAAAAATATTTTTTTTTTCTGTTTTCTGGCGCTTTACAAACCAAACATAAACACGTCTTCATGGCTGTGTTGTCAAAAGCAGCCACACAAAAGACATTGGACAATTAAAACCTGTCAATTCATTGTAAATCTTTATAATGGAGTTCTTCATAACATTCTCAAAGCTCCGGTATTCCATAGATACTGTCTTTTTTAATTTTACTTCCATGTGTATTTTGTAGTTGTCTTATTTGAATTGCAGTTTGCTGTATGTATTTTATTCCATGTATTCTGCTTGCAGACTTGCATGTCTATTTAAAACTAATCCCATTAAAAATGTGACTTTGTGTCTCAGGGAGAGTTATTTTGTCCTTCAAAGGATAAAAATAAATACATTTGTTAAACTACTTAGATTAAGAAATGACAGTAAAATATATTGTGAAAACTTTAGCAAACTACTGTGTAATTGTAAAAAGGGATTAATGTCACGGATGATTATTCTTTAAATTCAGTTTATTTTGTTGTAAGGTTCCAATTCATAAAAATGATTATCTTAACACATTTTTCAAGCCATTTGGTTCCAATTTAAACCTAATAACACAGAATACATTTTGGTTCAACCAGTTCATAAGCTTCAACCAAAACATCAGCAGACGTCATGGATAAAATGAAAAAAAAAAAGTCAAAAATGTAATAAACATGAAAACAAATTTAAGTAAAACATTATATATCTTTGTGGCTGAATACAATGAAAACATTGATTATGTTTTCAGATGTTTGAACTTGAACAGAAATAAGAATACAATTAAATATAGAACATCAAAATTACAATAAAACAAAAAATATTTTTGTTTGGACTGAGAGAGATTCAAGCTAACCACACTGTAATGCACTATTTAATAAAATTACAGGAAACAAGAAACGTCGATTATGACATACTTTCAACGTATGATTATTGTTTTTGCCTCATTGTTTTATTCAGATATTTACAAATATCTTTTATTTCATAACTTTTTTCCATATGCTGAAAGTGGAGTGGTTTTAAATGAAGAAATACACAGAATAGTAAAACAATAACACACACACACACACACGCACACACACACACACACACACACACACACACACACACACATCTATATATATATATATATACGGTATATATATATACATATATATATATATATATATATATATATATATATATATATATATATATATATATATATATATATATATATATATATATATATATACGGATGAGACTGGTATCTCACCAACACACACAAGTCGTTTGGATTTGTCTGTCCTGTCAAATGTGACGACATTTTTGTTGCATTCATATTCAAATATCGGTGTGCTACAAATGATTTCAGAATATGTTGAAGTTTAGTGAACACATTCAGACATCCTCATGTAATCAAAAGCAGAGTTTAAGCCATGCAGCCACCTACGAAGCTGAGCCAATGAGTCTGAGAATCACACGGTGTGGTCTGCTGCGACCACCGCCTCAGTGACAGACCTCCAGGGCCTGGTGGCCATCACGTCTCACCTCAACAAGGTCAACGCACCTACAGCTCTGACATGCTCAAATCCACAAATCATGACCCTGAGTTTGAAAAAAAAAGAAGTGATTTTTGTTTCGTTTGTTCCCACTGGTATGTTCTAAAGCAAGTTTAGACTTTGGGAATTGATCAAGTTCATGATAAAGGTGAAATGTGAGAATACATTTTCCTCCCAGCCCCCAGTTAACAAGTAACTCGCATAGAATACACATACATTTTTAACTGTTTTCAGCTTTTGTTTATTTTGCAGCAGTTTTGTCCTATGCAGGATCCTTTTCAATGAACAAGTAAGCGCACATGCAAGCTGCAAATGAAAATTGAGACTCTCTCCTGAAGAAGAGACAGTTTGGCTCTTTCCACCCAAAGAGAAAAGAAAATGACTATATAGAAAAGTTGCTTTGATTCCAATGCCACAATAAACAGGCAAATGGCAAGGTCTCCAAAATTATATCGTGGAAAAAGGTAAAAGTAGAATTGTAGTTGCCTGCACAAAAATTTAAAGACAGAAACAGAGGCATTGATTGAGTTTGAGAGGATGCTTTCTCATAAACTCACTTGTAAATGTGTAATTCTGTTCAAATGAAACAACAGAGTCCAATTTAGAACAGTACTCTGAGATCTTTCAGTGAGATGTTTGAATGCATTTTCCTAATTATTTCAAAAACTACATTCAGAACAAAAAAAAATCATATTTCTTTAGGCATAACTTACTTTAAAAAACAAAACAAAACTAAAGTAAAAAGAGATTCAAATCGTTGGCATCAATGCTTATTGAAAGAAGATCTAACTAAAACTATTATTAAAAAACCGAGTTGACCAAACCCAAAGGAAATAAATCATTAAAAACTCGAATAAAATGCGTCAACACTTGAAGTTGTTCACTTACCGTCTAGTTGAGCATCTGCCATAAAATTCAGAAGTTTTCATTCAGCTAACATTTTGCTGCTGCAGAGTGGTGTAGAAATGAATAACTCATTGTCAGCATGTTAGCCTTAATTAACCCCATATTATTCCTGAGTCTTATTGAAAAATATGTAGAAAAGTTTAAAAGATATTCAAAAGTGCTGCAGCTCAGTTTATTATCAAGTTGTTTTTTTGTTCTTGGACAAAACGTATGACTTATTTTATAGTTTGAACATCTATTTTATCTGTTGTCAAATTACATTTGGTGATTTTTCTCAGTTGAATAAAATCACCTCAGTGACGAGAAACAATCATCAATTCAGAGAGGAAGCATTTTCTGCATTTGCTTCATTGATCAACCGCAGAAAAAAAATAAAATATATTTACAAACTTCATAAAGAGAAACATTTAACCATTTTTAATACCTTGACATTAAATGTTACTAAACTTTTTTTTTTTGTCTTAGGTAATTTAGATTTACCTTTAATAATCTTTCTGCTTAATTCAAAGAACAATAAGACGAGGAATTGTTAGAATATTTTGTTACTTTCTGCATATCTCAAATTTACATAAAATTCACGTTAAATACATAAAAATATTTTAAAGATTTATGTATTTTAGTAACTCAATTCAGTGAAAGATTCAAGTGAAACACTTTATATAGATTAACTACACACAGATTGATCTTTTCTAGGCTTTATTTCTATTAAATATGATGATTGTCTTCTGATGAAAACTTGATGAAAACATGACACTTCAGATTAGAATATTTAATCGGACCAATTATAAACATTACAGTGAGTTTGTGCTTAATGAAAACCATGTTTAATATCTGCTTAAACGTTATCAAAAGCTCTGATGTTCTAATTTTTTAGATATTGAGTGTATATAAATTTCTTCAGTATTTCTTCATTCAGCAACAACTTAAAATGTCTCTTGGGTTGTTTGAAAGAATCAAGACAGCAGCTTATTTTGCTCTGTTTGTAGGTTTCAATTTGTGTAAAGATAAAAATAAACGGTGTCTACTGGCTAACAAAGATCTATTCAAGTCTTCAATTGGTCAGCACTGACCCTGCTAGCCATCATCCAGGGCATTAAAATTTCCCCACTGCCAGCTTAGTGGCTATCAAAACTGACCTCAATAAGTAGCTTTAGTTTGCACCCTTAGATTTATCCATGTTGGATGTTTTTGAAGAAGGATGTGGTAAAAGCAAATGTGCTGCATATCTGATGGTTGGATTCTGCCATTTTAACTGTAACCCACTGATTTCTATTCTGAAAAGTGCGAAAGACACGTTTCCATTGGCTTGGCAGGTTGCCTTAAATATGTTTACAAGCAGATTTCGGTATGTTTTTGTTTATAGTACAACAATTTTTATATTATATGTTAGTTCATTAGTCATACAATAAAAAAGTAAGTTTTTAAGATACCGTTGAGAAAATTGGGATATAAAAAATGTGGGTTTTGTTTGTTTCACGTGAATCCTGATATATTTGGAGACTTTGCAGTTCAAGACGAGCGACAACTCTGTCTTACGAGACACTTTTGTTACAACTAAACCAATCAGAACAACCGTTTCTTCAAACTGTTCAACATTAAATTAGACCTATAAAGTCCATTTTTCCAAAAGAGAAATAAAAGCAAGATTACAGTTTGCAAACGCATTCAGCAAGGCAAAGGCATAAAAGTCATGTGGTTTGATGAAACTAAAATTGAAGTGTTTACCCATAAGGACCTTCAGTACAGTTGAATTAAAAAAAAGGGGGGAAATCTTGCAAACCTGGGAAGCACAGAGGTGGCAGCATCATGCTGTGTGGGTGGCCGTCTTGCTGCATGATGGACTAGAGCTTTTAAAGAGTTTTAAAAGTTTTAAAAGTTTTTAAAGACTAGAGTTTTTAAAGTGTGGGGGGAGCTAGCGCCCCTCAGAGGGCAGATAGACAATTGTCCTCGCTACCAACTACATTACTGCTTTCATTTCTGTAAGCTTTGATCAATCGGTTTCATTTTGTTGTTGCTATACTTTATGCTTCATTCATACATGCTTCACGGATGTTGTGGGGTTTACCTGCTTTAGCTTTGTGTTGCACCACATGATGTGATTCATTAGTTGCCTTGTCATTTACAAAGCTAACATTATGAACTACTTCCTGCTGTGACTTCAGTTAATTTAGCCTTTGGTAAAGGGAAAAAAAGGCCGCGGCTTTGCAGACAAAACTGTAGCAGTGGAGCATCTTCAGATCCAGTCCATGAAAATCCCAACTTTAAATAATAGTGATCATACTTCTTTCTATGTGTGTGTGTGATAATTTTTTTTTTTTTTTTGCTTGGCCTATGCTCTGCCTTCTCACTCACTGTAGCTGCAGGTACTAAAGATCTATTCATTTTGTCTCTGGCATAGGGTTTATTGAAGTTGCAGTTACTTTCTCTGGTTTATTTTTTTCCCCTCATGTCACACCCCCAGATCAGAGTAAGTATATTAGACAGTGAGAAAATAATGCTATTTTGTATATTTGTACAGTGTAAGTAAATCTGTTTTATATCTAACTGATACACTCCATTCACACTCCTACCTATGAATCTAATCTCCTTTTATAATAAATCATTTTACTTGCCTCTTGCAGAACAGCAGACCTGTACTGTTGGCTTCATAGCTAGGTTTATTATAGAGTAATCTCGGTACAATCTGTCAGATTCCGTAAAATTAACCAAAACACCTTCATTTTACTCGCCCTGTTTGATTTTAGAACATGCACACAAAGTGATTCGGCTGAGTTTGCCACACGATGCCGATCCAGCTGAGCTGCATTCCTCCTGCTGAATACCAGACTGAAGGTGGAGGAACAAGCAAGAACACGGTGGAGTGACACCTGGTAAAACAAAGAAAAATAAGCGCCAGAGGGATGTAACAAGAAGCAAGTTTGGAAGGGCAGGGCTCCTCTGCTAAAGCAAATCCTAAAAAAAAACAACCTAAAAGCAAATCACAGATTGTCTTTACACCTGGTTACAGACGGTGGTTATAGGCTTTCTTTGCTACATGCTTTGTGCAAACCTCAGGGGAGGACATGAAAAGACAGTTTTTGTGCATCACTTAATCACTTTAATATTTGCTTTTCAGTTTTTAATTCAGATTTGTTTGCAATATGGAGCAATGATATGCAGCATATTAAGGAAAACAGCTACGAGTAGAAAACTGAACAGTAGAACTTTACATTTTTCACATTATAACCACAAACCTGAAAATATTTTGACAGGTTTTATGATCTTGTCAAACAGTCAGAAAATTTCTAAAACACATTTATAGTTTCTATTTTTCATTTTAATTTTTACATAAAGTATTAGATCAAAGATGCTGTTTGGTGGAGGCATCTTTAACCTAAAATATAACTTGGTAACTTTGGAGTTTTGCTTATCTTGACGCTCATTTCTTACCCATTCTTTGCTGCAAAACACCCCAGGCTTAGTCAAAGTAAAGAGAGGATCCCCGAGGATCACGTTGAAGTTTTGCCACACATTCTTGATTCTATTTATTGTCTGGAATTTGACTGGGCCAATCCAATATACTTTGATCTAAACCATTTTGTTGGAGCTCTGACTGAATGTTTAGGCTCATGTCCTGTTGAACGGTGTCCTGTAAATCTTCCTCCCCAGAAACAAATCGTTTTCTAGAGAGCTTTTTTCCTCATTTGCTGTGTTATAACATGGCTTGCAGCAAACTGAAAAAGGGATTCTTACATTGAAACAGAGACTTTCTTTTTACCATTCCTTTGAAAGTCCAGATTTAAAAGTTTATTAGTCATTGTTTTGCTAACATATTTTCCCACCTAAACTTGTGGATCTCTGCAGCTCCTCCAGAGTTACCATGCCACTGATTAATGATCTTATTGGCTGGCTAGTGAGTGCAGGTGGATGGCCAAGTTTGCAGTTGTGCTGAAGTATTTCCATTTACAGAGTTTGGACTGAATGTTGCTGAATGAATCCTTTGCATTAAACCCACTCCAACTTTATTTCTGACTTGCAATTGGTCACACTTCATTTAATTCAAGGGTATCAGAGTGAAAGAGGTGCAACACAAATGCAATTCACGCTTGTAAAATTTTTATTTAGAAAATAAAGAGAAAAACAACTGAAAACCATGTTTCCTTTTCTTTCCATTTCAAAATGATCAACTATTTTAGGTTAATCTTTCTCCTAAAAATCCAACTAAATTGGAAAAGTTCATGATGTGAATAGGGTACTTCTACAAGGCAGATAATAAACAGCTTATATCTCAGCTGCGTCTTGAATACATTTTCTAAAGCTTTTACTTGTTTTTGCTCAGAGTAAGAGTAAGTAAGAGTAAGAGTAAGTAAGAGTAAGACATTCCTGGTTGCTATAAGATTAACGTGACAAGATCTGAGCAATAGTTTGTCTCTCCCTGTATTTTAGACAATCTCTTGTACGTTTCTGGTTTGTGGTGGCATAAAGAGGAGCACTCCCAGGGCTCTATTCATATAATAACACTTCTTTGCCAAATACAAGAACGTTAGTGAAACATCCTTCTTTATACTTTTGTTTTCTGTTTGTATTGTTGCAGTGAAGTTACCTTAGTTGCCCTCTGGCAAAGGATATAATTAACTGTAGATGAGTCTAGTTTAAGAACCAGTTTCATGTTGGAGTTTCTTCTATGCTGGTTAAGACTCAGAATGTTTGCCAAAAAAGTTGAAGGTCTGAAGATGGTGCATAATACAAGTTAAATGTTATGTTCGTGTGTAAGACTGATCAGTTAGATTTATGTTTAATCGTCTGTCATAGTTATGATTGATGCAACCATTTTGTTTTATTTTTGAATGTCTGCTGTGATGCAAAAGTATAAACAAAATCCAACAAATTCTTCCATGGGGACAATAAAGTATATCACAAAAAAAAGAGAAAAGATACCTTTTGAATCATCAAATGGCTGAATGAAACTAAAAGTTTTCTACATTTGTTTATTTTTTTTTTTTTTGCCAAAACAAGTCCTGGTCTGTGTTTCTGCGACTGCACGGCTTGGCTGGCGTACGCGCATTTGTTTACTGCACCTTCTGATGGTCTTAGGAAAGACCCATCTTCAATCAGCACAACATAACTTCATGCCTATCATTGAGGGTGGGCCGCTGTGTCACTCATTTAGAGAGTCAACATGCGCAGATGTATTTCTATGGGTCATAATTGGTGGATTTATTCAGTAAACGTCTGACTGCGTGTGCCCCGAATTCGCTTGCATGTTTACTGGTGTGTGTCTGTCTGTGCTTGTGGCGAGTCTTCCTTCTAATCTGCCGGGCGGTGGTTGTATATGACGTGCTGCTGATGTCTGGGACTATTAGGTCTGTGTGGGGAGAGTTGGCTTGTCCTCTTCTGTTCCGCGCAGCTCATTTAAATCTCCATCTTACCGAGGAGATTAAACATCCTCTCTTTGAGAAGGATTCTGTGGCTCCACTCGGGCTTCTATTTAAGAATCTTGAATGAGTGAAAGGCATGTAAAGAACCCATTTAGTAGAAGAAAACGGAGCCACAGCGGGTTTGCATGTGCAAAATATGTATCAGGCCTCACACGGCACACAGTGCCACACATGTGGTCTGCTTCCCTCCATCCATCTGGTGATTTGCTTTTAGAGTTTTGCACGTTGCTGAAAAATAGTCTCTTAAGTAATCACAATCACTGAAAGATTTTTTTTTTTTTAAGTTATAATGGTAAAGTAATAATTCATTTGTGGTCTTGACTTTAATATGGTGGAGTTTATTGGAAGCATGCAGTTTGAGATTGTATTTGGATTCACTGGTGGTCTTTAGGTGTTTTTGTAAACATCCTGTGAACCTTGTCCAAAGAAATATCCAAAAATGAAGACATGTCAGAAATCAGAAGCATTTCTGACATGTTTGAGGTTTAGTAAGCCTAAATTGACATACAGTTGTATTCAAACAAAAGCTATGTTTCCTGAAAAAGGTATTTCCTTAATTTCTTTCTTTTGTTTTGTCTCACATTTTTCAGATCAAAGAACAAATTTGAACATCAGACAAAAATAACCCGAGTAAACATAGGCAGTCATTTCCCACGAACTATGTGGAACTTAATTTTCAATATTATTCAATATCCGGTGTCCAATTTAAACAAATGAAATATTACCTATTGTTTCTAACTGTCTAATGCTGGAGGTGAAGCTAATTCAGATTTTTTTTTCTTTCAAATGAGTTATGCGCTTAAAAAAATGAAGAAATTTAGCATTTTCAAAAATGGTACAAAGAATAATTTAGTTCACATGTTTAAAATGTTGATTTTGAAACAGCCCTTCAAGCTCCAATCAACAAGTTCAAACATTCAAGCAAACAGAAAAACTCAAAAAGACTTCTTGAGAGACAAAAAAGTAAGGAGATGCAACTGTTCTACATGAAACACATTTGTTAAAACAAAACAAAAAAAATCTAATGAGTTTTATGCAAGTGTGTTAAAATGAGCTGAGTAAAAAAACAACAAACAAACAAACAAACAAACAAACTAAAAATCCCTTTTACATCCACTTCTGAATTATGTTCTTACATTAGGTGAGTCTCTGATGAAGACTAAGCAGGTCTTGGAGTTTAAGAGGTGGTCGCATTAGGCCAAGTGGAAAAACAAGGTTTGGTGTTTACGCCAGACTTCATTTCAGAGCTGGAACTTTGAGTTCCAAATGTGTCCAGAAGACATATTGCAGTTCACCTAAAAAAAAAAAAAAAAAAAAAGAACTTTTTAACAAACAGCAAACAAGCAGCTGCCAAAGTGCTACAAGCAGCTGATGAGAACATGGGTTTTGGTGGCTAGGTGATGACAGATGTCTCCCTAATAAACAAAAATGACTTATATTGTGAAATAAATGTATGAACCAATAAAACTGCTCTGGAGCTCTAAAATATTCTGGCCCCCTCATTTAAAACAGTTCTGCGGAGGTAATTCAACAACACAACAAAAGAACTGCAGAGTACAGTCTGTAACATGCCGCAAAGCAATTTGACCACAAACTTCTTGCACTTTTATGTCGCGTAGCAAGCCGTAACACACCAGCCGCTCCAGGGCAGCACAGTGTGACAGGTTAGAAGTGGGGCTGACGCTAACGGAGCCGAAGACTTTCACTGAGTGAGAAGTGGATGAGGGTGAGCTGCAAAAGCCTCAGAGCAAGGTAACTCTATCATCTGAGGTGATGTCTTGATCTAGTTCTCTTAAACTTCAAGTTTGTTCCCTTACAGTAAACATTAATACTTGTTAAAGTCACCGTTTCATTCCAGAACTTTGGTGTTTTAACATTTCAACTGTGATGTTGTTTTTTTCTTCTTCTAAACATTACCGTCCTAAATCATAGATCTGTTTAACTCTTTTGAGTTAAACACCGATTCCAGATTTTCCTAAATCATTGTGGCCAGTGAGTATACACATGATGGATTGCCAACTTTTTAACTACGTTTTTAAATTATTGTGCAACACAGAATTGCAAAACCTCCAAAAAGACAGACTCCGAAAAGACTTGTTGCTGTGTCTGCATTGACAGCTGGTTGTGCAAATTATTAAGAAAACAGAAAGATGGAGTACAAATACTTTTTTGACAGCAGTATGTCTTTAAGCAGGAAATGGAAGTGATCAAAGCCTCAGGGTTGTTAGTGGTCAATGGCATTCAGGACTCTCTGTTCTATGAAAATGAGGTCTATAAATAAAATGCAGCACAGTACAATATTATTAAAAAAAAAAAAAGTAAGATGCTGTGTATAACCCACCAGCTTCACGGTTTCTTGTAGAAATCCAAAGCTTGAGAGGTGAGCGCTCACTCTACACTTTAAGCACTTTTTTTTAAAGCACAAATGAGTATTTCAGATTCATAACCCAAAATAAGCTGCTTGATTGAACTCGACCAGGCTAGAGTGAAAATGCCTTCATAACACCAGTCTTTTGTAAAAGGAATAGTAAAAACTAGTTGGAAGTGAGGTTCTGTTCAACATTTTATTTTGTGTTTCATTTGGGTAGTAAAGTTATCTGTTTTCATTTACTTCCAATTAACCAGGAAAAAACATACTTCTTGCATTGGAAAAATGCAAGAACTGAAGATTTCATCTCCCTGTGCTTTGCTGTGTTCGTTTTATATTCTTCCTTTACAAGGCTTCCAGGTCCTGCTGTCGAGAAGCATCCCTACATCATGATGCTGCCATAGTCTTGGTGTGTTTGTGGTGATGTGTCATGCTTGGTGTCTACCAAACATAGCATCTTGTCTGATGGTCACAATGCTCCAGTTTGGTCTCATCAGACCAAAGAACTTTCTTCCATTTGATCATGAAGTCTCTCACATGCATTTGGACAGATGCTAATCAAGCCTTGATGTTTTTATTTCCACAGTGGTTTTGTCATTGCCGCTCTCCCATAAAGGCTTGACTGGTGAAGAACCTGCGCAGCAGTTGTTCCTTGCAGAGTTTCTCTCATCTAATCTGCTGAAGCTTCTTGCTCCTTCATAGGCATCCTGGTGTCCTCTCTCACTCGTCTCCTTCTTCTATGGTCCCTCAGTTTGCGAGGAAGGGCTTAACACATGTGGCATATTTCTTCCGTTTCTTGATGATGAATTTAAATTAACTCCAGGGGAAACTCTGAGCGTTTTTATCCGTCCCCTGACTTTTAGCTTTCAATAATCTTTTCTCTGATTTACTTGAAGTGTTATTTTTGTCTTTATGCTGTAATGGTGTTCAGGAATACTCAACCAGTTCGTTTTACCACAATCACTTGACACACCCACCAATTGTCTGGATCTATTGAATTGAGTCAATCACTCTGAAGGAGGTGAATATTTATGTAACTACTTACTACTAATTGCATATTTTTATTCAGTTGACACCCTTTTTTCAGTTTTCTCTTTGACATTCAAGGCTTTTTTTTTTGTCCAAAAGGCCAAATTATGGTGATCATGATTTGCAAAAGCAATAAAAAGGGTAAAACATTAGTGGAACTGAATACTTTTTAACAGACACTGAAAATTAGACTTTCACCTGCAAGCAAAAAGTTAGTTGGTTTAGCAAACTTTGACTTAAAATCATTTTCATTCAACCAAAATGTTTGTTCTACAGGACCTTATAGAAAGACGGATATCTCTCAAAGGTAAATAAAACAATGTAAAAGACATTATCTGTCTTATTTTTTTATTTATACCCTCTTAACCCTCCTGTTGACTCGAGGACAACAAGAAGGTTAAATATTTATTGGGAAGTATTTTTTTGACCCAGAACAATCAATCCCTTCATATTGCAGGCCAGCTTTTTGCATGTTTACACATGACTATTTTAGATTATTTTGATGACATTTGGTTATGCGCCTCGTCTCCAAGTTTTTGAGGTTGAAGAACTCCTTTTAGTTCTCGCCATAGATTCTCTCTTAAGTCAGAACTCTGACTGGGCTGTTCCACAATGTTATTACTGCTGTTCTACAATTACGTTAGTCAAAAGAAATTTATTTTTAGTAAATTAAATGATTACTTGAAACCTAACTCTAAAAGCGTCATAAATATTCTTATATTTAACTGCAGATGCTTTCAAACAAAAGCTGGCATCTATTTGTTTTAGCCTCCATCTTAACACTGAGGCTGCATTTGTTCTGAAAAGTGCAGGAATCGTTGCAATTCTCAGCAGAAGCAAATTAAATATGACCTAAACAGAATCAAATATAACTTAACAGCAAAGTTATATTGAAAATATAACTTTGGTGGCATGATGCCACCGTATTTAACATGTCCTGAGTCAAGCTTGTTCTTTTTTTCCTGTATTGGATGCTTCAAGTATCTGTTTATTATTTTATCAAAAAATGTGCTCATAAATCCAAGTCCTCACATCATGAATGATGAATGAGTTATTTATTATTATTTTCACTTTTATTTTATATAGTTTCTAATTGAAACTAAATCCCTGCCTTTTTATTTGCATGGTGTACTCAAACTTTAAGTCCTTTTGTAATAATGTTTATTGGACACTAGAGTGCACTACATGCAAGTGAACGGATGCACTGGCATGCAGCATTCGAAACAGAACTTCCATACAAAAAAGCAAAAGCACTGCTGCACCAACATGCAAGAAATCCTGAATCATATAGGTGCCACTGATTTCTTTTCTTTAATTTATTTTTTGTTTGCTCCATGAGCCAGGTGTTTTAGTTCCTCCCCTCTATTGTCTGTATTGTGTTTCTGCAAAACACACATTGAGTTCATGATTTACATTTCATC
Organism: Poecilia mexicana; assembly: GCF_051168715.1. Classification (NCBI taxonomy): domain Eukaryota; kingdom Metazoa; phylum Chordata; class Actinopteri; order Cyprinodontiformes; family Poeciliidae; genus Poecilia; species Poecilia mexicana. The sequence continues at coordinate 12,907,830 of NW_028263381.1, read as the reverse complement.
TTTAGTTTGAAAGTAGTTTGTTTAAACTCACAACCATGACCTTAAAGGCTTGCCAAGTTTTTTTTTTTTTTTTTTAATATTTTCATGAGCGTGTGAGAACTCCTACCCAGGTGCTGTCGGCATGAATAGAAGCTAACACCATTTCTTTGTTGTGTACGCTTTGCAAGGTGACAATTGCCCTCCGGTGTTATCATAAACTTACCTTTCCTGTTGGATGACAGAGGAACACAGGGGCAGATCATTCCAAAGTGGCAGCTGAACAAACTTCATTCAAGAACTTGAAACCAAATACACTGCTCAAAAAAATAAAGGGAACACTCAAATAACACATCCTAGATCTGAATGAATGAAATATTCTCATTGAATACTTTGTTCTGTACAAAGTTGAATGTGCCGACAACAAAATCACACAAAAATCATCAATGGAAATCAAATTTATTAACCAATGGAGGCCTGGATTTGGAGCCACACACACAATTAAAGTGAAATGTTCTCTTTATTTTTTTGAGCAGTATACATATTTAAAACTTAGCTCTCATTACACTTACCGTAGTCACTTTTTTTTTTTTACTTTAAAACTATAGCAATACTAGTCAAACAAAATCTTGCAATAAGCATGAAATGATCCTGAACAACTCTGATGAATAAAACTTTACCAGATAAAATCACTACTGAAAAGAACAATAAATATGAGTTTGCACAACAATTGTCACAATGTTCAGGACATCTACAACTCAAAATCTATGAGGGGGGAAAATGCATTTTTAAGAGACTTTAAAGGATCAATAGTCAGTACAATCTTTACGTTCAAAGTCAAGTTATTCCAGAAGCTAGATGCCATGAAAAAGATTGTCATTAGGCACCATTATATCTGAATAACATGAGGAAACATATTGCAGCATTTTTCTTGAATAATGTGATAATGCGATATACTCTGCATGCTTTATCCTCTTGTTCTCCAAGTTGTCAGGGGATGACATGCAGGACAGGTGAAGTCCATCCAAAGCTGTAAATGACAGTAAATGTCAAAAGTATAACAAACCTTGTGCTAAAACAAAAGTCTCACTTTAACATAAACTGCAGGTTTGTTTCTTTATCTGTTTCTGCTCCCAAAGTTATTTTCCCCCCAAAAAAGTTACTCAGGTAAGTGTAACTAGTTTTTACCCACCTCTGCTGTTTGTGTACTTCCTTCCCCAAACCATTAGGATAAGTTAACAATAAAAAAAGTCGCCATTTAGTTCAAAAGCCTTGATCAACATCAGGTTTGCATGCATTTTACTGTAAATTACTGTAAATTGTTTAAATATGCTCTTAAAAAATAAAAATAATTAAAAAGTTGGATAGTGCTTTTTTTCTGCTCACATTTACATCAATGTATAAAATCTGAGATAACGGTGAAGCAGTTTTGGAAGGCTTTTTTAATTTAGAGAGCATTTTCTCATTAATATCTGGTAAACATTCAACTAATGAGCAACTGAATATTTAATATCTTCCTGAGCTACAGAATAGTCTCTTCTTGAGCAGGACAGTCTTTCTTGCAGATATAAACACATACCTCACAGACTACAACAGACGATTTTAGGAATTAAGTTAAAGCTTTTGATTTAAAGGTACACCGACGTTATTGTTCTACTTTTGTTACACCTTAATGACTACAAATCCCAAATAAGTTAAGTAGATGATTACCCTTAGATAACCTGATCCATTATCGCATAAATCTGCTGGAATAAGTGTAAAGTAGAGGTGTCCAAAGTTCAGTCTGGAAACCAGTTTTTGTGCACACACTGACACTTATTTAAGAAGCATTTTGCACACACAACGCAGCCCAGTTGATGGCCAAAGCAAAATTGTTACTGGTCTAATAAATTTGTACAGTATAAAATGCCAGGAAACATAATAAAGTATTCATCTTTTAATAGCCATACTTTTCCCTTTTGCTTTAATTTCATAGGCGCAAAACAAGCACATTTCTGTGAAACGCAGACCTGGCTTCATCCGAATCTCCGTTTTATGGATGTGTTAACGTGGCTAAATATAGTAAATGTTTCCCAGACAGAATTGCTAAAATCCTGTTATTTCATATAGAAACGGAGATAACGCCACATAAAACATGTCAACACATTTTTCAACAAAAAACCCTTGCATTTTATGGATCTACAATGATTTACAATGCTCTTTTCTTAAATAATAAAAAGGATTTGCTTCACTAAAGTGTAGTATTACTAAGGTAATTAAGTTTAAAAACAATACTAATCTTTGGAAATTTTAACTTTAATAAAAAAAATCCAATTTTATGGGAGCTTGACAATTTTGGCCTATGTGGCAAAAGGTTTGGACACAGATGATATGACGTATCATCTATAAATGTTATTAGGTTCAGTTTTGATCTTACAAAAAAACGACAACACTGAGGGACCCTGCGCATTTTTCTTAATAAATTTCATTCAACTGAACCCCGGCTGGAGATGAACACTTGGACTGCATGGGAAACCTGGAAAGAGAAGTGATTTTCCTTTACTGCCACTAGATGACGCAACTGCACAGAAAGCAACGTTATCGAAAAGATTGCAACTTCAACAAAGAAATGAATAAAAGAAAAATGAAGCCATGTTCTTCACAGCAGAAGTTGTCATCATTTCTGGGGCAAAAAAAAAATAAAAATAAAAATAAAATAATTCAAGACATATCCAGCTTTAATATGCGATGTATAGTAGATTTTATCTATTTATGTACACAGAAGAAAAAAAAGGATATGCTTCAATAATGTATTTTCGTTTTCTTTATTGCAATAAAGAAAACGAAAAAGAAGGTGGGGTTGGGGGACTTGTTTTTATAGCATTAATCCTTGCAGTGATGATTGTGATGCAAAATGTGTGATTAGGCTGCTATACGACTTGCTAAGCAGCTAAATTAACTTTATTCCAGTGTGTTTTGTAGGCTGTTTCAGGCTCATTCAGGATTTCTTTATTAGTCATTAGCAAACATAATGGAGGCTGCAATAGACCTGTGACCGAGTCAAATATCCTTATCACCCGATCCATGCCTCCTCAGTGAGCTCTCATCCAGGTTTGTCCTTTGGTCTGTTGGTTAATAAAAGTTCCTTCAGCCCCAGCCGCCTCTAGGGGGCGTCGCCATTTACAGACGCATTGTCGCCTTCCGTGCAATAAAATGGAAGATATGCTCATGCAAGGCGCCAGGTGAGCAATAAGACGGACCAATTCAGACGGTTCGTATCGCGTTTACACCTATCCACCCGCGCCAGCCCTGCTACACATTAACCAGGCGATACACAAATGAAGATATGGTGTTGATAAACTCCTGACTTTAAGGCGCAATAGAGGAGCAGTAATCAGGGAGAGCCGCTTTTTTTGTGTGTTTTACTGCTGTCACAAAGTAATAGCTTCTTCAGTATGAGATGACACCTTGTCAGCGAGGCTTTTCGTGCTGTTGCCTTTCAGCAAAGTGCATTGATTTTGTTTTATTCGATTTTAATTAAGAGAGGGGGAAATAAAGTGACTGATTTTTTTTTTTGCATAACTTCCCGCCTTCTTCCCCCCATTTTTCCCTACAGTGAAATTAAGTGCCATCGTTAATTTCCATATCCTGACCTAAGAGTCATCCCTGTGGCAGTAGAGAAATAAAACGCTCTGGCGATCCTCAGGTACTCGTCTCTGGAATGATTTTTCCAGCGATTTTAGACGCACCTCAACTTGATTCTTCGCACGCAACTTACTATTACTTTTTAAATTAGTTCATGCTTTCTACATCAAGATTTCATAATTTAAACGAGGCAAAATTTTAAATAAAAAAAAAAGCTGCGATTTTTCTGCCAGAGGCGAGGCGCACACCATTGCAAAAACAGCATTTCAATATTTTTTTATTGAAACTTTCAAGAACACAATGTCGATGATGTAAACTAGACATAACTCCAATACAACGTAACCCACAGACAACTTAAGGAACGCACACAAAAAAAAAAAAAAAACACACAGAGAGAAAACCTTCATATTTTCGATTATGCGGCACTTTTTTTTGAAAAGAAAAGAGATTTTTCTTAAAAAAATAAACAAGAGAGAAATAAATTCACTTTTGTCACACTTCAACGACACTTCTCAAAGACAAAAAAAAAGAAGAAAAAAAGTGTTTTATTTTCAAGCCATTGGTGCAGTGCGTTGTCGCTTTTCCATTCGCTTTAAACAGTAGCACTTCACACACAAGGACAGGTGAAAATACAATGGCACATTAGTGTGAATAACTATCTCTCTGTGAGGATGTTTTTTTAAGGGGGTTGGGATATGAAGTCCGTGTTTTAAAGGGAAATATAAATGCAGATAGGGTAATAGTCCACAAACTGTCTTTACACAGGTATATCAACAATAAATTAAGAACAAATCCCTAGAAACAAACTACTCCGTTGTATTTACACGCAATAACAATATCAAATAATTACATAAATATCTTATATATCCCTATTTACATCAATGATCAATACTACCATTCATCTTTTTTTATTTTTCAATATTTACTTAAAATTTCTGTTTCCCTTAATTCCGCATGCTTGCGCCTTAATTTTGTCCCGGAGCACCATTCTTTCAGTAGACCTTTCCCAGCTGAAATAATTAGAAGAAACTCATTTTTAATTCCTAATCTAATTAAAAGAAAAAAAAAGTAAGGGAAATTAATTCATTAAAAATAAGTCGGATTTTAATTTTCGAGGGCATGCATCAATCGCTCAATCTATGAATTCATGGCGTACGAGAAAATACAGCAGTATTTTTATATATATTTAAAAAAAAGGTAGGTCAAAACGGTCGTGAATAAGTCAATTCAATTCAGAGTGCATATTTTTTTTAAGAGTTACAGGAGACAGGACACAGCAGCAACTTCTCCGTAATCTGAATAATTAACACCCATGCCAGCGTTTCAGTTTCAATACTTGTACGGTATTCAAATGTCAGAAAATAGGAAAAAATAAGAGTAGCTTAAATTAACGAAAATTGAAAAAAAGCCGAGAAGGAGATAGAAATATACATTTTAGATGTGTAATAAACAAAGTGCATTTCAGAAACTAAAAGCTTTTAGTTTGTGTTTTTTATTTTATTTTTTTCTATTAAAAACCTGCATGAGTCTTCATCACCGTCATGACGGTTCACTTTTCCTGACAGCAACCAGAGGAGCAGCAGGTGGGCTGTGGGTGTGGAGGGGCTAAGGAGATCCGCTCCTGGGCCTGTCCTGACTGGACTCCAGTCCGCTCACCAGGCGCTGGATGCTCTGCAGCTCGTTGGCAGCGTCCTTCTCCGCGCAGGCCTTCGGGGACGCGGAGGGTATCCCAGAGGAGTGGCTGGTCACCTCCGAGGAGGAGTCCAGGGTGACCGCGGGGCTGGCCGGAACCAGCCCGTCCGCTTTCAGCTCGGGCCCACCACCGCCCCCTGCGACGGTGGGCATGGGGGGCACGGCGGTGGTGAGCAGCGTGCTGTCCGGCACCGTCATGGGGAGGGAGTATGGGCTGTACCTGAGGCGGGGGCGCACCGCGTTCAGAAACGGGTGTCGGTGCATCGAGGACGAGGCAGCGGACGAGGCGGCGGCCGCTGCTGCCATGTAGGTGTAGGGATACGGGAACAAACTTCCGAACGGTGACATGGCGAGGCCCTGCGGATAAACCGAAACTGCGTGTCAAACAAGAAAGCTACACAAGAGGTGGATCCAAAGAGAATATGTGCCAATTCTTCTTCTTATTTGCTGAAAACTGTCTGGTTTTCTTAAATCCTCTCCATGCAGCAAATATATACCTTTAGCTTCCACGTAAACATATTTTTTTCCTTGTTTGCTTTACGCATTTGTAATGCAAATAATAATAATAAAAAATCTCAGCCTATTCTCCGAGATTCCAGTAAAGCTGCAGCTATCGCGATTGTTTGACAAGGAATCGGAGAAAGACAAATTTATTGCCCTTTAAAACATGACGATGTTTCCTCTTCCCAGCTGACGATGCATTTTAATGCACCATTCCCCAGCTCTAATACCCTGAATTAATAAGCATATGCATGTATATGTCTTTCATAGCCATGTTAAAAAAAAATGAAATTCTAGCGAAAAATCAAAAGTAAGAGTTCTGACCAAAATATGCCAACAAAAGGTTTTCTAAGTTAGTCCTTTCAACCAGAGACATAGACTAAAACCTTTCTGACGTTACACATCCAACTAGTTACAAAAAAATATGCATTGCTGTCGTATTCTGTCCTTGCAACTTAGGCATAGAGGAGTATGGTGGCCACGCAATGTGAATGGAAAATTTGCTGTCCTAGGCCATGAGATATTTCACCTGTTGCACAGCTGATCTGATTGAAATTAATAAGTTGCTGATAAATCATTTTAATAGAATTTATGTAATGAATGCATACAATTATTTGTTAGAATTTGTGGAAAAAATCACAACACAAAATGTATAATAATAATAATGATAATAATAATAATAATAATAATGTGAAAGACTAAATAGACTCACTGCACTCATGGATCTAACGGTATCAAATTTAACCTGTTATGTTTTAGCTGCTGCAAAAATCCTTGAGTTAAACTAGAAGTGTTAAACTGTCTAACGCACCACTATTGGCCTCCATGGATGACGGTTTGCTGAGCTGCAGGGAAAAAAAAACAACCCCAAAAAACTCTCAAGTTCCCAATCAAAGAAAATATGTTTTACCTGTGATGCCAGGACATGCTGCTGCAGGTGAAAGGGCAGGCCCGGTGCCCCTGTCAAGCTCTGTGGAGGGGATGCCATGCTGGCTGTGTCCATGGTGCTCACCCCTCCCGAAGACACCGCTGCTAGTAAGGGTCCCATTCCAGCGGCCATGTTCGAGAACGCGCCCCCCATGTTGAACTGACCGGGGTGCAAGAGGAACGGATGCGCACTCCCCAGATGATTGAAAAACTGCTGTCCTGTCAGGCCCGGCGGAAATCCAAAGTTATGCAAGTGGTTGTGGCCCATGTGCGCGCTGTCAGTTTGAACAGTCAAAGGCATGAAGCTGTCCTTGCTTATTGACCTACATTCGTCTGTTTTGGACTGGTCCAGACTCGGACTCTTGAGTTCTTCCCCAGAACGCGTGGTGCTGGAGATGACGGTGATGGGACTCTGCCGAGAGTCCGCCTGACTTTTCTGAGTTCTCCTGCCCGTGGAGTCGCTGCTACCGAAGGGATGTCCCTTAGCCGGGCTGGCCTCGTGATCCTTTCCGTCCCCCGTGGTGGTGGAGATCTTACTGGAGTCCGGACCGTCTTTATGGTTGCCATCCTTGCTCTCGTCGTCACTGTCCTCCTCGCTGTCACAGAAATCTGTGGGAGAATGAGCAGAACGTTACATTACTGCTGACTCGGCAAAGGGCAATGGGGCACTTCCACAGAGTTTGTGATGGACGATCACCTGAAGCTCAGTGCTAATCGCTGCAGCAGCACACCAACGCCAAAAGCCAAAACACAATTTCAGGAGTTTTATTTGGTATGCTATGCTGTCCTATACTAAAACGTGGAAGCTAAGGTACAATAATCATAAAAATGATTGATTGTTCAAGTTTTTGGGGAAAAAAAAAGATTTAGTTAAATTTTACTTCTTGTTGCTGTCATGAACTGTGTTGGTCCATGTTTTTTTTTTTTTAAATCTGATGGGTTAGCACATATTTTTTGAAATGCTAGCTAAATTTAACATTCCTAATTTTAAAATACAAATGCAGTTAATTTTTTTTCTTCATTTATATGTGTAATCATTTAATTATGTTCATATTTAACTTAGGTTATTTTAAACAACCAGACTCGCTTAGTTTTGAAACTATTTTGAAAATTATTTTTGCTAAGATACTGGGTGTCTTAGCAATATCCATCACTGCTATGTTAATGATGGATATTAAAAACATGAACTGAAGGGCCAAACTAAAATGACACTAAATAAATAAATAAATAAATAAATAAATAAATAAATAAATAAATAAATAAATAAATAAATAAATAAATAAATAAATAAATACATACATAAATAAATAAATCAGGCCAATACTGATTCCTGGTTTCCTTTAAGATCAGCCCTACTGATTCTGATGTTGACTCCAAAGAGCCATAACACATAAAAGACTAGCTTCTTTGATAAAAGTAAATTCTGAATCAAAAAATCAATTGACATTGAGAATTTCCCCTTTTAACCATCAATGTACCTCAATCTTTACCTGGTTTTAATAAAGTAAAAGAAAAGTGAGTGTTTCAAAGTAGTTGTAGAGTGAAAATGGTGGGACTTATTAGATTTGATACATTTAAAGGAATGGGATTGGTCAAATTATTAAGTATTTGATATGAAAAATCGACCAAAACTATAATCTGATAATTATCTCTGGGCTGGTTCATTTCTACTTGCAAATCATTGTTCCTCTCTTTATTTCATAATTATAAAAATATGCTCTACACTTAGGGCTGTCTGTCCCCCACCACAAGGAAAAGAACATTTATCAGTAAACACACTATTATGCACTGAGCATAATGCTATTTCTAATAAGGTTAAATGGGCTTTTTGAATGGATTTTTGCAGAATAGTCTAAAACCAATTGAAACACGTCATTAGATGAGTATATATATATATATATATATATATATATATATATATATATATATATATATATATATATATATATATATATATATATATATATCCTGATGATCATTATACATTTCCAATAACATTTCCAATAAACAGCCAGAACCTTATCTGTTGCAAGCACAAACCAACTCAATTACAATCAGCTTATGGTCACTAATTGAGACAAGGCATTAGTAAACAGTATAAATCTTCCTATATTGCTAATTTTATGGCTTGTGACGAGAGCTGTGAGCAGCGGTGGGGCCTACCTTTCAGGTGTGGGGGGCCCACTGTGGACACGGCGGGAGATGAGGCCTGGCCGAAACACTTAAAGGAAGCCTGCTCGCCGGAGGAGTCATCCGAAGCGCCGTTTTCCTTTTTCTGCTGCTCCTCGTAGGATCGCATAGACTGCAGAGCCAGCTGTTTCCTGCGCACAAGTGTCCAGGTTATTACAGGTGGCGCCGGTCACACGGCTCTCACTCAGAAGCAAGCATCAGGATAAACCCCACAGATCCAGAGGAAACTTGTTTGGGCAAATATTACTTTCCCGGTGTTACAGAGGTTAAGACGTTCAGAATTAGCGTTTAAATGAAAGTGAGACAAGACGGGGACTCCCCGGGGGGTTAATGTGGAAGCTTAGACGCATGGTTTAATCCACCATGATCCCCTCTCTCTTTCAGTGTAAGGCGTCTTTGCTTTTTTTCCCCCTCCTCTCTTTTTGATTAATGTATATTTCCCCTCCTGGCTTACCTTTTTTCCCGTCTCCCATTGCCGGTGTCACGGAATCCTTTGGCAAATGGGTTATGGTCGATTTTCAGCTGGGTTATCTGAAAGAAGCAAAGTCGTGTGTTCATGTTAACGTAGAAAGCAAAGCGACAACTTTCATAAAACAACACCAGACAGAATCCACGATTGGCCGAAGGCATAAGCGCACTTTGGGACTGCTTACAGTTCCCCTGCTCACCTGGGGGGACGTGAAGGGGTGCAGGAGAAACTGAATTTGCACCTGATTTGCATTTACTAAAAGAAACCTTTGTGGTTTAAAAGTTATATGACGGGACCAATCATCTATACTTATTTGGATATAATTTCACAGTTTTGTGCTTGTGTCTGAGCTGGGAATATTTTTAATGCACACGTTAAGTGTTTGTAAACAGACTAGCTGCTAAAACCGCGTCGTTCAAACTTCCATACAGTGGAATGTAGAATTCAATAAATAAATAAATAAGAATAAAAGTAGTGCTTAGGACGACGTAAAACCTTGGCGGCTTTTGCAGGAAAGAAAAAAGGAAAGCAAAAAAATATATAAGTACATGCGTGCGTAAAAGCGCATAAAATGCACGGTTTGGCCCCCTTTGCCCCTTCTCCGTGTGTTTGTAGCTTTTATGAAAAATTATTCCCCCGCAGCTATTGGTTAAAGGAGGTCAGAGTTGCGGTGCCAAAAGGTTTTCCAACAATTCACAAAACTGCTGAGATGATATGCTGGTTGGTTTTGCACTGCGTGTTTTTTTGGAGAATACAATGTTACCAATGCAGCACGGTCTGTCAAAAGTGCCTCTCCCTTTTCTTCTCTCCCACTGAAGTCCCCCCTTTCTTCTTTTTCGTCATTTCCAACCCCCTGCCCTGTTAGCTCTGCACACACACGCACACACACGTACGCACACACTCGCTTAAATACGCTAACAGAGCGAGAAAAAGGCTGAGCCACAGCCAAATCCTTTCCACGTGATTAAATAAATGAAAGGTAACCTGTATATAACATTCCTCAGAATTATTACTTTCCTACCACAAACTGCACCCCTCCACGCTACATTTTCGCCCCCCACCCCACACACATATGCACACAACTACAGTCACAGCTCTCTGCATCAAACAAATCTGTCGTCTTCCATATTTTATGACAACAAAGCGACACAAAGCGAGAAAGAAATCTCGTCTGACGAGCACTGGATAATCGGAAGACACACTAATGATCTGATCGGGACTGTGCAACGATAACTGAACAACTAAATAAAAATAAAAAATAAAATAAGAAAACCTGCTGATCTTACCTTGTCATTTTGGTAAGCAGTCACGGCTATGAAGTCCGTTTCGGGGAACACGTAGGTCCTGAAAGTGCTATACGGGAGCTTGAGGATGTCGTTGGCTCTCACGATATGAAAACGAGGCTGATATTTGTGCATGGAATTAAGTATGGTCTGCAAAACCAGAAATAACACACACAGGCACGCACGCACACACACGCACAGACACACAAGCACACACATCGTCAGGAGAATCTGAGCATAGGAAGTCCAATGTAAATTGAGCAAAATCTCAGTTTTGCGGAAATAAAAAGAGTGAGCGCATTCGGTGAAAATAAGGACTTGAAAAGTGATTCCTTTCGAAGCCCAACATACTCAGTGTTTTTTTTTTAAATACAAATGAATAAAATATTAAAAACATAAAATATGACAAATCATGAAAATGTTAAGGCATGAAAAAAAAAGTTTACATGATTTTTTTATGCATTCTACAACACGCGCATTTACACATAAAAAAGAGAGAGTAATTTGATAAATAGTAAAAATGGACATACATTAGTTGAACTTACAAATCCATGCTTGTCGGAGATGTTGTTTGTCAGCTTGAGCTTGTGGAAGTTCACCACTTTCGACATCCACTGTTCACCCGTGGCGGGGCTGTCCGGGTGGATGTACATCCTCTTTGGCATCTCGGGGTCGGCCTTCCCCGCCACCATCCAGCGGGAGTTGTGGAACTTGTACCTGCAGTCGTCAGCTGCGACGATGTCCATCAAGAGGATATACTTGGCCTTCTTGTCCAGACCAGTGCACCTCACTTTGAACGGAGGAAACATCCGCCTGGAAATAAATAAAAGCGATTAGAAATATGTATAGATAAACATATCTAATCACAGAAACTGGATTTCAGTTTTGCACGTGACTTTCTTTGCGTTTTGCAAGTCTAATCCAAATCTATCAGCGTAACAATTAAAGTCCTGTGCTGTCATAAGTCTTAATGAATTCATCCTTTCTCAAAGCACAACATACCCACAACAGAAATTAAAATACTGAAGGAATGTTGCTTTGATTTTTTTATTGCCACTTAAGGCCTTCGCACATACACACACACACACACGTAGAAACACAAAGCTTTTGCACGCTGTCACGCCACGATGACTAAGAAAATTCTGCTGGAGTTTGACGCACAAAAAAACATTAGCATTTAAATGAAGAGTTGTGAAAGACAGAATGCAGGTTTTCATAAATTAAGTTGAAAATGATTGTACATAAATTCTATAGGAGTCGCGTGTATATGTGTATATTTTTTTATAATAAATATTTGCTATTATGAATAAAGTTTTTAGTGAGCAAACTAAAAATCTCCCACTTCATTCATAAATTAAGCTGCTGTTTTACTGGGGACCAAAACAAATGCTAAAGCTTATCATTTGGAGACCTAATTGTCAGAGTTTATAGTGAAAACAATCTTAAGGTCGTGATTGCATGTCATTTATGTGGAAATTACAACAGTTTGAATCCTGTAACAAAAAAAAAAGAAAGAAAAAGATTAAAGTGCGCTGTGTAAAAAAATTACAGACTACATCTTTAAAATATCGTGAGAAATATGAGTTTTAATAATAATGATAGCAGTAACAATAATGATAATAATAAAAAGAATATTGCACCTTCCGGATTTAGTGATCACCATCTCCGTGCCTTTTTTGTGGAAGAGTTCCCAGAGCTCCTTGGCTTCCAGGTGAACTTTGGGGTCATCCTCCACCTCCTCCTCGGGCTCCAGAGTCTTCAGAGGCCTCAGGTGAGCGGCCGCGGCTTGGTGCCCCAGCGAGGAGAAGTGCAGGCCGGTGTCGGCGGCTCCCATCAGCTGGTCCATAATCGGCTTCCCCAGGGCGCCCGGTAGAGACAGGGAACCGCTGGGAGGGAGCGCCAAGGCCGGGAAGAAAGGCGGCTGGTGACCCAGCATCGCGCTCATGGCAAATTCCGGACCCCGGTGAGGTATAAACGGATGATATGCCATACTTGATCCCTGTATGACTGGATCTCTCATCAGGAAGTTCATCCAAGTGCAGGCAGCAAATAGGGTTGGTACAGAGAAAGGCGATATTTCTAGAAATATCTTTGAGTGAGAGGAGCAGCAAGTTGAACCAAAAAAAAATTAAAAAAATATATATATATGTGTAGATATATATCTATATACTAAAAAAAAAAAAAAAAAAAAAAAAAAAAAGACGTAAGAAATTAGAACTCCTCCTTCAGTAAGACGCCGACAAACATCCACAATTTGTGACGAGTTTCGGGCAAAATCTCTGCTGTCCTTTTGTTAACTTTTGATCGTAAGTCCGCAAAGCAAAACAGCAAAAATGATCTCCATTAATCTTCAGGAGCGCTGCGACGCCGATTTTCTCCGCAGGCTGACGCGCATCGGGACACCTCTCTGCTCCTTTTCGGACATTAAGTTCGAATCAAACCAACATGGGTGAGTCTCTTAATTGACCGCGGCGCATTCTTTCTCCTTTCTTCCTCCGCTGCTGTTTACAATATCGGCATTCCTGTTAAAATGGGCTCCTTCTTATTGGCTTCAGTCCTGCAGCGAGAGCGCGACGTGTTGAAATATTTCGATAGCGCCGAATAATCCCCCCCTCTTGCCTTCACTCGCTCCGGACATGCACCCTCACACACACGCACACACACATACGCTTTATTCCTGCGCTCTCCTTTGGCGCACACACACTTTTCAGGAGAGAAAGACGTGTGCAGAGAGACAGGAGTCCGACGGAGAGAGAGAGAGAGAGGGAGAGATAGAGAGAGAGAGCGAGCGAGAGAGAGAAAGGAGGTAAGGTCCCAGCTCCGTGATTTTCCTAGCGCCTCTGTGGCCCATAGGGCTTCATACAGTGTGGATGTGTTGCGCCTTACAACCAGCAGCGCTCCGTTTGATTGGCTCTTTGACGCTTTCGGACCAATTGGGTGGCTGCGTGGGCGTGGTTTTGACAGGTCGGGTGGAGGGGACAGACTTTCAGACTTATAAAAAGGTGTTTGGAACTCGGGGAAAAAAGAGGGGCTTCGCCGTGAAACGCCAACCCCCTGGCTCGGTCGGGTGTTGTGTGAATATGTCAACATCGTTAGCTGCACAAGCTGCGCGATCGGCCGGTCTGTGAGAGTCGAGCCCGGCAGAGAGGCTCTGTGAGGCGGGGAGATGTTACCGATCTGCTGCGCTGCTGACTGCGTGCTCACTCCCATTCTCTGTTCTGTTCCCTGGTGCTTTAAACAATAAGAAAACAGATCTGTGCTTATTTTTTATAATTTTTTTTTTATTTTTGCAAGTTTTGGTAACCTACATGAACATTTCCTGTAGTATTTCTCCTCTAGAAATCAGACATAAATATGCAATTTGTATTTATTTATTAATAAAATAACAAAGAGTCGTTTTACACCCCTCGCAATGGTTTGTTTTAGTTCATATTTTAAATTACTTTGTGTATTTTTGAGAAAAAATATTATCAGCTTATAGTTTTCTTTCTTTTTTAAAAGATATTTTATGAAGACTATTTGCGCATTTACTTGCCTAAGATTATGATCCGAGCAATTACCTAAGTTGTTTCACTTTTCATTTTCTAATTTTAAATTACAAAATTTTGTTTTACAGAACTTGCTGAAATTTTACGCGTTATCCTGAATCGGAGCAGAGTTCAGTGATGTGTTTACTTGTGTTTCTAGATCATCAGTTATCCTTTAAAAACGTCAATTGTTTTTGAGTTGCTCCCAATCAATTGAGCGTTTAAATATAGCCTCGCTTTCCGGTTAGGACTGTCTCAGGGAGACAATTTCGGTCTCTCTGTGGGACAGGATGCTCGAGTGTATTTATTTATTTATTTATTTATTTATTTATTTTTTTCATTTTATTTTAGAAGCTGACCATATCTGTCATAATCTGTTTTTCATCCACTATAATATGTAATCCCATCACCATCTGGGTTGCAGTCAGTCCTTTTTGGCCATGGATACGGACTAAGCAGGATGTAATCACTAATAAAAAGGACGTATCTTATTATTATCGTTATTCCGTGAAATGATATTGCCCTCGGAGCAAAGCGGTTATCTGCAAAATGCAATTTTGCCACAAATTCACGAGCAAACTAGAGTGCAGCGAGAGGTGAGCCACCGAGGAGAAACATTGGTCATCAATTCCCAGTCTCTTGTCTGCCTCCGTGGATCCAGGCGTGGGTCACAAAGTCCTCAGAGGGTGTGGAAGGTGGGTGAGTGGGGACGTGAGGGGGCTTCACGAGAAAACTGACAAAAAGGGACCACGATATCCTTCTTTTTAGGTGGTGGCGTTTTATCTTTTTCTTCTTCTTTTTTTTGCCGCATCCATTCTCACATGCCAGCTATTAAAACGTGTGATGAACTTGTTGCACATAAAACAATAATGGACGCCTATATTGTTTTGAAGTTTGGAGTTTGAACATGTCAGTTGCAGCCTCGGGGTTTAACTTGGGCGGAGATAACGACAGAGCTACAGCTGAATCTCACACCGGTTGCTCTCTCTCAAAAAAATAAAAAAAAATTGTTTGGAGGAGTTCTGCGGGTTTGCGTTAATTCGAGTTCGGTCTGAGTCTGTCGAAATGAAGTGTAACCGTGCCTTACTCTGCGTAGACACGGAACGGCACGAAACCGAGCGCCGTGGATGCACGTACAGTATTCCCCAAGGCGGTCCTTGGGTGGGGTGGCAAGGGGATCTGGCATGTGCTGTGTGCTATTGATTTGTTACACAAAACAAATGCAACGCTGTTGAAAAGCTGCAGCAGCATCAGACTAAATGAAAAAATAAAAAAATAAAATAAAAATCTCTCCAAAGTGCAGCAGCTAAGAGAGCCAGTACACCTTCACATGGCATTAAACCCCTAACCCTAACCCCTTCCTTTTAGGTGAGTGGGGTCAGGGTTGTGTCAGATAGTGGGCTTTACTCTTCTTTAAACACTCTGCCCCATTAGAAGCACATTTCAATTTAGTGGAAGGTGTCATCAAATAGGAAGCTGTGTTGACACTCAGGCTCTCTTGAGCTGGCTTCATTAGCTAAGCAAGTAGGAGATGGTCAATACACTATATAAACTTTTACAGGGTTAGGGCTCCCAGGGACTTTGGAGAGGCTATAAAAAGGTCCGAGCTGACGTGACTGATTGATGAAGCAAACTTTGTCAGCGCTTCCCTTTTTATGCATCCACTCAGATCATGCATATCAAAATCAAAGAAGAGGGGGAGTAGATTTGACTGGAGAGGGTCTGAAATTTCTCACACGGTGTGCGTGGGTGCATTTCTAAAAGTACCGAGTGACGACTCGTGTTTTAAATCTGCCCTGTCCACACAAGTGGCAGGAGGCTGGTAACCTTTTGGTGGTGCACGAATCTACAGCTATGCTGCTTTGTAAAGGAATTTAGGTGGAAAAGCCTCCCCCTGAATCTAATTCAAACAACCTATAGGTGTAGTTTACTTTATTTGAGCATGTAATAGTTTTATAAAAGAAAAAAGAAATGCATGGAGGTGTTTGTTTGTGGGACTTTCATGCCCTGACTGCACACAACAGCCACACTGTGTATGTTCATTAAGCAAAGCTTCAAAGACATTCCTGGAATTGATCACGGAGCTGCAAGTGATGTAATGTATGCTGTCCTGTTTATTTGCAGATTGTTAATGATAAGCAAGGACAGACTTGGTGGCACCACTCCTGAATGGAGGAGATTGTCTGGTGAGACTCGTCAGCCCTAACAGGACGTGATAGGGAAAGGAAACATCACCAGATTAGTATATTCAGCGACTGTAATGACTGCAAACTTCGTTACGCACATCCCCGACGCAAAGCATGGGAGGGGAGGATGTTCAATTGACAACATAATGACTTTCTAAATGCAAACCGTTTGCCTCAGAGATGTAGGTGGAGTGGCAATTGATCTGTTGAGACAATGCAGCTCCCAGAAAAATACAAACCATAAACTGCACTTTGCAGAATCGGGGCTGTTTTAGTCAATTGGCTTCAGAAACGATAAACTCTTTACCTGTCTGTGAAATGTCTCCGTCAGGCATTTGTAAGTCAATTCAACCCTTGCTCCCATCAATTCCTGCACTGGCCAGTTATGGCTATTGATGGAATACTATTTTAGTTAATTAGGGGATGTGCTTATTGATGGCAGCAGATTGACTGGAGACTGACAGGGAAAATGGTGCTTTGCTCACAGCTTCCACACAGGTTTTTAACTTTAGGCCCTTTCAAGAAGCACAGAAAATTAGGATGAAGCAGATACTATCTGCTTTTGATACTTGTCATTTATTTAAAATAACTCGTAGGTATTCATATCAAACATATGTATATTTTTGAATAATAATGACACCAATAAACAATAATTCATCTTATTTTTAATCTATATGAAAGACCAGCTCATATAAATAGAAACTTAAAAACACTACTGCGTATTTGCGCTCAGCTCCTCTGAGCCAGTACTTTTCAGAATCACCTTTTGCTGCAAGTAGAGCTGAAAATCATCTGAGGTATGTCTTGGCACATCTCGAGACTGAAGTGTTGGCTCACTCATTTTCATACATACTCTCAGGCTCAGCGACACACTGCATGCACACGTTGTGTGAATATCACTTTTTAAGTTTGGCAACAGGTTCTCGGCTATATTTTGACAAGGCTATTTCAACTCTTAAATATGCTTCGACCCAAACTGTTCTACTGCATCGTGGCTGTTTTAGACTCCCTGCACAGATGAACCTTTGCCTCAGACTCAACTCTTTTTGAAACCCCTGTAAGGCTTTATTGAGCTCCATCTCGATCACAGCATAATGCTGCCACCACCATGTTCCACAGTGGGGGTGGTGTTTTAAGATGGTCTTTGTAAATTTTCTGCCGTATGCAGAAAAATGCATGCACACCAAAAAATATCAGTTTCTGCTTCACCAGATCAGAATGCATTCCTTCATGCCCTGTATGTAGTTTTTTTCAACAACCATCAAATAGTTTTCATTCAACGTTTTCCAACTGTGATTTTAAATATAAATTCACGCGAATATTGCCTAACAAAGTAATTAGTTGGTCGTATATTTTGAAACCATCCATCATTGTCCTTCCATTGTGTAGTTATGTGATAATTTGTGGCGCTTATCAAATAAAAGAATCTCAGTAAAATCCATTGATGTTAGTTAGTTTTGCTAAAACAAATCTTTACATGACGTTGTTTGGCAAAAAGCCTACCCCAAGCTCAGTGATGATGCCTAATGATTTTCTAACCGGCTTGGAAAAAAAAAAAAAAAAAAAAAAAATTCTATTGTCATCGCTTGCTTCTGCAGGGCATAGTACTCACAGCTGCACTTTTTTAACCAACAGGTCCAGTGGCATGCATCACCTGTAGAGCATAATGCGAGGGATTTGCCTGCTCAACCCAGTAAACAGCAGTCAGGCTTTCGCCGCAGCTATACAAGCTGTGCGATCAAGATACTCATGGCTAAAGCCTCAGATGTGGACCATGTGTCAGAAGCTCTCTGGTTGCCTTACGTGCTCCTGCTCTCTAACACGGGAGATAAGAATCTCCCCCCCGCACCGCCTTCTACTTGGAGAGCCGATGAATCGGACTGGAACTAGTTTTGCATGCTAAAAAGCAAACAATAGCAAATAGGAACCAGACAAATCCTCGGGTTATTTGTCATCAAGTTAGTGCAGTATAAATATGTCGCTGCAATGTTCATGAGAGGCATCTGTTGGGGGACTATTTTGAGCTTGAATCAAAAGTGTTTTGGTTTGCACTGTGCAGTGAGCAGAGAGGTGCCCTGATGTGGGTTTCTGCTGTCCCCCACCATTGGCATCAACTCTTTTGCGCCGCTCCAACTTCGCAAACCGCACAAAGTTCTAAGGTTTTGCCACTAAGTCCAACCTCAAGATGCAGATCTGTTTAAGGGTAGAGCAGCAGGAAAAGCAGTGCATTCCTTCAATGAGAGGAATCTTGGACTAAAGGGGTTAGGGTGGCTTCTCTCTGGAGGTTAAGTGGGATAAGTGTGTGGCTCATGTCAACCTCACTACCCCCCAATAGTTTCTGGAAAATTTGCAATGGGGTCAGATTGGATTACTGTGTTTTGGTATTTACATGGAGACACAGGGCTTTGAAATGGAAAACCATAGGCGGAAAAGCAAGTGCCATGCAGTCTGGACAGTTTGGTAAAAGAAATCAGCATTCATTTCGACTGACAGGATGGTTGAATGCGTGTCTTTTATGTGTATCATGCGGCACAACCAGGCATTCCGTGTCAGGGGACGATGATTGAGGTAAATGGATCAAGTGCAATACAAACCCTTAAATTAAATCCATGGTAAGAACTGCGATAGACATTTAATAGGAAATGAGGAGGTTTCAGGCACCATGCTTATGCTCACAGACTGACCACATCATAGCTCTGTCTTTAGCTTCCAGCTATTTAAGTGCACTTAGGGAATTTTGCAGCACAGTTACACTATGCACACTTTAGTACACCCCATCCCTACATGACCTTGTAAAAACTAACTTAGGTTTCAGTTTTCCGCCAGGTAACCCCAGGTCTTACCTGGATCTGTGCCTCAGGTGGTGTGTCATTTTTCCTGTTGGACCTCATTGCAGACCTGCTGGGATAAGTTTTCAGGGTTATTTAGGGAAATATTCCCCGGCAACCACTCCCTGCAGGTGCTGTGTGCAGGCCTGAGCCCATAATCCACCTTTTCAGTTTGGATTTGGCTTGACTCCACCAAAGTTAATCTCTTTTTTGTTTTACTCCATGTAGGTAGTCAGTCATAAAAATAAACAGCATTGAGACAAACTTTTGCTATTATCTTTGTGAAAAATAACATTTACAAAGGTAGCATTTGTTTTAAAGCACCAGACCCCCAAAAGTTGGATGGCTATTTTTCATTATGCTTTCTTTAAAATGAAACATATTTATTTGAAACTTTCGACAGTTTATTATTTACATTTTCTTAAAGAAAATAATTCTCAAAGAAATTACGAAAATATGCCAAAATGCTTAGACATTAAGTGAAGCCAATCAGCTCAACTAATCAGCACCAATAATATCTGTCAAAACCATCCAGACTTGATTGTTTGCATGTAAATTGTCCATCGGAATCTGTTTGGGTTGGCCTTTGTGTTGTTTACTTCAAATTGTGTAATAAATAACAGTAAATACATTTTAGAGGAAAAAAAAAGTTTTCCTCTGACTCACTGGTTTGAATTGGAATTTGTTTTCAGAGTAAAGTGTTTCAGGCAGGCTTGGGAGGAGGGGAAAACTCAGTTGGTTTTGTTTACAAGCACACATGGAAAAATTTTATTTATTGATTATTTTTTTGCAGTTACAGCGATTACTTGTGCATTAATCCAAGAAGCAGAAATGATTAAACTAGACAAACATTCTGTTCTGACTTTTAACCTGTAAAGAGTGTTTTCTGAATGAAATAAAACTAGAGAATTCATCATTTTTAACAAAATGTGGATTTACATTTTTAAGAATTTGAAATTTGCTATTTTAAAGTTAATTTAAAAGTGAACTAATTTTTGACCAGCAGAGCAGATTTAAAGTTTTAAGGTATATATTCTGCGTGCTTAGCCAAACGCAGCAGCCTTAGTTGATATTAATTTGGCCCGGCTTTGCCTTATTGACGGGGGTTTTCTTTCTGAATGCAGCCGCCTTGGCCGTCCCATGTCCCCCAACTGATGTCTCTCTTTTTTTTTTTTTTTTTTTTTTGTCGACTACTTTTTCCCTTTCTTCTTTCTCTTCCCTGGAACTTGACCTCCCCGTTTCTGGGTGAATTAACTGTTTTGTCAGGAGCGAGAACAACATTTTCAAGAGTTATGCTGCGAGCCAGAGCGGCGGCAAAGTTGAGTGCGGTCAATTGAACCTCCACCGCCGCCTCTCCCCCTCCTCTCCCCACATGCGTCTCAATTCAGTAAGTGCGAGCAGTGGACCCAATCAGTCACAACTTCAGAAAGAGCAGTGTGATGAATCCTTTTTTTATTATTATTATTATAAATTCTTGTAAATAATTAAACATTTTTTAAACAACTCTCATGTTGTCACGCATACATTTTTCATATTTATTTTTACTCGTTAACACCTGGAATCAAAGAAGATCCCTTGCAGCTAAAATTCAGTCTGATTTGCAAAACTGCGTAGCCCCACCTAACTTTTTGCTGGGTAATTTATCCAGGCACTAATGCTTGAACACATAGAGGGCTGAGCTTTCTTGCTTTGTGGCGCTTACTTTTAGCCACTGTGTTGTGCATCAACAGGCTTGCGCAATAATCTGGTTTATATGCCATTTATTCTAAGTGTGTGTTAAGTCCGACATAAAGTGTACCTTTTTAACCAACGGAAATAAACTCGATCCGCCGACGAGGATTAAAGTGAAACCTTTTTTCTTTTATTTTTCAATTATGTGTTTTTAAATGTGACCCGAGTCAGAGAGTTTCAGAGCCACTTTCCTCCTCCTTTTTTTTGTCTCTTTCCTTTTACAAGCTGTTTGCTCTTGCTTCTTTTTTTCATGTTGAAATTGGAAGGGTTTACTTGTGACATTTGAAATATGAGACTGGCCGTATTTAAAGTCAAACAATACACCAGAAGCCACATGAGAATCAAAATGAGTAGGATGCGGTTTGAAGCCGCGCTTTTCATTTATTGAACTCCCTACAGATGTTTTGCATAAAGACGTTTTTGGGGTAATGAGGGGGAGTATTTGAACGTAAGATGAACCTGGGCGGCTTTAACTTATAGGATAGCCTCGATTAAGCTCGGAGACTGGATTCATGCCACTGTTGCAAAGAGGGGAAATAAATATATATCTGCAGGGTAGAAGATATGGCTTTGCCTCTCTTTAGTGGGTCTGAATGTTAGATTGATGATCCTTTGCGGTTATGTCCGCTTTCAAATATATTTTGCGGCATTGTACATTACAGGTAAAAAAAAAAGTAAAAATAAAACAGTTGCAGATGTATGCTTGTTCCGAGTTGTGATTTAAATATAACTGTTACAATTCAACTAATAAAATTGTGACAAATTCCATTCATGTAATTACTTGGCTAGATTCATAATTCTGAGTATGAATTATGTAAGTTTAACAGGTGAAAAACAATTTTACAATGTAGTTATTAAACTAAATTAGTTAATTTTTAATCACTTTGATCATGTGGTTTGTTTCAATGTTGAAAAGTAAAGAAAATATAACAGTTGGTTTGTAATGAAAACGTACAATGTTACTGAAACGGTTTTAAACACGTTCATCTTTTCATCGACCATTCTTGAAAATGTCTTTAGCATTTGGTGCAAGACACAAAATAACATCTTATCTTATCTTATCTTATCTTATCTTATCTTATCTTATCTTATCTTATCTTATCTTATCTTATCTTATCTTATCTTATCTTGTCGAAGTTCTTGCTAGCTAAGTTTCATTTAGCATTAGCCTTGGCTTTTTAAGCTTTTCTCCGACAACCACGGATAAGATCTTTCTCTTCCAGACAAAATCTGCCTCAGATCCGAGCAAGCCTGACATTAGCATTTGCACAGCATGTCATAAAATGTAATAAACATTTTACATAACAAAGTCAAGATCTGCCATTTATTGGAAGCAACTTCCTCAGAGTAAATTAGCTAGCTAGCAAGTGTGACTTCAGCATTATCATCAAATGCGTTAAGACTGGGCACAAATTTTGCAACAAAGTGGGATGTTAATCTTATTTGGCTAGATGGCTATGATTTGGTGGCAGTTTAACACTTTTGATTGCTACTGGCTTGACTTTAGCAATAGAGCTGTTGCAAACTAAAAATTATTGACCTAAAACAGAAATGTTCCTATGATAGTTCTTACATTTGACAAAGTTGATACTACTACATACTGCCTGTACAGATAGCAAATGAAAACAATAACAGCTGACTAAAACAAACTTTTTCTGTTAAAATGTTATAAAAAGGTTTTAGATAGGCTTTGTTACCAACATAAAATAGGTAACATTACTTAAATGTATCCATTGCTGTACACTGTGTTTAAAATAAAATGCTTTGTGAAAATTCAAATTGCTCTCATGGTCTAATATCTTATAAGCTCTATTTTGCAGCACACCTAGAAAAAGACACCACCACCGTTTGACTTTTTTTCTTTCAGCGAAGTCATCCTTTTCTATTGTGTGCACGCTTTTCATTTTTGCACATCCTTGCTGAAACACAAACACCAAATTCATCCCAGTGGGCGCCCACGAGGACACCAGCCAACCAGGCAACCAACCAATTAAAATCCGATTAGGAAACATCTTAGTTTTCCAAGAGAGGGCAGTGAAAAAGCCTGTAACCTTTCCTCACTGAGGTCATTCACCTAATAAGATCCATTGCCTATAGTGAAGCCGCAGACCTTCACAAATGTTCCTGGCGACCGAGTGTGGCCCCAGAGACCTCTGGCATACATGGGGGTTTAATTGGTCACTGTATTTACGAATAAGGTTGGGATTCCAGTTAATTAGTGGCGTAGTGAATACAGCCGAACATTATATGATTCGCTCCCGCTCCCCTGGTTTGTTAGCGCGGATTTGGGGTGGATCAGCTTTTGTGTTTGACAAATGAGAAGTGAGTAGCGTGGTGCCGATGCACAGTGTCGTTTTGTGGACTGGCGACAGTCTCCTTTCATGGGAAAAACTTAAAGGAGGCCCGCGTTATCACAGGACCTCATTATCTCATGTCTGCAACCATCTTTTGGGAACAAGCTCTAATCAAGAATGGCACAGACCTACTTTGGAGAACTTTGGGATATAATAGCCCCTCTTTTGCTTCCTCTATCTCCCTCACTCTCTCTCCCTGAAAACACACACACACACATGGGCAAACACCTATGTTCACACTTTGCGTGAGTTAGGGTGCAAGACAATGTGGCAATGTGACCCTGACAGGCAGAGATCACCTTTGGGTATCAGTGCATGTAAAATAAGAGGGTAGAAAAGCAGCCTACATAATCTCAAAAAGCTAGTGAATGTATCCAACATGTTTTAGTGACATTAATGGAAATATTTAAATATCTGGAGTCATAAATCACACTGAACTGAATTGCCAACAGGTGCACTCACAAACTTTAGTTTAAAACTAATTCCTCATCAATATGAATAATTAGTTTCTTCATATATATATATATATATATATATATATATATATATATATATATATATATATATATATATATATATATATATATATATATATATATATATATATATATATATATAACTTGCACATTACACCATTACACTGTATGGTGATCAAATTAGATTAGCATTTGTACATTTGGTTGTGTGAGAGATGAGGCCAAGAAGGAGGGACACCATTCATAGAAGAAGCACTACTACTGGCTCCTGTGGTTCTGTAACTATACCCTGTAAGTGAACTTGGTCAACCTCTGTCTACCGATTTGAATGCAACTGTTCATTGTTTTTGAGAGAGAGAGAGAGAGAGAGAGAGGAAAAAAACAACCCAGAGAATAAAGGCTAAACATCCTGAAAATATAATCATTGCAGTTATGTACAAACTAAAGAGCATTGCTGCATGCAATGCCTCTAAGCATCGCAGGCAGCATGGATACATTGGCCAACCTCTCCGCACACCTCAGTGCATGACAATGCTGACATTTCCTCCCTGGGGCTGTTCTCTCTCTATTTGCACAAGCCCGCAAAAAACGAGAGAGGAGGTGGTTCATTTACTTGGTCATAAACCATTTATTTACCTCCAGGTGAGTGTCGCGCAGAGTGCAGAGTAAAGATCGCAGGAGAGATTTACACCTGCCTCTGTGCTCAAATAGAGAAGCCAATAGCCTACAGAGATGGCCGCTGGAGCCAGCTTGTCTGGGGCTCTGCTAGACATCCCCCCCCCACACCCTCCCTCTCACCCCCATCCCTTTCTTTTTTTTCTCCCACTGTGGATTAAACAACATCATAAAAAATGACCATCAGCGCGCATACTGCAAACAGATTACCCTTCTCGGCGCCCCGGCGCGCAAACTGCACGCTTTTAAGGGCGGAGACGCATCCAGCGGGGCAACCCGTGTTGCTGCCCGGCAGCAGCGCAGGGGCATCATTCTGCACTCCGTTTCCCCCGCACTTCTCCGGACCCTTTCCGGTCATGTAAATACTGATGAGCGTTTGATGTTGTTCGGCTGCGAACTGGAGAGACTCCTGGGAGGCTGCTGATGGACATTTGTAACCAGATAAGGAGCCATTTCGTCATGACAAGAGAGCTTTGGAATATATGACACCTTGTTTCAGGCGGATATTTGCAGATGTATATTATAGGACGCGCTTGTTGTTGTAAGGGATGTTAGATGCAAAACAGAGCTTGGGATGACATGACAATCTATTGCCTTGTAACATACACGCCCAGTTTTGTTTTTTTGACCCCTGTTTTACCTGTTGCTACGTTCCTCATCTTAACTGATGAGAGATGTCACCATACAGGTAACCACAACTTTTACTTCAGCATATGTAGCTTAAGCTACGCTTAAAGATTTTGAAGTAAAAGTTCATAATAAACTTAAATATATGTTAAGTTTGACATTTTTTTTATCATATGTCTCTTGCAATAATTATTGATATTATATAATAATATACACTTTTACAATTAGAATGTTGTAAATTTACACAGAAAAGCATTATTATAATATACGACCCTATAATTTTACATAATAATCATTGTCATTATAAACTCCTTCATGGCTTATACACCTCAACCTGACATACACACTTCCTAAAGCAGTTATTGTTTAAGCTTCTCTACATTTTGGCTCCATAAACTTCAACGTTATTGGGAATTGTTTTTGTGATACACCAATGCAAATCACTGCATAACTGTGAAGTGAAAGGAAATCGGAGAGGAATTTATATTTCGACTCTGATTTTATTAGAAAAACGAATCAATACGTTTTGATCTAAACCAGTCTATTGTAGATCTGGCTGCATATCCAGTGGATCCAACTGGAAGGTGAAATCTCATTCAACCTGTCTTTAGCTCTGAATCTATCTTCACATGAACTCCAACCGGAGTCCCGTTCCTGGCTGAATGAAAACATCCCCACAGCATGATGCCAACACCACCGTGCTTTACAGTTTTCCATGTTCAGATAATGGCTTGAACAAACCTTCATTAGAAGTTCAAAGCTCGGGAAATTGCTTCATAACCTAATCCTTGTTAAAAATGACCCGATCTGTCTGTATTCATTTGTCTTTATGATTCTTATGTTTTCTAAAAGAAATTAAATTAAATTACACACAGGTGAACAGTATCTGGTTATTAAGTGACTCCAGAAGAATTGGTGGCACTGACTTTATTTAGGGGCATCTCATTAAAGGCAGCTGAATGCAAGCACATGCCAAACTTTTCAGATTTTTTAATGTTTGGCATTCACGTTGATCTGTACGTAAAACCCCACTAAAACATGTTTTGAAGCTGCAATGTGACTAAATTTGTAAAATCTCAAGAGTTGAATACTTTTGCAAGAGACTTTTACTTATCTCTGAAGTCAAATGTGATTTCACAAGAACATAGATTCTCTGCAGCAAGCAGTGGAGCTGAAGTAAATTAAATGCTGTACATGAGAATGTTCTTAGTTGCATTCCACTAATGCACAGCTCCTATAGGTTTATCCAAAGGTGCGTCAGTAGGGCTCTTTGTAACCCTTTCAACTTTGTGAAAAACATTCATCACCTGAAAGCTGAAGACGTGTCATCATTAGTGTCATTAATTCATCACTCGGCTTTAAT
Source organism: Poecilia mexicana (assembly GCF_051168715.1). Taxonomy (NCBI): domain Eukaryota; kingdom Metazoa; phylum Chordata; class Actinopteri; order Cyprinodontiformes; family Poeciliidae; genus Poecilia; species Poecilia mexicana. The sequence goes on along the minus strand of NW_028263381.1, from coordinate 12,881,401 downwards.
CAGATCTACATTTTTCATGTCCTGTTCCCAGGCTTTTTACTTTGTGCTTTCAGTTACCTTAAAATCAACGACTGCCATGTAAGCCCTGCAAATCAAAAAACCCAGATAACATCAGTTAATCTATGCATAAAGTCACTGTAAGAGTGAGAAGAGGCACAATCACAACATCTTCAACTTGTATTCGACAGAGAAAAATGAGATTTGAACACCAAGAAGTAGCAACAGAGGGCATAATTTGAAAATACATTATTTTTGACACCATGGCACAAATTAATGAAGTAGCTTCACACCAGCAGGTAGGTCAAAGAGTGCCAGAATTTTTTTTTTTTACAATTAGTCACATTTACAAACCAGCGTCAGTCTGACTCACACAAGAAACATCCTTTTCAATAATTTCTATCTTCTGTTCAGCCTGTATTGGTGGTGTTTGTGCTCAAAAGTAAAAGTTTCAAAGTTGGACATAATTCAAACTAGTTCATTTCAGTTGGTTTATGTTGTGTCGATTCACAACAGTCAGTGTCTGAAGGCAAATTTGCAAAACAAACACATTGGGAAGAGTATGTGTTCAGTAGTACATCAAATTAAATAAATCATGCAGATTCAAAGTTAAAATACATACATTCTCAATTGATCCCACAACAGGAATGCCCCTGAAGTCTTCCCAGAAAAGCCAAAGCTCTCTGAGCAGCCCCAAGTTCAGGATCCAACATTGCCTCTGCAGAAACAGGATGCAGTGAGAGCTGCAGCCATAAACTAGTTGTTAGTTCTGCTGACAATGTTGCTTCTCAGTAACCCAGTAGCACACAAAATGGGGCAATATATATTTTGCAAACTTGTGCTTTATTTTTTTGAAAGCATATAATGGAGAGAACCACATTTTATGGAATAGTATTAAAATAGTAAGCATTGTGGCAATCACCAAATCCAACTGTGCTTTCCAAAATGGAAATTCTCCACTGGGGTGTAACTTTGTTTCCAGCTCCAGTTCCCAGCATTGAACCAAAGCCTCTGAGCTCTGGACGTTACAGCAAAATTCTATAAAACTAATAACCACAACAACAACAAAAAAATGAATCTTTCAGGATTATCAGAGTTAAAAATGATCAGATGTTTTTCATGTGAAGTGACCCATGCCATTCAAACAACACAGACTCAGATCCATGGTCAATCAATGCACTATATAATTAAATAATGTTATCAATTTCTTTTGTTAACCATAATGTTCATATATTTGGTTTAAAGAACAGAGATGCGCTTTGGAGTTTTAGTTAAGTTTTGGCGAGAGGAGTACAAAGTCTCCTAATTTAAGTACTAAATGTTTATCGCCACATACATTAATTCTGCAGACATCAACGTTAAATTCGAAGTCGGCCTCAACTTTTCAACCCTAAGCACACAAATCTTTGATTCCTAATTTTCTTTCTCTCTTTCCTTCACACATAATTTGCAACTGTGGTGCAAATTTTGCACAGTGGCTTTCCTTTACGGGTCACTTTGCTGACCGCAGCAGTGGGAATGATGCCTTGGCAAGTGAATTTCATGCCCTTCTGGAGGAAATATTCTTTCTCAATGTGACACAGGCAGCACAGACGTTCTCCTCTGGTTTGCTGCAATTTAAATGCTATCAGCAATCTCATGCTCAACTGTTGTAGAATTAACTTCAGTTTTAGTCATTTGTTTTGGATATTTTTAATTTGTTCCGAGACTCTTTTTGCCAGTAAAAAAATCTGACTCGGTGATAAAAAGCATGTTATAATTGTACTTCTTTTTCATGGGACAAGATATAAAATGACTATTTGGAGTTTGGTGGCTATGAGATGTTTCAAATATTTCTTTTTAAAGAGACGAGATATAAAATGGCAGATGGGAGTTTGGTGGCTAGGAGACGTTTCAAATCAGCTGTAGGTCACAAGTCGGGGAGTAATATATTCAAATTACATCTGAAGTTTACAAAACCCCAAATGACATGTTAACAGGAATTACATCTTGGAGAACAGTTGATTTCAAATGAGGTTAGCCAGCAGAAGAGCTGCTCTCAAATTATACCCTTCATCGGTTGTTATGTATTTTCCAAAATCTGTGGAAAACGTTCAGTTCAAAAGCAACAAATGAGTATAACTTAGGGTCGTCTAAACTTCGGAGGGAGAGATGACACACTTTTATCAGTCCTTTAAAGTAATTCATAGAGATTTTTTGCAGCAGCTATCCAAAGTAAACAGTGTCTGTCGTTGTTACATGATAAATAAGGGTTAATAGTTTAATGTCATAAATCTTGGCATCCAGGATGAATTTTACTTCTTCCTCATTTAACTAACGTCTCATTCAATCGTTGACCCATTCAGCCGTTCTTCTGCTGAGATGCCGTGGAATTGGCAGCGTATGAAAAAAACCTGGAAATTATAAAAGGAAGTCTTCCATTTAATGAAGCCCATGAGGGAATACAGAGAGAGAGCGAGAGAGAGAGAGAGAGTGGGAGAAACAGCAAGGGCAGATGGAAAGCGGTGATTTCCAAAATGGCTTGGCCATTGAATGACAATAGCCAGGCCTCTCCAGTGGTCTCTATTTCTCTATCACTGACGACCATAAACATTTAAAAAACCCTAACGCAATAATGGAGGCAAAGAAAATTACCAAATGTGATTTATTCGAGTTTGAACAAATCATTTGTGATTTAAATTTGGAAGAGGAGATATGGATGATAACTGAATTTCCTGTCCAAGTGGGTGAGACTCGTGTCTCCATTTTGTTCATATTTGACATTATCTTGGACAAAAATAGTGCTAGCGGCTCCAATAATGTTGTCTAAGCAGACAGTCTTCTCGTCTTATTTCTACTGGTCCCATAAGCAGAGCATATCCTTCAAACATTCAGGGATATATATTTTTAATGTCTATTTCAGGCTGAAAGGTTATTGTAATTATTAAGCCCACAAAAATGTAACTTTTAGCCCGGGGCTGAGGAGGAAATGTCCACCGTTATACATTAGCTGCCCTAATTTCCAACCCTGAAAATTCTGTTTTTTATACTAAAAATGTTCATGCATGAATTTAAAAGTAGAAAGGATAAGCTTTCAGAATTGTATTATTTACCAGTCTTTGTAATTGTAATATTATGATTTTGTGCTTTTGTCACTGTGGGCCCTATATGTAAAAAAAAAAATAAAATAAAAAAATAAAGACTCAACCTCTCAGTGCATGACAATGTCAACATATCCTACCTGACTACATTTTTCATGACCTACAGATCCACGTGCTATTTTATAAAATCAGCATATTTTTGGTATATATTAAGCACAACTTTGCAGTTGACTAGTTTACTTAAAAAAAATCCTTAATTTGTGGTTAGTGATTTTTTTTATAATAATAGTGATTTTATTTTGTTTTGTAATTCAAACGACATTCCACCAACTAAACATATTAAAAGTAAATCTCTCATATTTTCTAAGTGTAAATACAATACCCTATTATCAAATATACATACTCAGATACATGCAAAATACACCACTTGTTTGGTGACTGTGTCTGAAAAGGAGTATGACAAAGTCTGACTTAAATATGACTGAAAATAGCAACATCTGAGCAGCCCTTAAATAAGTTTCTAAAGATATTTTTACCACATTTATAGATCCAAAGACATCTTTTAATTGTTTTTCTTTTCAACCAAATATTAGCATCAGATGGAAAGTAATATTGCATGGCTTTCTTTTTTTTGCCTGAATTTTGCTTAGTCATCGCGTTAATTAAGATGCATTTTATTATACGAATTGGTAAATTTTCACACTAATGATATTATCACTTCTATTACATACAATAATTGTCAATTTCTTTGACATTTTAAGATGAGTTTTTTCTGTCTTCTTTTTCCTGTTACTGTTGTTGTTTGCTTAATTCCTCCCTGATTTCTTCTATTTTCCTCTGCCTTTTGTTTAATTACATGGCCTGTCCAATATGTTACCTATTGTAGTCACAGCCTGTCATGACTTTATTTCATAAAAGTTAAATGTACGACAGGGAGAATATCCGAATATCCCACAATTCCCCTCCTCTGAACTAATCTGTCTCTGACACTGCAAGGCCATCAGTTTTACTTCATTGTTTGCCTAATCTGCTATTGCAAAAAAAAAAAAAAAAGTTAAATAAAAACATAATGACAAAAGAAAACATGCATTTAATATTCACTCATCAGATTTGCTGCTCGCTTAGGAAGATTTTTTTGTTGTTGTTGTTTATATTTGTAAATCTCAAATACAGACACATTGCGGTCTTTGTGCTCTTTTAACAAAATATCCCACAAACAGGCGATACATAATGTATATTGCCAGATGTCTTTCTGTATCCAGTATCATTATTTCATCACTTTTTATTGTATTTTAGAAAAATGTACATTTTCTTCTTGCATTTCTTTTGATACTCAGTATACCGTGGATCAAAATCAAACTACCTGTCCTACACATGCAAAGGAGTCAGTGAGCAGTCTACAGACTCTCTCAGCCGCCAAGGACTGGAAGATTTTTTTCAATAAATAATTCACCACTGATAGCCAGACCTAATGCCTACATGAACAAATTTCTCAGTTACAGCCATCTTGGGAGTAAGCCAGTCCGAGAGCGTACTTAATAAACACATACAGCGGCCCTGGGATGGCTCCGGTTTCAACAACGTCTTTCCAGGGGAAGAGTATTCAAAGACAGTTGGTGAAACGGCACCGTTTCTGTGGGTGAAGGTTTAGGGGTCAGGTGTGGGGCTTTGCAGCAAGAGAGAGAGAGAGATCTTTTTGCGTCGTTAGCGCTGATGTCCAGGATTGATTTACTGTCTGCTTTAACAGGGTCTCTCATGTTTAAGTGTTGTTTTTAGATATTTTTGTGTCAGAAACTTTTATGATCTGGCATGATGTCCTCGAAACGGATATAGAAACTTGATCCTTCATAACCCGAACAAACAATTTAGTTCACGTATGAACAGAGGTATTTCCCTTCATATCTGCACCATGCACTGCACCAGAATGTTATCTCCTGAGTCCACATTTAGGAACGATATTGAGTCGTTATTGCCGCCTTACATTGAACACGTGCTTGCTGAAACTTGAAACAGAAAGCAGTCACAACTACTCTCTAACCTAACTGTGCATGCATGTTTCACACGTCTTCTTTTTTTATGATGTAAATGATATTGTGAAGTCACATAAAACACACAGTCGTGTGAGTTTTGGCTGTAAACGTGTGATGTATTGAATAATTCCACTTCATTTTTTTTAATGCCTTAAACGTTTCTTACTCAATAAAGAAAACGAAACCCGTTGTGCAGTGTCTGTAGCTGGATGGGGTTGTTGTTATTTATCATATCTGCGTGCCTGCTACAAGACTCCTCTACATGAAATATTCAAAGTCCTGTGAAAATGGATCTGCTGATCTGAAATCTGTTTCTCTGCCTCTCTCCAACAAGATCCCAGTGGAGCAGATGTCAAAGAAGGATCGCAGTATCACATATCGGTTAGATGACCAAGGCAGGGCCCACATGACATGACAGCCAAAGCTCGGATCGCGAGGATATTGCAGGGGGATTCAGTGGACAACACCTGTGCGCTGATTTTCTTTACCGTCTACATCTTGACCACCCAGTCGGCGTTTGTGCAAATTGAACAAGGTAATTAAAGTTCCTTCAATAGAAGCAAAATTGGGGTTTTAAATGTACGTTGGATGCACACTCACCAGTGTTTAATATTCATATATTTTTATTGTGCACTCCAAGGTAAGTCATTTTTACAGCTAAACTGAATTTTGTTTGATTAATTCTCAATCAAACAAGTCGTAGGCCTGTATGAGAACCAGTCTGTGCTTTGGGACAGGAAACAATACAGAGATGCCACACAAACCCACATTTGCACCTAGAACAATGTAACAAGTGGAAAACACACTATTTTATTCACCTACCCAGAGTGTGGCTGTTACGTGCGCCCCTAAATATCTGCGTCACTCCACCTCATTCTCCTCCGAGCAGCACGGCACTGCACCCGGACTAAATGAAAAACAATTTGAGGAAGCAGGGAACAATCCTCGGCAGGCTCCAGCGGGCTGCCATAAAACGAGGGGCTGCCTCTCCAGCTTTTCCCCTCATGCCTTCAGCTTTAACTCTATGGGCTGATGAAAGATCAATGGGCCGGCGGGGCAGCCGCTGTCGTGGCTGCTGTCTGCCACTGCACCAGGAAGCGAGCCAATTACAAAACACAAGAAGGGTGGGGGTGTGGGGGTGGGGGGGAAGTAATGAAAAAACTCTGAAGTCTTTGTGAATGCAAACTGAATGATTAGGGAGATTGTCTTGCATGTGTGTGGGTGTACGTGTGTGTTTTCTTGCTCTCCACATTTTTTTTTTTTTTTTTAACTGCCGCCTTCCATACCTCACCCTCTTTAACACCCCCTTAACCCCGGCCTGCTCCCCTGGCCTCCAGCAGCCTGGATCCAGATCTGCACCAGCTAACCAGCTTGGGAGCAAAGGAGTAGAGAGCGGGGCTGGGATGGGGGTGGGGTGGAGGGGGTGCTGGTGCAAATACGCAGCAGCAGACAAACAAATCATGCTAAATCTCTGCTGCCATGCCTGGCAGCTCACTCAAAGCTGAGCTGGTGCCCTGCGAGGGAGGAGGCTGCGCCCATTTTCCCAGGGAAGGGGGTGAGGGCCGAGGGTGAGCATGAGGAGAAGGTCTGGTCCTTATCCGGATCACAGACACCTCCGCCCCTCCTGGCAGGAATGCATACAGTGCCGGTGGGAGGAGAGAGACTAAAGAAAGGAGGAGGAAACATGCAGACATGAAGAGGGGGAAATAAGAAGGGAAAGAAAAGGGAGAACAGGGAAAAGTGAGTGAGTGAACGAGGGACGTGGACAGAAGCAGAGCGAAAAGGCCTGCTTGATGTAGGAGAGGGAGTGTTCCTACACATGCAAAACACACCAATCACAACACTCTCACTAGCGTGGCTGAGAGTACCTCTAAGAGAGCGCATAGGAAAACAAACAGGGCATTAAAGCTTCTTAGGCTCCTTAAATCCCATTCTTACCACGCAATTGGTTATCATTACCTCCAGTCAGCGCCAGACAAATGTAACCTGTCACTGATGACAAATGATGAAAGATCAGAAAACCAACAGTGGCTGTGGAGCATAGAGGTGCTAAACTCACAGATGACAGACACTTCATCAGTGTCTATTTTTTTGTCTTCTCATATGAATTAAAATCAAAAATTGTTCATCATATTACAGCACAATGACAATCTGTACTTCGGCCTATGAGAAAAGATTTATTAAAGATGGTCAGTACTTACTTACTATTTAGTATACATTGACTTAAGATAAAGCAGTGAATAGCTGGTAACTAGAAGGAAAATTAGACATTATTTTAACATTTTATACAAATCTGAAAAGTGTGGCTTGCATTTGTACTTAACTCCCACGAGTCAATACTTTCTATTTCCATTGAAGAAAATTGCAAACCTTTTTGGTATGTCTTGACCAGCTTTGCAAATCTTGAGAATAAAATTTGTACCTATACATGTTTGTAAAAGCTAGGTCAAATTTAATGTCTGTGACCATCATTTTTTTTTCAAATCTTGTCATAGATTCTCATTTGGGCTTAAACTTAGACTTTTAATTGGTCATTCAAACACATGAACTATGCATTTATCTAGTACATTATACCTTTGGTTGTATGTTCAGGTTTGTCCGGTTGGTAGGTGAACGTCTATCCCAGTCACAAATCATTTACAGCCTCTCTGGCTCTTGCTCAGGATTGCTCTGTCCGGTTTCATCAAACTTCCCCTCAAATCTGGTCAACTTCCCTGCCTGCACTAAAGAAAAACAGCCCCGCATGTTTCACTGTGGGGGTGTTCTGTTCAGGGTAACGTGCAGTGTTAGTTTTCTGTCACACACTGTGTTTTGGTTAAAGGCTAAACCATTCAATTTTAGTTGAATCTTTCCAGAGCACCTTCTTCCTGACCGTGTCCCTCACATAGCTCATGGGAAACTGTTGGTGAATATTTTCTATCATTTTCTTTTAACAGTGCCTTTCTTCATAACGGCACAGCTAATAATTTTCCTGCCAACATATTTTTCTTATTTTTTTTTCTTTCTTGAGCGACGCTTCAGCTCCTCCAGAATTACCTGGGACGTCTTGACCAGCCTATGATTTTAGGGATGGGCATGTCTCAAGTTAGCCTGACAAAAACCAACCCCTTGCTCTCTGCATTGCTTCGTACAGAGGGTCCGGACTCTCGGCCATTGAGAAATGATTGCTTCCTGGAGGCGTGGACTGTGTTGAGATTTTACATTTTACACAGTTGCCAACGTTTGCCTGTGACGTAAGTGATGCACCAGTTCAATAAGCTTACTGGAAATGGCCTGCGCTGTAAACAACCTTCCTCCACTGCGAAGAGGGACGGGCCAATCCGAACTAGTCGACTGTTAATGTTATTTCAATATTTGGAAGTGTGACCAAAATGGACTGAATAGCTTCGTTCACTTCCTCTGCTGCCATTGCTAAAACAGAATAGACAGAATAGAAAATCGACGTCATCGTCCTCAACTTGTCTTTCTGTTCGCTGATTGACCAGGTCAAAAATCGTCCGATTTATGGGGAGAGACCCAGACTGTGCTATAAGCAAGAATTTATTTTTCAAGCAGAGTTGCACAGGAAGGCAACGGACAGACTGTATTTTTTTTTTTCCTTTTGTTTTTTTTTACTTATTAGGTGACTTCTGAAGGCTATTCATGCACTTGGTTTTATTTAGGCATACCCGATTAAAGAGAGCTGAGCAAAAAGGCACATCACATTTTCAAGTTTTATATTTCGTTGTACGCGTTTTTCTTCCACTTCAAAATTTTAATCTACTCCGTGTTGTTCTTTCAAAGAAAATCCCTATGAGCTGCATTAGATTTAGTGACTGCAGATGAAGCCGCTACGTTTCGCCAGCACTACCTGTGGGAGAGAAATATTCATTTTCATAGCTTGTAAAGATCTTAATGTGACATTCCTGCTCTGAGGGCTGCAAATGTTTTGTGGTTGTGTCAGTGTGAAGGAGCAGAGTTTAGCAGCTGGGGGGATTTGGAGTTTTGGGGGTTCATTTACAGTTCACACGGGAGCATTCCATGCAATCTTTACATTTTCATTCACCCCTGATCCTCTCTATCCTCCTTCACCCACTTTACGGCTCTTCCGGCTTTCTTTTTGAAATACGATCCTACTGTATTTCAGCTAAGAAAAACAATCTTTGACATACAATATATTCTGCTCAATGCCCAGGAGTTGTTCTGCCATAACAGATGTGAGTCACATTGTAATGGAAATACTGTGTCTTCTTCAAACTTAATCTTAATTTCCTCAAAGTTTATTACTATATGCTAATGTAAAATAAAGCCTTGGAGTCTTACAGAGACATCATTCAACTACTGCAACAACATAGCAGCACGGTAATCCCCCTCTCGGTAATTCTATGATGTGACAAAGGAAGCAGTTTAGCTTGACAGGTGGACTGGTGCATGTACACTAGTGCTTTGTTACCAGAGAAGTGCACAGTGATATTAGATACAAATATTGGTATTGAATTTTTTTTTTTTTTAATTGCTGTGCAATTTGTTTCTGATGAGTTGCTCTTATTATGGTTTTTATGGACATGACTCATTTTACAATAGAGTAGAAATGATCTTTATTGTCCTCCTCAGCGACGAAATTCATGTGTACCCGCAGAAAATCCAAAGGCAAGAAGAAACGTGTAGATTTACAGCAAATAAAAATACTAAAATAGAAGTATTGATAACATAATGGATACATTTTACAGTATAAGAAAATACTGTGCAGTTACAAAAAAAGCACACTCTGATTTAAAGAAATGTGCAACTGAATATAAAAAAGCAAAAATGTCCAAAATGTACATAACATATTTATGCAGAAAAAACAATTTACAGGAAATGAAAAAAAAAACCCAACAAGGATGTAAAAATGACAACAGGAATTTTATTTGCAAATGGGAAAATAATAGCAGATATGAACACTTATTGAGTCTGAGTTTGTTGGGAGCAGTGATGGTTATAAAGTCTAACAGCAACTGGGAGGAAGGATCTGTGACGATGCTCCGATGTGGACTTTGGATGCAGCTCTCCAGTTCAACAACAGCTTCATGCATGGGATGAGTTACATTGTCCAACAGTGATGTTATTTATCACCTGTACTGGGAGGAGGGGCCATCCTAAAACATTTACTGGCCACAACAAATCCCTTGTCCAAACAGAATCATTTTACTCAAAAAACATTTAATTTCTGTCTATTTATTCAGTTTGAAAAAAACATCCATCTACTGAAACAAGATGGGAACCCATCCATGCCACAAATATTCCCATTTGAGACAAGAAATCCAATAGAAGAAATGTTACTGACGCATCTTTTACTTTCAAATTTAGAATTTTTTCAGCTGAAACAAATTTTTATTTTGTAATTTCTGATTTTCCATTGAGCTTCATAAATCTGAACAATGTAATCCGTCACGTACATCAGCATGAGTCCAGACAAGAGTAATAAGTGAAAAGTTTGCTATGAAAGATGCATTTATTTTATGGCTTTTCATAATTTCTTTGCATGGATGTCAAAAATATGGAGGTAAAATAAAATGAAAAAAAATATTGTTGCTAAAATAGATTTTTGTTTTTGCAAATTAACTTAAAACATAAAATTCCTAATTAATGTTAAGCATAATAATTTAACATTTATGCAGAACACTTTTTATTTTCAAGTAAATAAAAAATTGTGAAATGTCATTGCGTGTAAGCAAAATAAAACTGACAGTGTTTGCACTATTGTTTCACACAATTTTGAGCTTCAAATGCTGAAAAAAATATGTTGTATCTATCCAGTGTAGATTCTGTTCATTTATTTTTTTTTCCGAAATTCTAAAAACAAACAAAAAAAAAAGGTTTATATATTCACTTTCCACCCTCCCCCAACTGAGATTAAACTCTTCGGTTTGTAAACTTAACTCGCACATTTTCTACACTCTGCAGAGTTTAAGTGGAACTCTTACTTGCATCCAGTTCTTTGTTTTTTCCCACGGCAGCGAAAAGGTCCTGAGCTCAGCTTCGAGTGCTTGGCTGACCGAAATGGCAGCAAGGAGAAGTTATTGCTAACATATGTAACCTGGCGAGTGTGTGCGTATAGCCTATCAAACTGCATCCCACTTCCTATCAGCAGCCCCAGATGGATCTCCGCCTTCATTAATGCAGGCCCACGGCTAGCGAATGCCTCCACATGTAAGCATGGGATGCAAACATCTGGTTTATCTGGAATGCTGTGGGTCTCCTTTCTCCTTCCCCTGAACTTTTCGGGTGTCCAAAGGAAAAGGAGTAACCTAACTCACATTTTACCCTCTTCATAGTAAAGGAAGTGAAGCTGATGTTGTGGCGACGGACATCAAAGAGCTTAGACGTCAGTCATGAGCTTGCAGAGGGCAGATTCTGGTCAATGGCGAGGATTTGTCATCTAATAGCTCCTCTGGGGGGAATTTAGGTCTAATTTCAGAGGTGCTGAAAGTAGGATTTTTCTGGAGCTTGCGTTTGTCCACAGGTCCTATTTGTTTCATGTAATTTTTTTTTTCTACAACAGAAGCTGAAGACATTAATCCTGTGCAAGAAAATAAATGTGTTAAATTTTCAAACTTTCCACAGACTTTGGAAGATGAGTGTTTGTTGGCCGGCTTTTTGCCCGTAATTAGAGGACAGGACAGAGAGGGATGACTATTTGCAAATTAAATACAAACAAATTCAATGTGATGAAGAGCTAAAAGGCACCAACATTCAAATCAGTTGTTTTTCGCACTGATATTTACTTACCAAGAAACTTTCCAAAAGTTTTATGAGAATAAACATAAAACTCCCCTGGGGGAATTTAATAGGACACCAGTGCAGTTCCTGGTAGCTCCTTTTATCCTGGTACATTTATGATCCATGTTAGAACTTTTAACCGGGAAATACCCAGACCGTACACCCAGTTTACTTTCATGGTCAAGCTCTGAACCCAGAGGGATTTGCTAGCTGATGTGGTCACTGATAAGGCTAACTACTATTAGCAGTGTAAGCTACAGCGATGACCACAAACCTCAATGTAATTAATTAAATAACTTCTGGGTTTTATTTAGAACCATCACATTAAGTGGGATGGAACCTCAAAGCATGCTGTGCTTTTCATATTTTCAATTGTAAAACATTGTGAAAAAACACGCATCATTTTCCCTCTTTCCACAGTTATCCGATACTTTGTGTCAATTTGTCACCTAAAATTCCAATTAAAGAAACTAATGTTTGTGGTTTTGATTTAACTCATCAGATAGATCAAATGAAGACATTTTTACTGTTTGATCAACAAATAGTTTGGCCATGTCAGACTTTGATTTTGGGATTGGTGTGAAACCTCTTACTTTGCAGTTGCCACTGGGATCACAGTCTTCTAGTGACCTTTCAGTTAATGTTGCAAACTTAAACATTATCTGATGCTATATATATGTAGAGAGCTTTGGAAAAAAAATTGAGACCATTCACTGAATCCCACTGAAAACTTCATGGTTATTCCACCAAATATTGATTTCTGAACTCTTCCTGAGTTAAAGCATTAATATTGTTGTTTCTAAATGAATATAAGCTTGTTTTCTTTGCATTAAATGCAGTTTTTCAAAGGAGATGTTCATTATTGAAAGAGAAAAAAAAAATCCAATCCCACATGCATGCATGTAAGAGCCATCTTGCAGATAACCTCGTCAGATCCAGCTTTCACCTCACATGCACCGTATCTAATAACCCGCTGCTGATGTCACTCAGGAATATCCAGTTAAATCACAGAGATGGTCAATATGAAAGAGAACTCAGGTTCACTTTAATATTGATGTTTCTCCGCCGTTGTCTCCCCATCAGCAATACATTTAATGGTCACATTCTGTGCTTATTCAGCACCAGTAAATGCAGGAGAAATGAGAGACACGGTGACTTCAGATGAGGCATTGGTGCTTTGTTTCTGAAGCAACTGTTCTTTGAAAGATACACAAGTTTAGTTTAGATTAAATGTGCTGAATTAACTGGCAGACACTGAACATCTTAAACATTGGGAGTGCAAAGTGCTCCATTGAACATCGATATAAGCTCATGATGTGTAGTGCCTGTCAGCCATGAGGTTGTTTGGGGGAAAAAAATGTACATTTAATGGCTTGATCCATTGTGATTGGAGTGGCTAACTGATGATCTGGTTGTAGATTTCTGTCTCACGGCTGTCACTATGTCTCCTCCCCTCCTTTAAGTGCTGCTGTTTATCCTACCTATACTTTCTTCACTTTGAGCCACTCCTCCTTGCTTCTGACTTCACTCGTTGCACTCCAGCGATCTATCCCTTTTTTCTCTTATACGTTGCTGAAAACAGTCAGATCTGAAGTTCGTCTAATTGCCTGGCTGAAAACAGTTTCGTAGTAGAAACTGTTTGCCTTGGCTGACAACCAACACTGAGCTCAAAGAACGCCAGATTCAGGGGATTAAGGGGCGGAGGGTTGGGTACTGGTGCAGATGTGCTACCTAATTGTGGATTCCACCATGCGGAAACTATTCTTCTCAACCATTTCCAACCATCTGCAATAGGTGTCACTGCAAGGTTAAGCCAACTTCAAAATGCAAGTCCTGTTTCCATTCCTTGTTGCTCAATTGACTCTGCAGAACTCTGTGCCCTAAGAAAAGAAACAGGAAGGAGAAAAAAAAAGAAGTGTTGCAATCATGGGGATAGCTTACATTAGTTTTAAAGTGCCTTTGATATGGCACTTTCTTCCATGCAAAGAATGAATTTGCGTGGAAGACGCTGCATTATATTTGAAAAGAAGGTGATCACTGTTACGTTGTATCTGAAGTATTTCAATCAGTGCTTTCAGTTAAACATGTCTTTAATGTTTTCATAGAAGAATAAAGTGCAAGTATTAAATACTCTTAGATTTTCAACTAAATTTCAGCAGTCAATGTAAATTTAATTTAGTGAATAGCAGCTGCTAAAAGGTGTCGTGTCAATATTAGCTATTTCATTCATTTGAATTATATTGAAATATACTAGCTTTTAAATGTAAAGCTTGACAACTGAAAAACATTTTCTACTTTATTTTGGTAGCAAAACCTACATTGAAGCCTGGATTATTATTTTTTTTGAAGGGTTCAGTGAACTGTTGTGGTCTTTCTGTGTAAAGTATGAGGTTGATGTATTTTGGGGTGATGTTTTATTAATGAATATATAAATTCAATAGGACTTAAGAATTGTTGTAAAACCTGTGATTGGGAAGGTTTTTGTCTTGGAGTAAGAATTTAACTCTGTTAAAATACATTTTTAAAGTTTATTCCTTTCTCCAATTCTTACCTTTTTCAGTTCTCATAACTCCCTTTTTTTTTTTTTTTTTTTGCTGGACTCTGGTGCCGTTATAAGCAAAGTTGAGCTGAAGCAGAAACGTTCTTCATTCTAACTTTAATCTTTCTGTATCTTTTTGCACAGTCTCCTGTGCATGTGTAGGTTCTCTCAGGGTGCTCCTGCTTCCTCCCACTGTCCAAAAAAGACAGCCAGGGTAAGAGGCCTGTCTGAGTCACTGTTAGCATCAAGTGTGTCGTGTGAATGGCTGATTCTGAGTGTCTCCAGTGATAGACTGGGAATCCTTCCAGGGTGTGATGACTGGAGATAGACTAACACAACATGACTACCGACATGTGTGCAGACAATGTCGGTATTTAAAAAAATGTAGATTTTTTTAAATGGCCAGACTTTATATATTTACGTTTAGTTGTTATTTTGCTGTTCGTGTTACATAATGTTTTACTCATAAATAGAAATGAATATATAGCCTAATAAACGAATGCAAATTGTTGCAACAATTCTTTGGTAAATTCCCCGTTTTTTATCAGTGTAGATTTCAGAAGATTTAAATATGACGTTTCTCTGAAGATAACATCCATCACATGGTGTTGCCTTCATGCTACAGCAAAGACTTTAAAACAACATAGAGGATTCTAGATGTATCAGTGACAACACCACAACCTCGGTGAGCAAATAAGCAAGCCTTAAGGATTACCAGTGATTGCAGCTGAACGTACAGCACAAATAAAACAATTAATCTATATAATGAAATGCTGTGGTGTTGGTTTAAGTTTTAAGCTGCACATAAACGTTTGTGAACAAGTTTCTAGCTTTGTTTCTTTGATATTTTGTTCTACATATATCTTCAGATGCAGGAATAAAAAGCTGACACTGTGATTATTATATATAGAATATAATAAAGATAATGCTGTAAAGTTTTCAGACATTTTCATACTGCTCCTAAACATTTATCATGTAGCTCTCCCCAGATCACGATACTTTTCTCATAAATGTGTGCGCTGGGGCTTCTGTGCAGTGCTGTAAAGCAATGTTTACCACAAGATATTCTGTGGTTTTATGAGCATGATCTCATATTTAATTTTCATATTTCAAATAAAAACTCCTAGTTGGATATTGGACATGCTGTTAAGTGTCATATTACAACATTTGATCAAAGCAAAAAGGGTCTGCAGCTTTTGTACTTGTAGTTTGGCAGTAAAAATGACACAACAGTGTAAATATTCAGACATCTTGATTAGCATCTGCACTTTTGAATTTCTTGCTTCAGGTTTTCAGTTTTGCTCCCTTTGTTGTGTTGTGGTGTTTCAAACAACTGGAACATTTTTGTCATTTTTCCTGTTGCAACCAGAAACTTTACTGTATCTTATCTGGGTTTTATGCAATATGACAATACAAAATTGCATACATTGTGAAGTTGAAAGAAAAATAGACATATTCTTCAGTTTCTTTTTTTTTCTCACTTAAAAAAAAGATGCTAAGCGGTTCCCCTTTACTCCAGTCCCCATAAATAAAATCCAGTGCAATCAGGTCCCTTCACAGCTGTGCTAATTGGTTAATGTTTGTAGTTTAATTTCAAATCCATGGCAACACTTGACAATTGCTCACAGATGCTCTCCTTCCAACGTGACAGAACTTGAGCTGTTTGCATTTTGTCTAATATAAAAATGCAAAAGTAGTTAAGGTGGTAGGAATTAATTCTTTTGCCACTGTCTGATCCATTCTTGTTCAAATCTGGGAGACTGTATGTCACAATCTGATTTTCTAATTGATCTATGTTTAATTTTAGAAGACATAAAAAAGGACCTGAGTAAAATGTGCCTTTTACTCAGGTAAAAGGCAGATTGTTTTTGTGCATGTGTCGATGCACTTGAACGAGTGTCACTGTGCAGTTCTATGCCCAGACAGCCACAGCAACATCTGTTTGTCATGTTAGCACTTGAGCGCCTGCAGGAGCCACAGTACTAAGTGGAGACAGAGTCCTCTCTCCCACTCTCTCCATCCACCCTTTCTCCTAATTACATTTGTTCATTAATCCATTTTCTGTCCACTTCTCTTTCTTGTTTATGTTCTTGCTCCAGTGGGCTTTTGCCTCATCTGACAAGCAGACAGTGACCTTTAAAGAGATGCCAGAAGACTCTGTGAGACAATGTTACCCCTTCACCCTTTCACCAAATACATCCGTGCGCTTACATACACACACGCAGCCCAAGCCAGGCCCGTCTTGGCCCCTCTGTTTCCCCTCAGGCCATCTCCTTCAGAGGCTAATGGAGTTAGCCTAATGTCTGCACAGCGCCAGTCATAAAACTGATTTGAGGCTAAAGGCTTGGTGCCGAGACCACCACTCTGCCTACAAAAAGGAGATGTGAGTGAGATGTTAAGAGAGAGCAAGTGTATCTTTAAAGGAAACGAGGCTGGGGTGGGGGAGAGGGAGGGGGGGGTGGCTGCAGCCTGGCGTAACTACAGCAACTGCAGACAATCTAATTGGTATTGACATCCTTGTCTTGGAGGAAATTTGACATCTAAGGGCAAATCTTTCTATTTAGTCGCCTGAATAGTCTCCAAGGCGGGGCCTGAGGAGCACAATCATGCTGGAGCGTTGTTCTGGTCTTCGTGTCTGGGCCGGCTCTACCACGCAGCAATCGATCCTAATCCGATCGGGGGAGGGGAGCAGGGTAAGAGCAATGGGGAGGGAAAAAAAAAATGAAAATAAAATCAGAAGCTCTGTTGGGGTAATATTTAACAAGAGGGAGTACAATTGGGCTCTGTTGGGGCGGCAGCCTGTAATGCACTTGTGCTGCTGTGGCATGGCTAATGTATAGAAAAGCCTGAGAGTAATGGCTCTTCAGCGAAGGTGGCCAGGCTTCAAAGAAATCTGCTTGCTTTAGCTAAAAGACAGCCGGCTCAGGCCGCCAAAGACCTTCATTCTGTTAGAGCATCAAACATTGTCCCCTCTCAGGACACACAGACACCCTGATTTTATTATCCTCACTCCCCTGAGAAACTCATCTCATCCCTCTTTTTGTTTGTGTGACTGACCATCAATGGGGAAGAGGGAAGTGGGGCTGTCCATCAAAACACACAGACTGCAATTTCTTGGGTCAAGGAGGAGTGAAGACCGTCTGCGGTGCCAGGGGTCTGTGACCGAAGTGACGGTTTGGTTTCTTAGAGTTTTTTAGAAGTGGATGCATCACTTTAATGGGACAAGTTGTACTTCAGCCTTCAGAGTGTTTTATTTGAGACACAGAGGAGTTTTTTTTTTTTGGTCTTTTACAGTGACTGCGGCAATAAATGATTTACAGATTAAGCACAAGGTTTTAGCTGTAAAACCCACTTCATACTTTCTAGAGGGCTTACCAATCGAGACGTCTCGATCAATCAACTTTATTATTAATGCTGGAATATAAGTCCATGATTCTCATTCAAAACATTTTTATGGAAGACTGATCTCTCTTTCCAATCATCCATTTTCTACTCCTGCTTTATTCTTGCAGGCCCACGAGGGAGTTAGTGCCTAGCTGCATCACTTTGTCAGCGGGTCAGAGCCAGGATGCACCATAAGAAATCACTTTTCCAGTTTGCTACAAATCATGTAGAAAACACAGCAAATGTGGAGGAAGGAGCTCTGATCAGATGAGATCATAAAACCTAGAAACTTAGAAAACATGCAAAATGCTATGTGTGTGTAAAAACTGAACCTAAGCAATCTTAAAACACCATCTCCATATTTGATCAGGCAGGTGGCAGCATCATGCTATGGGAATACTCCTCTTTAGCAAGTACAGGGAAACTGGTCAGGGATGATGGAATGATGGATGGAGTCAAATATTGGACAATACTTGAAGAAAACATGTGAAGGCTTTATAATGATGAATGTGGAACGACCCTAAATATACAACTACAAATTCTGCATGTGTACAGTGGATATGCTCAGGGCAAACGGACCACAGGTGCAAATAGATCAATTCTGCAAATACTTGAGATTTATAGCTACCTATTTTAACAGCTTAGACACCAGCCATACCTTAATAGGCATTAATATGCACAGTGGAAATAGTCTTAGCTCAGAAGCAAAGATCTACAGTCTTCCATGTCTCTGCTCTTGAAGGGACAACCAGTCAGCACCAAGGAAAAAATAAACGGTGCTCCTGGATTGGCTGTTTTACATACACCATGCATCAGCGTGTCAAGTAGCGTTGTCCTTTGGCAAATTTTGTGTTGGTTAAATAAATATACTGAAGTTTGATCGCAACACGTCATGAGAAAAGGTTCCAGGGATGACGATGCCTTTGCCTGGCACCGTAATGTCAGATTTACTGCACTAATAAATTCAAGCTGACTTTTAAATTGAACTTGATAATCCATAGCAGCTAAAAACAAGAACTTTTTTAATTTTCTCAAACGTGTTTCATCTTGCTCACAGTGCTTGCTGGTGCGTAATAAAAGGGACAACCAGTAAAATTAATTATTTGCATAATAATGCCTTGACTTTGGGCTCTAACCTCTGTGTTTTACATCTGATTTCTGGATAAACTGCTTCAGTTGTGGTTTTGTTAATCACTTTCAAATGTACTCTGGAAGGTTTGTTTGAATTCAGAGTAAGCAGGGATCTTTGATCCTCACATTTCTTCTTTTTTGATACTGATAAATCCAGAAGGTTTAGATATAAGCTTAATAAAGATGGAGTCAAAATTCATCTTTGGCATTTTTAACTCCCCAAACCACCAATGGATCTCAATACCTAAACCAGCTGCATGGAAGATATTTTGCTTGAATTAAAACACAGACTTTCTGTGTAAGGAGTAAATGAATTTCAAATATATGCTGGATCCACATACATTGTGATTCTTTTTGGAGATTTGTTTTTAGCATGAAAAAGGCTTTATGGATAAAACCTAAACACCATGAATGACCTGCCAACCCAGGTCTTTTCTCTAAATATCATATGAGGAAAACCTTTTTAAAATATAAGTTAAAAATCTTAACTTATCTTAGAATAATGTATTTAAAGTATACACTTGAAATTGTCTGCAAAGTTGCATTATATAATTTTTTTAAAAATGTTTAAATTGTTGCCCATCTTTGATTGTACAGTCACCACAGTTTGAACTAAAATTACATTAAATTGATATTTTTCTTTCTTCGTGGAGCAAATGTGCCTTCGCAACCATCTTCTCTGTATCATACACCTGAAATGCCAAAGACAAAACAGGTCAAAAAAACAAAAGAAAGAAAGAAAGAAAGCACAACACATGATTTTCTTAATGCTTGCTGTGTTTTGTGTTTTGCATTGTAGCTCAGAAAGAACCTCATGCAATAAAATTCTAAATAAATAAGAGTAAACAGGTTTTAATTTCTTTAATTTGTTGCATTTTCTTTTTTGACAAAATATTTTGCATTTTTCTCCTCAAGACTAAATCTCAAAGTTATTGGTTACTAAAAGCTCCGCAATTCAATAAATGGATAATTTAATGATTAAATACTTATGTTACATGTGAAGTATATATATGAAATAAATACATTTATTTATAACTATTTCAGTCTATTGGACTATTAAAGAGTCATTATTGAATCAATCAGGTCTATGTTAAAATCACACATAATTATTTTAGTATTTTTTACATTTGTAAAATGCATAGTGAATTTATTTTCCCTACTAGCTTCCCCCAATTAAATTTTTGGGTCGGGAAAACAATGGTCTAGTTATGATAATTGGTCAAGAGTTGATTCTCTTTGCAGGTTAACCAGTCTGCTAATTTGAGAAACCAGTGACAGGTGAATTTTTTTCATTGTACACTGCAGCAAAGTAATAACAAAAAGTTTTGAAAAAATGCTGCAATAAATAAATAAATACTATTTTCAACATGTAGTGATGTCGAGTTTCAATAAAAGAATTTCACATTTACATATTTTTCAGTAATAATACTGACACATTTATATAACTGTAGGTAATTTTTGTAATTGTACTTATTTGTATAAGTAAGATCGTATGTAGGGTTAGATTGAAGACTGAAACAGAAACACTAAAAGGTCATCTAAATTAGCCATTTGGGGACAAAAAAAAAATAAGAAAAAAAAATGTGGAAGTTGATTCACGAACAGTGCAGACACACCAACTTGAGTTCAAGTGCTCACACCATTTATGCCAAGAGAAATGAAAAATCTGAGTCATTTTTTCATGTCTCTTTGGAGTCTAAGTTCATGTGTGCATCTGTAAAATGAAGAAGAGAGTGTCAGCATCAATGTAAGTATGTGATGAGGTTGCATTGAACTGATGGCTGCAGATATCACTCCCAGATACTTAAGTCATAAAAGTGGATCTGGGAGCCCTGCAGCTGTGCTTGCAATGACGGTGCCTGATGTTATCAGAGTTAAACAGTCACTGCTCTCTATCAGGAGAGAAGAGGACTGAGGCATTCCTGTATGTCTTGCCAGCGTCAGGCCTGTTGACCACTGCATGGGCCACGGCAAACTTCTGTCGTTTGGTCGCAGTTTGGGTGTGGCGCTCATGGCTGATATGTCATGTTTTACTGTTGATAGTTGTTAGAAATTTGTTGCTTTCCCTTTTCAGTTTTATTTATTTATTGATTTTACCCAGACTCACTCTATTCCACATGAAAACCAAAACGAACTAAACTTGAGCCTAATTGGATTACTATATTTTCTTTAGTGATCCTTGTTGAGGGATCAAGATGTACCAGGCGAGACCTCAAAAGGTTCAAATCAAAATAGTAAATATTTCCATTTAATTGTGAAAATAGTTATTCAGTGATTAGGGTGCATTTATAAAATATATCAGAATGTTTTTCTTTTTGTCTACATCTGCTTCAGTTTTTTTGCATTCATTAAATTGTGGTCAAGTGAGTTCTAAGTACCTTGTTTAAGAGGTACTCTTCCCCCCCCCCACATACTTAATATGAAGAAAAGAAACACAATGAATGTCAAGAGCGGTTACGGAAAAGGCCTAATCAAAAAGAAAGTATTCGCTATAAATCTAATAAAGTTCTGCTCAACTCATCTACAAAAATGTGTATTTAAAGAGACAGATGGTGAACAAAGATTGTCAGAATGGTCTTTTGCAACAGGGGATATTCAGCTATTAGCAATCCATGTTACAAACTTCAGCCATGTTAAATAAAATAAAAAATATATATTTTTAGACATATAGCGCCTGTCACCAGGAAGAGAAGACAGGTTTGTCATGTAAAAATTCCAGTTAAGTAAAAAAGTTTTACAGCCACACATGGGTGGTAAAAGAAAGGAGCTAAAGATTGCTTGGTTGTGTATTTGTCCGCCCAGCCATCCATTTATATACTTTCTGTGGATGAGATTTGTGGATGTTTTTCAAATCATTTTTCTTCGGCAATATAGTCAAATAAAAACTTACATTGTATTTTACAAAATAAACAAAAAAACATCTTGTTGACACATTTTTAAAATTGCTGACAGGTATCATTCCCAGCTGGAGGGGACATCTGTTTAGTTTTACATTTTAAATCAGCAAAATAGATGCATTTTAAAATATCGTAAGGATATGTTTTCTATGTTATTCTCTGCAGCAACAGAGTATTTTGGCATTTTTGCAGCATTGAAACAATTTTTTAAAATTATCTAACCTTTTATTTTGTTTTATACTTGTTTTGGCATTATTCATAATTATCAGAACTTTGAAATGTAATGAAATTCATTGATTCTTATCTATTTTGTCTGCAATTATGCAAATTTTTAACAACCACGGTAGTGGTAAAATAAATAGATGTTATAAGTAAAACTGTCATTAAAAATAACTGCCTGGTGTTTAGCCTCATGATGTCTCAATTAAACACGAGTGTGTGTGCAGGAGACATATTCAGAAGCACAGATGGCCGCTCCAAGAGTGAAGCTGACTTGACAGGTTATGTCGTCATCATTCCTCATGTCTTCACTCACTCTCCTGATGCTTTTGTCCCTGACGAGTGGAATCGGGCAGAAGTTGGTCCAGAAGTCAAAGGTCTCATGACAGAGGCAACAAATTGTCCGAGGGGGTATCGGCACCTTCAGGGCCTCCATATGCCAGCAATTGTCTCTGGCCTGGATTAGTTTTTGGTATCTAGTTACAGACTTTTATTCCCGTGGAGTCAAGTTCAGCATGGCAATGAGGGCCAGCAGTGCCGCTTAGAGCCCAGTGATTTATGTGTTGCTGAGTGAGAGCAGCAGGTTCAAGTCAGAGGTCTCTGGGCAGGGTAGCATGCCTTATATGTTTGTCTGCGTGTTTGGATGTGCATATGAGAAAACATGTACAAGTCACTTCTCTTTGCACACTTAAAGCTGCGCGTATGACCGAGGAGCTGCAGCGAGGGCCAGACCCGAGGTCCCGGCAGGAAGCCTCGCTCTGTTTGGCTTGGAGAATATCCATTTGTTTGACTTTGAACATGCCTGGAGGGTTTTTGGTGATATAAAAATAATGACTGACTCTGCAGAGAGGTGGGGTCATCTGAGTATGAGCTGAGCTGATTGGTCAAGTGGAGATGATGAAGGATTGACGAATGACTTTTGATGACAAAATAACTTTGGGAAATATGGAGGAAAAATCATCTCATAGGGGTACCTTTGTTGTGGCAATTTAAAAGCAACCAGTTGGACAACTTCCCAACGCCATTAATCAAGCTGGTTTAGCTATCATTTGGTATATTTATGCAAAGATGAAGAAATGCCACATCTGAGAGATCTAATTACTCAGACACATCAGTGAGGTCACTTCCTCCTACATATTTTCTTTACTTCCTTAAAAAAAATGTTAAAAAACAATATATCTGTAATTCACTGGAAATATTTACTTAGTATATGATGGGAAAAAAATAGTTTTACATTTTTCTTTAAGCAATGGCCTCAATCTATAAGCATTCCATTGTTTTTTTTAGAGGTATATATTGACCTTTGACTTTTTCTGGCACATTACAACCTCAAACTTCAAAATCGTTTATTGTATGTGATAGACCACCAAAGTAAGTCCCAATTGGTAAGAAAGAAATACATGGGCTTTAGTTGTATTTTGGCATAGTATGGCCATGAGTCGCGTTGCTCTGATACCTCTATAAAATCCAAAAGCAACTAGAGAGAAAGCTGGAGACAGCTCAAACTTACTAAGAAATGGTCATTCACCAAAATAAAAAGGCCAGGCAAGGAAAGATTTAATACTGAAACAGACGAGAGGGTCATGATAACCTTGGAGGAGCTACAGAGCTCCATTACAATCTCACAATCTGATGACATAAATATTTTTGTGTACTCCCCAAGTCTCTCCTTAATAGGGAGGTGGCGAGATGTTTTGAAAGAAAATTAACAAACTAATCATGTAGGGGACACAACAAACATGTCAAAGAACGTACTCTGGTCAGAAGAAACAGGCTTTTTGAGATTGCTGTAATTCAATGGTGCACTGTAAGAAAATGTGAAAACCATCAAAGAATACTAATAGTTATTCAAGAGATAGTATTTTTAAAAAAGTCAATAATATTTTTCCTAAACCTGATATTTAAGAAAACTTTGACAGTTTTAAAACAAAGTAGGCAGTTAGAAGCTGCTTCAACTGTACCAGCAATCAATGAAGGCGTGGTTAACACAGTCTGGCTTCATGCGCCACACGTTCTCCCCTATTGGTATTTATATTCCTTTGAAATATGATGTCCTAAAAATGGAGCCATATTTATTCTCGATGGTCCATTTTTGGACCCCTCAGATATTTCGAAAATGGGGCATCTGTCCCGTGGCCTAGTCAGCCATCTGGATAAGATGGGACAAGAAGAAGATGTTAATGCACTTCATGATGAGAAAGGAGGATGACACCTTTGACCTTCCCTAGCCTTTGACCTCAGCCGCCAATAAGGAGCCACTGACGTTATGGGTTTCCTATATCGAGCATATGCTGGCCACACCGATTCCCTAAAAGAAATTCTTCATTTCTGCACACTGTTTATTATGGCCGCACCCATTGTTGTAAACAGCCGGCTGTAAGAATATAGATATTTACTTCACAGGCTTTCTATTTGATTATAGAAAGAGAAATTGACAAGCATATTGGATATGTTGCCGCACCTTCTTGCATCCAGCGTCAGATGGTTGCCGAGAACTGTTTATAGATAGAGTGAGAATTGGGGTTTGTGGAGGTTCTCACCATTTTCGCTTATTTTTTTTTTGGATGCATATTTTATTCAGCTGAGATTTTGCACACTTACTTTCCCATCTTTGCAGAATTAACATTTCTGTACCACGGAGGCGGTGCACAGAGCTGTGTAACAGGATCGCGCCTTCAATCATTGGCAGCATTTCCAGGAACCACCGCTAGAGCGATAAAAAGAAAATCCCCTCTGTACTTCGTGTGCTTTCCCTTTGACAGCTGTGACAGTTTCAGTAGTCAGTGCATTGACATTTATATAGTGTTTCCCTTGGGGTAGAGCTCAAGAGCTCAAGGTGGTGTTTGGGAGAAATATGAACGTGGAGAGTTTATCCACTTACATATGTAGCTATGGTTTCGCCAAAAGTGGCATTGTGGCAATGACATATCATTGTTCCAAACCGAGATTCAACTAATAATTGGAGCACCTCACCCTTGACCTTATCCTTCTCTGATGTCCTCATGGATAGGAAGACTAAACACATTGATTTGTACAGTACTTTCAAAATGTGTTCGCTCCTTTACATATTCCATCTGCTTTGTCACAAGTATTTCACATGATGAAACTAATTTTGATATTTGGCAATGATTACCAGAGTAAATACACAAACAGAAGCTAAGTAATTGATATGTTTCAGTCTGGAAAAGTTGAAAAGTCATTTCTAATCCTTTAAGGCTCCAGCAAACGAAAACTAGAGACATTAACCATTAATCATGAAAACATGAAACAGTGGTGATCACCCAACAGACATTACTTCAAGAGTTCACAGATGACTCACCGAAAGAGAGTATACCTAGAGAATAAGAAAGAGAGACCGGGCAAAACGGACCAGTGGAGGAGTTTCAAGGCCAAAGCAACTGATGTTGAAAAGGTCAAAAAGGCCCATCTCACATTTGGAAGAGATAAAAATATATAGATATATAAATATATAGATCTCTGACACTTTTGAACAAAAGTGTAGCTTTTGGAAGTTGTACATCACAGATGAAATCGCATAAAACCAATACTGCATTTTTCAGAAAAAAAATGATTTAACACTAGTCAAATATGGTGGAAGAACTGGATGACCTACCTTTACTGATGGAACCGTTAATTCTGCTCTTTACCTTAAAATTTGGGAGGAGAATAGATGTAGGTAAACCAACAAGTCAATCTTTGAATTGCTCCAAAAAGCACAGAATGACAATTTTGGAGTGGCCATTCATCGTGGTTGTATGAAAGCGTCATATGTATATATGAGATACATTTTTTGTTTTTTAAGAAACATTTGAATCCCACTTTTTATACACAAGAATTGCACAAAACAAGTCACTAAATTCAGAAACATCAATTGGTTTCCAAAACTGATTTTATAGATTTTGCTAACAACCTTTCTTCAAAATTTTACATTAAGGATAATTTTTTACACACAAATAATTGACTGAAAAAGAGAGTTGCAGCTCAGCAGGCTGCTTGTTACATCAGCAGGATTTTGCCATGATTCTGGCTGACTATTTGACCACTTATCTTGGCAGCATTCAAAGGATTCATTTTAAACTTGGTTTCCTGGCACTTGACTCCCTTTTTAGCAGAACCCACACATTTTCAATAGTGTGGACGTTGGAGTACTCGAGAAGGCCTGTCCACAACCTCAATGTTACCATGGTTTTCCATTCCCAAACAAATTGTGGTGTGTGTTTCAGCTCACTGAGCTCCTGGTATGAATTGTAGCCTCAACAGTTTCACATAATCTCTCACAGAACAAATGCTCTATGAAGAAACGTTTAATGGCCAATTTAGATAAATATTAGGCCATTACATATGCTTCTGATCAATACCTCAAGATCCTTGAAGTATTTTTATGCTTTACGTAGAGCTTCAACTGGTGAAAATGTGAAAAAGGAGCAAGAAACACAAAAAATCTGTGCATGTGAATTATTAAAATCTCAAATATGCAGTAGTTACACTATGGCAAAAGTCACATTCAAAAAGTTCAAACATTTCTTTTACCTTAGATACAATTAGAAATGGGCTGCTTGATTTATTTCTTTTCCATGTCTCCTGACATTTTTTGGCAGATTTGAAAGAAGGAAGTCTCAGTCAGCCGACAGCAGAAGAGTTCATTTTCGTCACACATCCACTTCCAGAACTGACACTGGGGCTGTCCAAGATTCACTTCCAGTCATCCGGTCAGTCCTCTGTGCTAAA
The DNA here is from genome assembly GCF_051168715.1 of Poecilia mexicana. Classification (NCBI taxonomy): domain Eukaryota; kingdom Metazoa; phylum Chordata; class Actinopteri; order Cyprinodontiformes; family Poeciliidae; genus Poecilia; species Poecilia mexicana. The sequence continues at coordinate 12,854,655 of NW_028263381.1, read as the reverse complement.
CATTGGCCTTGTGACCTCTGCTCATGACCCCTGACCTGTGATGTTGACCCCTTGTACAGGGGGATGGGCTTCATGTATATCTCAACCGGCCGTCTCCATTGACTACCTGCCAGGCACCTGCTCTGAGAAATGAAGCCAAGGCAAATGCCTCTCTTGGGAGCCTTTTGGACTCAGCAGACAAGGCCTGGCCTCAGCCCTGCATTTGAATAGGCTTTGAGTGGCCCTGGTAAACCAATCTCCCTAATTATCTATTGAAAGGACATTTTTTTCCTTGCCTAGTCATTACCTTGATTTCAATTGCTGAAAAGTAACATGGAGAAACTAAAAAAAAAAAAGAGGGCAGGGAGAGGATGTGGGAATAAATACATGCGTCCATACGTGCGCACACACCACTGCGCGCTTGTGAGACATCTAGAAACGCAAAAGACTCGGCATTGTCCTGATTTCAATAAGGTTAATTGTAGGTCGGAGGGAGCAGCTTTTAAACATAAATCCAGAATGCAGGAACAGGTCAAGGCTATCAGGAGGAATAAACATGAATAAATGGCTTTTAGCTACATTTTGCTGCATCAGTAATTGCAGTTAGGGCAGGCTGTTTTAGCACATGATTGGTTTGCCCCCAAATCATCATTCTTGTCAAGTAACTAGAGTGGCCTCAGTTTGAATATGAAGAATTGTTTTCACTGAGACCCACTTATTCTGGATATTAAGTAGTTCCACAACATTACATCTTACTGGGTTTTTTTTCTTTATAAAGGAATGCAAATAAAAATGACATTGATTTTAAAGTGATAAATACATATTATGAGATTATAATGCCAGAGGAGCTGTGTTCTCCTCTGCTTACTTTACCTTTTAAATACAAGAAGTGTAATATGTTAAATTTGAAATCCTTCCAAGATGCACAATCTTTAATTTTTTGGCTTTGTGATCAAGTTTTTTACATTTTGTCACGTGTCAACCTCAACATTTGTTGTGATGATTTCATTTCAAATGATAGACTAAGGCACAGTTAAACACGTTTTTTTTAAGGAATTCGATGTATTGTTTCTATTTTTTTACAAATAAAAATGTAAAAGGTGGGGGTGCCCATTTATTTTCAGCCCAATTATCTCTGATAACCCAATATAAAATCCAGTGGCACAAACTTACTGTTGAAGTCACAGAATTAAGAGTCCAACCATGTCTAATTTAATATGAGTGTAAATCCAGCTGTTCTGCAAAGGTTCCAGATGTTTGTTAGAGTGAATTAATTAACAAAAAACACTATGAACACCAAGGACCATTGTAACTCTGGTGGCACGAGATCCACAGCGCAGCAGAGAGAACCTTTTTGTAGGACAATTGCTAATCAGAGTACACTCCACAAATTTGGCGCTTTTGCAGGAATACTAAAAAAGAAGACACTATTGAAATAAAAACCAGACATTCCTTTTACAATTTTTTGCAGGCCATGTGGGGGGCATAATTAAAATATGGAAGAAAATCTGAATGAAATTAAATTGCACATCACCCTGAAAAAGCCAATCAGGTTGATGTGCAACATGGTGGTGGTAGCATCTTCTCTGGAGATGCTTTTCTTTTGCAGGCATAGAAAAGGTTACCAGAGTTGATGTAAACACTGATGGAGCTAAACACAGGGCACTCATGGAAGAAAATTACTCAGATGAACTGATGATGCTTGCTGATGTTTTGCGTTAATTCTATGCTGAACCTAATGAATGGTGAAAGAGCTATTGAACTCAATGAAAACTTTTTTTCATATCAACTGTACTTCCATTTAATTATCTGATCATCCAAACAAGCCACTTGGAAGAGGTTTTATCAAAAGTTCTTTAAAAAAAATGAATATTGTTCCTGGGCTCCAGTTTCCCTAATTAAAGCTATCTACATGCTGCACCGTTGGGTCAAGAGCTTGGAGGGACTCACTCAGGAGTGAGCTCTCGGGGGCTCTAGGGCTGTTCTCAGAAAGCTCTTGGGGCTTGCATGCAGTCGGTGCGTTGTGAACGAGATAAGAGGCGACAGAACTATCCTTTGAAACTAAATATAAGTTCTAACGGGCAGCATTTGAAATTGATTATTGTATTTTTCCTGCATTTATTTATTTATTTATTTATTTATTTATTTATTTATTTATTTACATTAACACAAACCTAAAAAGGTGAAACATTGTGCATAGATTACATTACAACTTTAAGAAGCAGAGAAAATATTACAAATACTACATGGCTGATTTGTTTTCCCAAACTAAATATAATCCAACAGAAAAAGAAAATGAACAAACAATAAAAGCATAAGCTTCATAATTGCTAAAATGTTATGTGCAGACTAAGTGCAGCAGCGGCGGGGGCTTTATTATTCCATTCTTTGAACTTCTCTGAATGACCGTCTATCTTAAGTTCTTTAATCTCCACCAGGCTGTCTGCTTCTACAGCAGCGCCTCTAAATCTTCTCCCACCTTTGGACTCTGACTGGAACTTTAACTGTCTCGACTCTCTGATCTCAGAGCACACACACACACACACACACACACACACACACACACACACACACACACCCCCACACACACACACACACACACACACACACACACACACACACACACACACACACACACACACGGACCCGGACACGCGCACAAACAAGGGAGCTTAAATTCTCACATCTCACAATGTTCTACTTCATGAATGCAACCAGAAAACATTTTCAAAGGTCAGCTATTCTCCAAAGCGACTACAGATTAAGAATAATACAAATTGTTCTCATAAAGATGCTAATAAAAATAAACAAATTCTGTTTCGATGAAAAGTTTCTTTAATAGTTTTTATTTACCCCTTCAAAGTTAAATACCTTTTAATTGAAAGAAAAAACAAAACATATTCGTTACACATTTACTAGAGGAAAAATCTATAAAAATTCAACACATCTAACCAAGGATCTTTTCAGGAATTGTCTTCTATGTGTGCAATCTCCTATTATCTCTGTTTTTCTGGATTAAAGGACAAAGTTACAAGACTGAAGTTTTTTTTTCTTTACAGGAAACATCCATGGCTGGCTTAAAATAGTTAAATAGCCGTTATTGAAATGTGATCTGGCGTGAACTTTGGGCCCAAAATTTACAATTTGGCATAAAAAGAACACCATGCAAACACTGAAACATGGAGGTGACAGCATTATACTTTGGGGTTATATTATAGAGCTCGGGTTTTTGGCAAGGTGAAAAAATTATGAACAGTTTGAAATACTTAAAGGTTTTTACCCAATATGTTTAGGTGTTTGTTCAATAGCAGACGAGGAAGAGAGTCAAGTTGACAATAAATGTCCTCATAATCTGATAGATGGAGATTTACAAGGTGAAAATGTGGCAAATTCATGTACTTTAATCAAAATTATTAACATATTAGTTGATAATAGTTGGTAATTGGTTGATAATTGATGACTGGTTGGGAGTGCACACTTATGGAACCAGACTAATGGATCTTTTTCTATTTTTGTATTTTTTTTTTTTCTTTTTTCCGCAAAAGGATTTAGTTTTCCTTCGCAATTCCAGCAAGCAGAAATGTCAAATGAAACACATGGAAAAATCCTCTTGAAACAAAGATGTTTCCCTATTCATAAGGCCACAAATCCTTTACAAGTGCCTACAACCATAGTTGATCCCAAGTTACCTCTGACCTGCAGGGTCAAGACTCATGACTTCCAGTGGAATAAGACTGTCAGGCCCCACTAGCTTGTTACAATGGTCAAAATAATAAAGCAGTGTCAGGATATGGAATTGTTCTCGGTAGCTGTGACTGTATTCACAGCCCCAGTGTGGCTTCTGTCAGGAATAATAAGCACTGTGTAGTTCAGCCTCTTCTCCTCACACAAAGTTTGGACCCTCTGGGCTTCTGTCTTCAGCACATACACCACGCAGCAGCGAAGCTCTGCCAATGACATCAAACGTCTTAGCAAAGCGGGCTTTGCACATCCATTTCCCACTTATAGGCTTGGTTAACAAACATGTACGTTATCCCTCTTATTTGTTCATACATGAAATGCTCACATACTCAGACATTTGGACATGGGAAGGATCGAGTAAACTCAGGATTATATGCTTTACATCAGCGTCCAGAAGTACTCCAATAAGCTTTCTGCAGACAGCAGCTCCTTAGACACATCATTTATCTTCCAGAACAGGGGACCACTTCAAGGGCCCTCGGAGGTGCCTGGCGCTGAGGTCATTGCTGGGGGTGGGTCTCTCTAAAGATTTAGGGCCATAAGAGAGGGATTAGGCAGCAGTGTACCTATTATCATATTGGAGAGCAACAAAAGTCAAGTTTGTGCTACTTTTGTTTTATTCAGTCATGTTTTCAGACTTTTAAGCACCACTAAAGTTGGATTAATTAAAGTTTCTTAGTTTTATTACAACTAAATAGTCTATGAATCTTGAGCCCTGATTCAACATTTGAGATAAGTAATAGGAATTTTCTAAGACTGTATTTTTTTTTTCTTCTTCCTAAAGAGATAGCTTTAGGATGATAAATTATACTTAAAAAGCTACATTAGGCAGTGGGACAAATAGGGACAGCTGCAGTAAAAAGTAACAACATCAGCCCTGATTTAACAGAGGCAATAGTTTCTGCTAGTCTCAGGTTTTCAGAAAGTTGGTTCCAGTGCTGAAGAGCGCATAAGCAAAGTATTGCTTCCCATTGTTTAGTTCTGGTCCTGCAAACACTTTGTGATTAGGTCTCGGATAACCTGAGGGATGTCCATACCTGAACAGTGACTCTGGAATCTGGGATAACGACCATTCATTGCCAATGTGGACCAAAGATACCACTACAGCATTTTACCTCACTAAAATTAAAAGTATACATGGTATTTTGAGTTATAGTTAATGTAAAATCTAAAATGTTGGTTTTGTTAAGATTGTTGTAGATATGTATTAGAATAGACTTACCATAAAGTTGCACATCTTGAACATAGACATTGGCAGAAATCTTGTAATGCTCCGTAATTAAAAGTGTCCAGAGAATTTAGCCTTGAGCAACCCCAATTATATTTGATTGAATATATTAACAACCATTAAACAGGATAAAACTCCATTGGTATTCCATAAAAGATCTGAACCAGGATTGGCACAGTACCTGACATCCCCACTTGCTTTTTAAGTCTATCAGTCAGGAAATTATCAACAATGTTGAATGCAGCTCTGAGATCCAGTAGAATCAAAACAAACAGTTTTGCAGCGATATTGTTAAGGCATACAGAATTAAAACTTAAAAAAAAAAACTTTAGTTGCCACTCAAAGGAGGGTTGTCATCAGTATTAATCAGGCTCTGCTGCATTTGTGGTTATGGGAAGGCATATTTCAGTGTTTATGGCAATTTCATGGTGGGTTTGGAAAAGCAGGCACTGCTTTACCCGACTGAAATGTCTCATGTGAAAGCTTTGAAACCGAGAGCTTCTATTAACATACAAAACAGGCAAGATTGAGCAACTGACCAGACAGCTGGCAGTGCCACAAGTGCTCCTGGATCTGACAAATGCAATATCAAGTAGATGGTAGTCTTCTTGAATTACTTAGAGTCTCTTCATGGTTAGCTCAACCACATGATGGATCTTCTTGTCCCATCTCAAACGCCGTTCGCTATCCATAACCTAGATAAGAGTCAGAACAGGGACACTGTTCTGACATAACATTATGACCACAAGTTAAATCATGCATTGTTACCACTTTTGCTGAGTCTGACTGTTAAAAGACTGGAATCCACTAGGAGTTTCAAGGTGTATTGTGGTACCTGGCATCAAGAATCAGTACCATATTCTGTGAGTTAAAAATGTGGAGCGTCTGTTGATCAGACTTGTTTGCCCACAGATTCTCAATTGTGGGCAAACAATTGAGAACTTGCCTCAGGTTTGTTGTCCCAGACATAATTTCAATGAAAAGGTCTATAGTAGATCTTTTGAAAGAATTTGTAGGCAGGCGGTATGTGTGCAATTAACTTTTGCATTGTACCATCCGATGTATCCAAGAAGACGCATTGTGTTCCCACAGTGCAATGTTTTTCAGAGGTCAGTGAAGCACACATTACCACATATCCATGTGATATAAAAGAAAATTTGATCATCACATCAGACCTTGTTCTTCATTGGCCTCATATCCAGTTTTTGCTGCCTTCTGGCTCTGTCATTGGTTCACAGTTCACATTATGTAACATGGTAAGATGCGTTGTGTATTCTGACACCTTCATATTGAAACCGGCGTTAACTTATTTTGATCTGCAGTAGCCATTGGATAAAACCATTATGGCCAACACTTAATGCACCATGTTTGGGAATAAACCTTGGATCCCCATGAACCAGTTATTGGTCAACACAATTTTTTCCTTCAACCCTCAGGATAGGTAGATAAAATCAGGAAAACCCCAGAAGATCTGCAGTTCTTAGCAATTACATTCACTGTCTCCTTCTTCAATACATGTTCAAGAAACCCCTCATCCACAAATAAAATAATTTAGCTGTAATTTCACAGCAGTCATCTTTACTCCAATCTTACCGAGTAGCTACATGGATAGTTTAAAATAGCAGTTAACATTTCATAACGCTGTCTTCTGTGTGTCGGTGCTTTTATTATGTGTATGGATGGAGATGGAGCTGTGGGTTGAGTGATGACACTGGTGGTGCAATCTCACCGACATCTGCTTCTAATCTGCAACATGAAAAAGACACTCTAATGACCCCATACCTGCCCCTGAAGATCGTCTGCCCCTGTTCTGTTTCCCCCGCCTGATGCTGGTCACTCTCATTTCAACCCAAAATCAAACAGCATATCGGGTTACACAAGATTTCTACTGCAACGTTGCAATCAGACATACACGAGAGGGAGAGTTTGTGTGTGCAATTTATGTGCTCTTATTCTTTCACTAATCCCAGACAGCCTTGTAATGCAGAGCTTCGCGCTTGCTGCAGCTGTTCGATTGTGCTTGTTTTTGACCAGTATTCAGGTCTAAAGCTTGATGTTGATAGACAGCCTATATTTCCATTTAACACTCCTGCAGGTCCAGGACAAAAGTGAAATAAGTTGCAGAGAAACACACAGGGGGAGTAGAATATATGGGGCGGTGAAGTTTGTGGTGGAGGTGGGGACTTTCCAGACGAAAATTACCTCACAAGAGGAAAGTATTTGTTTTAGAGAAATTAAGAAAGAAACAGCTCTGCAGCCAAAAGCCCAACCCAAATGGATGAGAGATGTAAGGATGTGGGTGACTGAAACATGGCTGCAATTTGTTTTAACTGGCTATAGAAGTAAGCATGGTAGAGCTCTCAGAACTTGGTAGCTGTAAATCTTGCTCCTTGCAGGAGAACTGTTGGTTCATAACCTTTCTGTCTTGCCTCTCAGTCCCTCCCTCACTCCTCCCATGGGTATGTTTAACTGGGGAAACAGAGGTTTTTTATACTTTATTTCACTTCCATATCGATGGCAAACACTTTCTCGCTTTTTCTGCTGAAGTCCAACCGACACACACACACACACACACAAACACACCTACACACACACATACACACACACACCGGCAGACACATTTGATTTGACCCTAATTTTGCAGGACCCCCGAACTGTGTCTGTCCAGGCCAGCTGCGGGAGGACAAGGACACAACACAGAGATACATTAGAGGAAAATCACTTCCCCCTTTCAGCAACAATGACTCTAGGAAGTTGTGCAATTCTTCCGATATCTGTGCTCCCTCTGTCTGACCATAAATGCTTTTATAATTGCATTATTCTATGGCCAGCTGGCATGTATAGATTGCAGTGTTGCGACGAGAGCTTCTGCTTCCATTTGTGTCATAAAATTCAAAACATGTTTCAAATGTAGCATGGAACATACATATACATATATATATATATATATATATATATATATATATATATATATATATATATATATATATATATATATATATATATATAAGAAACAGTGTTCAAATATGCTGACTTCATTTTAAGATTTTAGAAGGCGAGTTTCCATTTAATTGTGAAGGAATATAGCAGACAAGTCCAGAATTTGTGAACATTTTGAATTTCAAACATATTTTTTTGTCCGTATTAAGGTGATAAAAGTAAATGGTTGATACAGTCACAGTCAAAGCAAACACCTCTTTAATGGGTCTGATTAAATATGTAAATGATTAAATGAATCAGACAGCATTTGCGCTAAATGAATTATTTCATTATTTTATTTATTCACTATCTGAATAAGGTGCCAGCTGCCCTATCCATAGTAAATGTGACTCTGCTCTTGAGAGTTCAAGACGTTAGAAATCAGAAATTACTAGGGAGCGGATATCATTGCATTGTTCACACATTTACGACAATCCCCAAAGACATTTTTCTCTTCTCATGTCCCAAAATGCAGTCATACAAACTTACATTGTTTTACAGATTTTTTTTTTTTTTTTTTTTTGCTTCACCTTCAATATCCCCTTTTACTGATTCCTTCCTCAGTGGAGCAGAGGCTGTAAAGTGTTGGTGCCTGCTGTTATATTTGCACTCAGGCCTATGAGTTGCACACTGCTGCAATGCAAAGAGCTGAGTGCCTCTTGTGTAGGTCAGTACTCGGGGTTTACACAGGGGGCAAGGGTGTTAATGCTACATGCTTTAAAGAACAACAAGATGTCCTCACTTCAGGCCTAACAGGCACCCTGGGTAAAAGCTGGAACTAATCTGTGGTCTGTGTGTGTGTGTGAGAGAGCTCAGTCTAAGAGAGTTTCACAATGTGTGTAAAAAAAACAAAAAAAAAACATCACTGAAAGTGCCGTGTTGCATTTCTAAGGAAGTAAAGTTCAAAGGTCATTTTGCCACTGTAAGTTCAAAACTAATGGGGAGTGATAACTTGTTATTCACTTTTTAATTTCAAATTATTGCATTTGATTTGTTTTTGCCTTGTTTCTGCCCTCTCTTCCGATGATACTGCTTAGATCAATAATTAGCTTCTGTCTCACTAATTGTTCGTGATCCCTTTTAATTCTTATTATGTCCAAATGATCCATTCTGTGTTTAAAGAGATGAAATGAAAGAAGAGTTAACAGCAGCTATTTTTTTTCAAACATGATCTTCTGTATTTCCAACATTATCTCAATGTAGCACAATCCAGACCAGAAGTTTTAATCCAAAGGAATATCTTTTTCCGAATAAGCATACTTTGAAAATATTCTTAGTCAGTCTTTCAGATTTACCCATGACAAGTTCTCATTCTATGCAGATGACACCCAAAATCTTCTTGTCTAAAAATTATTTATTTAAATCTCATGTTTTCCCTGATGTGGTGTAAAAGGTTTTGTTTCAATTTTAATTCACATCACTCAGTTTATAATTCAGACCAGTTAACCAACATGCCATCCATCGAACTGAACCACAATCAACCCAGGATGTTTTAGAATCCTTAATTCAAGCATAATTATTTTTGAATGATGCCAAAGTAAATCTAAATGTCTTTGAATCCTTACATTTAATTGTGGGGGAAATAATTTATCAACAGGCAAGTTTCGATATGTTATGGAAATGATTAGGATGTTGATAGGTTCAACCTTTACGTACATAGTTGAACATAGCTTCTGAATGCTACATGTATATCATATGTTTATGTTTTAGCATAACAGAGGCTGTCCAAGGTAAGCCACATCTAGTTCAGGAAAACTTGGCTTAGGTCACTGCGTTGGTAATGAATGGAAACACATTTGTGTGCAGATCAATTTTTATAACCTTTGTGTGTTTATTAGATATTCTGAGGCAAATGCAATAAAGTGGCCAAAGCCAATATAGTATGCCATGAGGGGTGGTGGAACAGTTCCAAACAGTAATGTCACCTCTATGAACCAAGCACTAATATTATACACAGGCTGAGGGTTTGAATCAAAGTGGTGTTTTTATGAGTAAATACATTTGATTAAACCCACACGAGGCTGGAAATTACAAAATGCTCAGTTTTTAGGGCGATTATATGTTTTCCCTCCTTCTTTGCAGGGTTGTGAGCAGGCAAATACATATACTCGCACTAGTTTACTCCAACCAAACGTACACACACAAACACAGTCACACACGTTGTCCTCCCATATGCAGCCAAGGGAAGTAATGAAAACAAATGGCAGAGTTCTTTTCCCACTGGGACCCAAGGAGGAACTTAGTCATCAAGCTAATTTTATTCTTGTCTGGCCCAGAGACTCCATTTCCTCTGGGTGTTTTTACAAACGCTGGGTTGCACCACACCATCGGCCAGTGATGGATATGAGGGCCTGATGGCCGGATGGCAGATGCTGGCCCTGTAACTCAAGCTCCAAACACTTGCCTCTGCGCCCTGTGTTTCTCACTCAAAGCAGTGTTGAAGCTTAAGTTTGCATGCAAACAACTAACAAAATTTTGCCTTTGTTTCTCAGACCATATTACAGACAAACAGAACGTGTTTCCACTGGAAGCACCATAGTCTTAGAGTGAAAGATAAGAATACAATCACCAATGATTTATGTAAAGTACAAGCTGGGAAATTTTTGGTTATTTTTCTAAAGAAATACTCAAAATGAAAATGTAAAGAAATAACATGCAACATTGTAAACTTTTGTGTATGTTTTCTGTTGGGACAGAACTTCCCAGCAAGGAGCAACCTGCTGATGTTATAAAATAAGTGTCATCAATTCATACTACAAATAATAATAATACAGTAGTCTGATTTAGAAATCGTGTTACAGTGCCAGATTGGTGAGTAGCAGCTTCAACACTAAGAGCTCCTGTTTCTGATGTAGGGAGTATGTTAGCCTTGTGAAAAGATGGTCATTATGTATGGTTAGGTGTTAAAATCTTAACATTTTCACCTAAATATATCAGAATGACTATACAATATTTACACCTCAAGAAATTTATGCTGTTTTGAGATGTCATAAACAGTTTTTTTAACCAGGATTTTATGTGGTAGACCAGCACAACGTGTCTTTTGCAGCCTCAGGCTTTCCTCAGGTATTGCCCTGCATTAGCTCCACGTTTCTTTTCCCTGCTGAAGAGAAGCACCCCTAGATCATGATACTGCCACTACCACCTTATTCCATTGGGATGGTTGTAGAAGAATGTTTTTTTGATGTACAGTCTTAGTCTTTCTCAACACATGTTGTCTAGAAAAAAAGTCAATTGAAAAAAAAAAAATGTACCGTATTTTTCAGACTTTTTCCCCATGTTTTGAACCATGCGGTTTATAGCCCGGTGCAGCTTTTCTGTGGATTTTTCTTCAACCGCCAGGGGGCGCTTTAGGAGGAAGTGAATCATTGGAAGTCAAAATGACAAATCAAAGAAGAAAGCGCTATTTTTTTATTTAGAACAAGCACATGCTAGCAGCAGGCACGATGGAGAGATTTATTCAAACTCATATGATTCAGCTTTTAAGTTAAAGGCTATCGATCTGGCAGTACATAGAGCCGCTGCACGTAAGCTCAGCGTGAACACATCCATGGTTCAGCGTTGGAGATGGAGCCCTCTGCTGTGTCCTTGAGAGCGGCGAAGATATCAGCGGCTTAGCCTGGTGCGGCTTATATAAGTACGTTTCCAGTTTTCTTTTAAAAATTTGTAGGTGTGGCTTATTGGTGCGCTCTATAGTCCGGAAAATACGGTACAACAAATTTTCGCACTTCACAACTGTGCACTCTTTTCTGTAGGACTAATATCCAAAATCTCTAAATTTCTTCAAAACATTGAAGTTGGTTATTTTAATATGGTAAAATGGGGAACTGACTCCATATATGAAGGGGCCAATCTATTTGTTAAAGAAAGTAAAATACATAATTCTGTATATAAAAAAAAGAATAAAAAAGACAGGCATATATTTGCGGGGAAATGAAAATAACTTTTATGTTTATGAAAAATGAGTGAAGCTTCTTTCTTTAAAATACAATGTTTGCTCGCATATGTTACAATCTGTTTTCCTCAGTTTCAGGCATAACAGATTGTTCCACTTTCTCTAAAAAGCTATACCAAACATTTCCCAGATTAATAATGGATGCTAAAGACTAATTTTTTCCGAAGTTGTTGCTCAAGAGGGATGGGGAATGTCACAATGCCTCGTTGGGTTTGCTGGATTAGTTGGATCAGCATTACATCTTTCCATCCTTGCTCACACCATAATCCCATTCTGTGACATGCACACAGCTGGAAGCTGAAGACACTTGGGACGAAGCAAAAAGAAAGCCAAATGGCCTCCTGTTTCAGCTCCTCTTTTACCAGCTTGAAGCCTTCATTCCAATGCACCCTACATGGATTATTCAGTGACTGGATACCCTTTTAGTCCAGGCTGGGGCCAACTGCAGCAAAAAGAACCTTATTGTTGTTGATTTGTTAGTAAGCAGCAACTTTCAGGAGAGAAGGGAAACATTAAAAAGCAATTAATATATTGGAGTGCAATAGAAAAAGGGGAGCCGCCTTTGCCTCCAGTGGGACGAGTGATCTTTCCCGCACAACCTCAAAATGCGGAAAACATGAAAAAGAGAGCTTTTAGTGTGACTTCTGCTCGTCCCCACGGACAGATGACTGATGGAGGAAAGTGAGGGACAAACAAAGGCAGTTTATGATCAGCATAATCAATGTGACATCAGCACAGCAGCATAATGTGCGGGGGTTGGAGTGGAGTGGCTTAGGAACACAACACTGTGATTACATCTTTGCCTGGAAGAAGTTTTTCTCAGGCTTTTACCACCCGTCAAGGAAGTCTTAACATCATGGCGGGATATCAGCGGCACCCAATTGAAAAGCAATCAAGCATGCATTTAAATTTTAACTCGACATGTTCTGTACATTTTGCTGTGCTTGTAAAAAAAAATAATAAAAAAATTATCTTTCTTATTTGCCTCACCAATACATATTTCAAGAAATGTGAAAGAAATTTGAGGCTAAATATATGTACAATTATTAAGAAAGCAAATGGAGAAGCTCTTTTTGCACCATGTATGTAAACAAAAATATCTAACATTTTATATATTTTATACATAGCCAAGATATGACTGTCTTTATAAAAAGCTAAACTTCACCAGTTTTTAAAGGTCTGCTTAAGTCCAGCTGCAGTGACCTACCACATGATGACTAAAAATGCTGAACAACAACCAGCAAAATAACATAATATATAAAATTTACCACAATATTTTTTCCCACAATGTCTCAAAGTGCAGCATTATAAGTGGCACATTTGTGCAGGAAACCTTGTCCCACAGATGGGGAACTCATGAAGAAGCTTTCCTTATGAATAGAACCAGAGCATTATTTGGATCATTGAAAACCTGCCCATATCTTGACTATACCACAATCTCTGACCAAATGGCAGCACAAGTTCACCTGAGCATGAGAAGAAATTAGCCCACTACGCAAACAAGTACTATGTTTCCTCATCAATATATAGATCAGCTTACGAACTTTATATATGTGTTGTTTTCATGGCACAAATGACGCACTAAACAATAAGAAGATATTGGTCAACACACACAGATTTTTCCTACACACATTTGTGTTCCTTCTTGAAATGGTTTGTGACCATCAGCCCTTCTGACATGCACAGACAGAGTGAGGTGTTTGTGAAGCATGTTTTTTGTCCATCCCTTTCAGTTCCCACCATTCACCGAGTCCAAGGATGAGAAGAGGAGAAGGGCATTACTTGTAGTCGGAACCACTCAAAACGGTGCATACTTCTGCCATGACAAAAAAAAGGGAAGAGGAAATCAATTTTGGCTGTGATTGGCAGGGCTCATTAGAGAACAACCAAGGTAAATGTGCAAAGCAACAACTCTTCTGTGAAACACACACACACACACGCACACACACACACACACACACACACACACACACACACACACACACACACACACACACACACACACACACACAGATACACACTGCAAGAAAGAAGCAGTTGCCACCCTTGGTCAAAACACCATGGTAACAGGACACATTGAGCTAAAAGTGACACGTTAACCCCAAATAAACCTTTGTCATTCAAATGTATCAAATACTGATGCAAGCAAAACCATAAACCAGTACTTTGTAATGATTATCTAGTTTCAGAGAAGCCTCGCCCCTTAATATCTCTTACTTTGCCTCTCGGCTACTTAATGCAACATGTGGTAGTCCTGCTCTCCAGGGCCTGGGTGTCATGGTGGCTACATCATGGATTTTTCCTGCTAAAAAAACCCTGTTCATCATGTACGAGGCCTGTAGGGTTTCATCTTTGCCTGGCACACTTTGAAGCACTTGATCCTTCTGCCATTTGGAGGCTTACTATATCACAAAGGAGGTCACAAGAGGGCAACGTCTATGGCCGCTCTTCCTCCTACAATGTGTCTACTTTGGCCTGCGTCCTCCCCGCGTTCCTTGCATCAGCAGATGAACAGGGGAGCTGTAATAGTAGATTGTCAGAAAACTGCGGTGAGTGAGAGGGGGAGACAGACAGACGGGGACAGGCAGAGCCGAATCAATTAAGGCACATCAAATCAAGAATTCATGCACGCTGAATGTGACAAACATTGGCTGAGGCGGTTAAAACTGTCAGAGCCCTGATGCAGCGTACGCCCTCCTTATCCTTTGTAGGACCATCATCATCAATATTATGTTTTTTTTTTTTTTAATCTCTCCTGCTCATCCTTTATTATCTGTGAAGAGGATAAGTAACTTCTACTGAAATTATAGGCGTATAAAACAGTGTGTGATAATTGCTTATGTGAAATCTCTAATGCATAAGTGTTGTGTAAAGTGTGCAGAACTCAGTATAAACAATACATCCCCCTATTCTGAAGTCTTTAAAGACTACACTAATAAATCAATGTTTGAATTCCTAAATTAGAGAACTAACCCTCAAAATACATAATTTCAGTAATTCATTTTGTAATAAATTAGGACAACGTATTGTAATAATTGTAATTTACATTTGTCAAAAAGTGAAGAAAACCAAGAATAACACCCAGCAATTTGTCATACACATGGTGCATTATATTAGCAAATAATAAAAGGTTGCACTTTTACAAGACATGGCTGTAAATTTTGGTTTCGTTTCCTCTCCCAAGTATTGTCCATGTTGGATTCTAATTAGTATAAAAGATTCAAGTCTAGGTTTGACTAGTCCAGTACGTGTTCCTTCGCGTGAAGAAAAGATACAGTAGACTATAAAAAACTAATCTGTGTAAGGTTTGGTCAGTCAAAGTATTTTTATTTTTTATTTTTAACTAAAGATAATCTTATCTGTTCCAAAGTCCAGATCCACTAAAAAAAATGGTGAAATATCAAACTCTGGATCATCAACTTTAGCTTTGTTAGTAGATACCAGTTAAAAACTTACATAATGTTCGTAACCTGTCTGTACATAAGATCACTTAAGATGAATGTTTCAAAAGTGTGGGAGGTTTCTTTAATGCTTTTGTAACGGCGTGCTCTTGGCAAAAATGAGAAGTCTTTGTTGACTCTGTCAGCACAACAGGGAGACAAATAGATCTCAAAATAGATCTTCCTTTGAGAGATTGAGTTCACTTTGACAAAAAATATTGTTGCAATTTAGTACTGCAAGATGATGCAAGCAAAAATCTGACGCCAAGTCTGCATTACCTCCTTTTTGTGCCAACAAGCGCTGCTAATCATTCATTCACTTTAGTCAGGTGTGTGGCAGCAGGAAAACATAAAATGTGATAAATTTGATTCAGTAACACTGTATTGTAATACATTTATATTACCTTTTTTTAAGTAAATAAATTATTTGGCACTTGTGGCCTTTATTTTAAATAATAAGCAAGTGAACCAAGGATGGGAGTTGAACTTGGGATGACTATTTCAGGGTCTATGGCCTCCATATTTGAGACACCCACTCTAACCACTGTGCCACGCGATGCCCCTATGTATAACCATTTTAATTTAGAGTGGTTTTAAATTCTTCAAATCTGCAACAAACAAAAGGATGGCACATCTGAGTCGATGTTAGCTTTCTAGAATTTCAAAGTCTGATCATTTCTGAGTCTGAAATGATCAGACTCAGAAGAAAATCTGATAATTTCTGCACTTTTCTAGTAACTTGCTGTGATATGACATATTCCTAGTGCATGTAAAGGAAGTACTCCTGATAACTTCACACAACTTCCTTTGAAAAATCCCCTTAACTATCCTTGTAACTCTTGTATATTGGAGACTATATATTTTCTTGCACTTAACAACATGCAATATCATAGGACTGTCGTTATAAGAATTAGGATTATAAGCTACTATTTCTGCTAAAAGCAGGTTTTATAGCATCTCCCCCAGCCATTTTCTCTCACTGGAATGCACAACACTGAATCATAAAAGCATGTAAAAGGAAAATTCTGGGTAAAAACGTAGGATACGATAAATCAGTCCAGGTGCTTAGATCTCAGGAAACCGCTGAACTTAAAGTATCGGCCACTCCAACATGTCTCTTCCTCTCTTTCCTTCTCTCCAACCCCCAGTGCTTCTGTAAGTGTGGATGTTGCTCGTGTCGGCGGCTAGCCACGTAAACACGTATAGACCACTTGATATGTTTGTCCGGGGGATTTGAGGGGTGATCGTTACCATGTTTTGAGAGAGGAACATCTGGTGGGGGGAAAAGGTTACAGTATAAGGATACCACCAGAGCCAGAGCTCTGAGGAGAATTCCTTCCATCAGATAAATCAAGCCAGCGAGTCATGGTAAAAAAGGAGGGGCAGCGAAGGGATGAGAGGATTGGAGGGAGGAGAGGGACATTAACTCAATCCTGCCTGAAAGAACCGGAGTGCTTTGTAAAAAATGGGCTTCTTTGTAATGGCCATCTTTCTCTCACTAAGCTGGTCTCACTCAGCCTCTCTTTTAAGGATCCCAAATTACAAAAAATGGCTTTTGGCTTTTTGCCATGCAATCTCTATAAACACATTTTGCATGTGAGAATCTGGAATTCTTAAGCAAGAGACAAGATCTTTGGAATTTAACCTATTCTGGCATCCATTTACATTTAGACTAGTTCATAAGAGCCTTTTTTCTTCTGGACCTCTCTCAATTGACAAACAAAAATATGGAGTCTACTGGCCTGAAAAAAGTGGCTATGGTCATCCAAAAACTGATCAGCTTTGTATTTTGCTTTCTGTCAATCAGCACACAGTGATTGTTGCAAAGCATATTCATCCCTTACCTTCTCAGATTTCTACCTGCATAAATAGTTTCTACTGCGCATAGTAAATTATGGATTTTATACTCGAAGGAAAACTTACTAAGCTAGAAATTTGTGAAGACTTTAATGATGCAAAGTCCATTACTAGTAATGGTTCATGAGGAGCAGATTCCAAAAATTGGACAATAAGCATATCTAGCAAAAGAAGCTGATTGTTCCACTGGTTTTTAAACAGCTTTAAGCTTGGAGTTCAGTCATTTGCCAGGGAGGATGTGACATGATTCTTTATTTTTCCTGGAGATGTCTTTAATGAAAATGTTATTGACACCTTGCCAACTCCCCAGGGTCAGTAATTAAGAAGTGTTGCAAGTTTAATGAAAGTATTTCTTTGAACAGCTATATGAACAGAAATATGAGCTCAATGGAAAACTGTTCTCATTGGTAATTCAACTGCACTCCTCTGAACACCTTGACATACTTAGTTATAAAATGAGTTAAAAGTTAACTATTCCTTTTACTTTTAAGTAAACAGCACCGCGGCATATTTGAAAAGGTGAATACGTCATATAAAACTACAACTTTTCCCATTTAATTGAATGACTATATAATAAAACCAAATTGCATTCCTCTTGTTGAGAGAATATTGCTGTATTAGAATCTCCCTTCAGATGTAATGGATCAAACAGGACTTGGGAGGAGAGGATCAACTCTTGACACCCAAACAGTTGGAGAACTTGTCAAGAAAATCAGTTGTACTGCTTGGCCAGCTCACAATTCCCCGCAACTGTGTCTCTGACTGTTTACCATGATAGATCTGAGGTCTGTTTTGTTCTGAGCTGCATAGTAATTTGATGAGAATGTTATAAATGAGACAAAAAGTGAGCCACAGTGGCAAAATGAAACACAATTGCTTTGAGGGAAAATATAAACTAAGGTATTTTACTATCAAAAGAAGTGGCTTACTTACTTAGGCTGAGACAAAATACAGGAAAAAAAAAAAGAGTGAAACAGGAATCATGCTCGAGCTTGCTTTGAGTTTGCTGCCGGACCTGCTTGTGTTTATGTTGGCTTGATTTCCGGTACATACTGTCAATTTCGCGACTCCGGTGGTCTACAGAGGGATTGTTGAGTCATTTTCTGTGTCATGTAAAAACCTTGTTGAAGTGTGAAAAATTGGATTCAAGCGATGTGTGTTTTCGGCCTCAGACAGCAGGCCCACCACCTGATCACCTGCATCGAAACATTGTTGGTCTATTTAATAGATCCAGATGGATTTTGAGTAATTCCTGTAAATAGCAGTCTTTTGACTATATTCGCTTTGTGTATGTAGAGCAGTAAATAACTCACCCTGTAATCCAAGGCACAAACGTCTCCAAGCGCACTATATTCTGTGCATCCACATTCAGTTAGCTTGTTACCTTCTCAGCAGTAAGCCACGCAGCTCTTCCTCAATGATAATCTTTCTATTTTCCTCCATTTGAAAAGCACTTAAAGGCTGAAATAAATGCCATTTTCCTGGAGGATGCTGCATATCTATGTGCAGCTATTTGTAAATTCTTCACACATAACATCATTAGGACATGACAACATGTATTTTAAGTTAAGACTGCTGAGTATTCAGTCATTTGTAATCAGTGGTAGACTGAATGGAAATATTTGTGCAGTTTCTGTTTGATCTGTTTGACATTAGATGCTCAAAGAATTTGAGGAACTATTTATCTTTGAAAGGTGCTCTATTAGTCTGACTAGAGTGTATGAACTATGTGATATTTAGCACTACAAGGTGCGACGGCCACTAAAAAGTTTGTTGACTGTGTATTTTGTTTCTTTTCGTAGTAAAATGTGATGTTTAGAAATAATCTTTTGCCAGAGCATGTCCTTGACTTTACTGCTGTATTCTATTTTTTTTTACATTCCAAATTTAATTGTCATTGTGCTAAAGCTCAGAATCAACCATCAAATGTCTTTGTGCCAGTAAAATCTGCCCACTTATTCCTTTTTTTTGCCTTTATTGTAAGCCTACACTGACCGTCATAATATCTTTGCATCCAACTCATTCTCTCTTTCCTTTCAACCCATCTTTCTTGTCAAGTTGAGGAAACATAGAATTGTGGCAGGGATGAGTAAAGCACATGTCAGGAGACGTAAGGGCTTCTGCAGTGGCCTACGAGATGAAGCTGTCAGAGGAAATGCTGTCAAAGCGACACTCTGGTATCAAGGGCATCTTTGTGTCTTCTCCCCTCCTGCATCTGTCCTCTGTTGCCGTGCTTAATTACAGTGCCTGCATGCTACTACCACTATTGTCAGGGGCTTGACATGGCTACACTGTTGGCAAGCGTTGAGCCAAGTTTTGACACAGTGCCCCGGAGATTCTGCTGTGCTGTTGTGAAGTGCCGTTGAAGGTTTGTGAGGCGAGTGAGCTGTGCTCTGGAAAGGGGCCAAATAAACTGCTTCAAAATAGTTTTTGGAAAAGTTCTGCGTTATGCACATGCATCATATCAGCACAATTCTAACTATGAAAAAGCCAACACAAGTGGTACGTGAGGTCTGGCACTGGATTCAGGGTTCCTCACACCCCTAGATTGACTAGGAAGTAGTTGACAGCTCTCAGTGCCCTGGCCTGCTGCTAATTTCTCCACTTCCTTCCTGCTAGCCTAACTTAGCATCAATCACCTCTCTCTACTCAAAGAGCTAGTGCAAACCAATTTCCTTAATGCTGATTGCACTGTAAACCAACTCTCCTCGCCTGCTCTGGCTCGTGTTCCATTTCTCTCGATTATTCTTCCTTATTTTCCTTCCAAAGCTTCCTCTTCACTTCACGAAGCAATGATTCAACCCCTAAAGCTCGAAAAAGGCTCCACATGTCGCGAGAGCTGCCACAGTCCAGGCTGTCTGTCCTCTTTTTCTCCCTCTCCCCTAATTTCAGAATTGGGTCTTGGTGAGCAAGGCCAGCTGTTTCTATTCAGCCATATATACACTCTTCATAAATGCCAGGGTCCAGACTCCACTTTCTGCCAGTTTGTTAAATTTCTCACACAGTTAGATGATCTTCTTGGTGAAGTAAGTCCATCTCATTCTCAAGGCTTTTATCAAGTTCTGCCTCCTCACTTCTGTCTGAGTCAATCTTTAATGACATGATGCTACTTTTCATCACCGCTTTAAGTTCGGAGACTCTTTCAATTGCACTCAAAACGTCCCTCACCATGAGTCTCTATCAAAAGAGTTTCTCTAAAACATGCCCTACTGCTTCAACAAGCCACCTGAACCCTCTTTAATCTCCTGAAGCTTGTGATGAAACAATATTATAAGTTTTATTTATGTTTAAATAGCTTTGAGCAAAGTTCTGTCCGGCATCTGAAAATGAAAATAATGTGACACAATTGTCCACGTAAGCTGACAGACTGAGTAAGAAAGCATTGATCAAAGAAGTCATCAACAGGTGAAGCGTAGCTTTAGATGGGGTGTAGAAATTCGCAGTTCAGGCCGTAAAATCTATTCACAAATGTCCTCTGTTCGGTCTGACTGAGAGTGGAGAATTGTGCTAATAGAAGTGGAATTTGTATCTGTAAGGAATGTTGAAAATCATGTTCTGTTTGCTTTACAATTAAGGACAACTTTGTGTTGGGACTATCAGGTTTGTGGCTGTAATGTGACAAAATAAACTAAAATATTAGTAAGGGCCAACATGTTTACGAGATGCAAAGCTTATACTAACCCTGACTGCAGGCCTTGCACAAAACATGTCTGCATCATGAAAGCTAAAGGAATCTGGTACATATGTTATTTTTTTTTCTTAGTAGAAAATTTGTCAGATGACCTTGTTTCACTTGATACCAGTAGCCACACTGCGTGCCTCAAGATTAGCAAGGTTTTGAGTGGTATGTCGTCTGAATCTATCTCTGCAAAGAGTGAGAAGGGATCCCTGCTTCCTGCTGAGGCATGAGAAATTCCCTACATGCCTCTCAAGTTTTGGAGTCACCATCATCAACGCAAGAGAAGGCAAGGTATTTCTCACCTTCACTGAATCTGTGCTTGTGGCCTGTATCTGAGCCTAGGAACTGTGCCAGACCCCATATGCTTTGACATGTGCCCATGTGCTTGTGATTCTTTTAACTCTGTCTCCAAGGCAGAAATTAGTGAGGTGCTCCCTCAAACAGAATTCCTCCTGCTTTAGCAACACAACTGATTACAAGTGACCACATTTTACAAATCTCTGCTTGATTTTTTTTTTTCTCCAGACACACTTTGCTCGTGTCGCAGACAGGCAAATGTCTTCCTGTGCTTTGGGTGTAGCATCTAAACAATTTAATTCCAACAAACTGTGTGATCTGCAGATTTCATCCTCCATAATTGACACTTGGAGAATAGTCACATCACAAGCTAATAACTGTTTTCAAAAGATATTTACTTGCTCTTAGTGGATCCACTTACTGTTACTCATTTTAAAACAAAAAAATAACACCTTTTATAATTTAGCTTGTGTCTTTGCTTGGATTACCTGATTTTGTCTTGTGTGTAAGCTTAGTCATGTCTTGAGATCCAGTGGCAGGCCTTTCCCACTGGACAAACTGATGAAGTGCAGTGGCCTGTGGGCCAAGGGAGAAGTAGTCCCCTACTGGGACTTCCCTCTGGTCCTCTGTACACACTAGAGCCACACAGGATACATCACTCAATCTGCTGCTAGCAGACACATACAGGCCCTGCACTGGGCAACATAAGGGCTGTGCGGCAAGAACGAAACCGTAGCTGCTTTAACTCTTGTCCTAATGGCTGGTACAGAGTGGGTCATGTTTCAGACTTGCTCCAGGGCCCACCGCTGACATGCTGCTACATTATGTTAGCCTGTGTTTTATTTGGCTCTGTTTGGTATAGAGTAGTGGGATAGGAAGTGAGTAGGGGGGTTGGGGGTGGGGGTTCAACTAAAGCCCGGCAGGAGGGCTGCTCCAACACAAACATTTAGAGGCTGATGGTTAGTGTATGTTGCTGCACACAAGCTGTTTTAGTCCAAGCCACAGCAGGGGTAGTTTTGCCACTGTGTTTGTGGGTTTTAAGTGTGTGATAGGATACCGGGGAGTAAATGTCAACAGGTTCGACTTCCAAAATCATCTGTGCTGCATGTAAGATATATGTGTTCAACAGAGGCGGCCTAAAATGCTGCACGGTGTTGGATGACATGCGTTTCACATAAGGCTGATGGATGGCTCGAATCACTGTGGCCAGGATGCCCTAGCTTCCAATTCATGGCTGCCATTATGGTCACTGCTTACATAGCCGCTGACACTGAACAGTCTGGGATTGCCTCCACTGGCGACACAGTCTGAGAAATTCCCAGAGAAAGCCCCCAGTGCACGCACATGCTTGGCCACTGACACACATACACACACGCGCTCGCGTGCACACACACCCCACACACACACACACACACACACATGCGTGAACAGTGGGGATTGGGTTCCCCTGACAAATTACCTACATCCCTGCCACTCTGATGTCTCAGCAGAGGAGAAACTCTACGGCCCTGTAGGAGGTGGGTGGTTAAGTGGAAGGTCAGAAAATTGAGCGAGGGGGCACCTAAAGCCCATGCTTTCTCTGCTCAAGGCAAATAGTAGGGTGACGATGTGGACGCAGGAGGTGCAAGTTTGTTTTAGGCGCAGCAATATTCGAGAGGTGTGTGTGTTTTGTTCATGTGGGGATGAATGTGTTGAACAGTGAAGGCCAGCGTTCCAGACAGCAGGGAAAGGATTAGGGGTCTGGAATGCAAGACACTCCTTGACCCCGGTGCGACCTTTGAGGCTAAATCCCTTGCCCATATCTGTCCCTCATGGGTCATGATCCAATTGGTCGCCCCTCTAGAATGCTGACCTCTTATGCACCTTGTCACTCAGTGTGCTTTAAACATCTCCATTCACCAACTGTGGGGCCATAGCCAGCCTAGTTGGATTACAACTGGCAGAGTTCAGTTGTAGACCAGGTCACCAAAGTACAAAACAAGAATTTTGAAAGCAGAATTTCAAAGACAGATCTGTTAATGCAAACCTTATATGCCAAAAAAAATACCACTCTTGTTCTGTCTTTTAAGCATCCATGTACACCTGAAACATAAATGAAGCATTCCCCTTTTCCCCAGTTTGAGGGCCTGTATGAGTTTCCATTTGCAAGCGTGTTGGAATACAGTGACATTAATGGAGGTGGAGGGAAACGAATACATCAGGACGGCGGGTGAGTGGCAGTGACACTGAGCAGCAGCAAAGAGCTGCGTTGCAGGCGGTCAGAGGCTCTCTTTCTCTTTCACTTCAGTCAAACATGCCACGGCTGACTAGAGAGAAGAGAGACAGATGGGTGCCCCGTTTGCCACTGAGGGCGCCTGAATAAAATATTAAACCTCTGATTAATTTATAGTTCATCTGCATGGAGAAAAGCAGAGTTGCTTTTTTGATTGTTCAAATCTTTCCTTTGAGTCTGCAGTGTGGGGTTGCATGTTGTCCTCAATGCCATATCACTCATAGAAAACTATGGGCTTTCTATGAGTGATCTACCATTCACTAAGTATTGGTAGAATAGACTGACAGCTATTGGTATATGTGGCAAAAATTATTAACATGTTCCAGTATTCTCTAAATGCAAGCAATATACTGGAGAATGTATTAGAAAGGCAAAATAATTAAGAAAATGAACGTTAAGTGCTCAGTTATTCTAAATGGTTCTGCATTCGAAGAGATGGAGTGATTGCAAAAGTACATAGCACTTAAAAAAAAAAAAAAAATCACGTTATAGCCACAAACTTTAATCTATTTCATTGTCATTTTTATGTGACCAACAGAAGCTGTATTTTGAAATGGAAGGAAAATTGAGATTTTTTTCTTTTTACAAATTAAATTGGTTTTATACCAGCTTAAAGGTTATTTTCTTCAAAAGTAGGTTTAATCTGGTGAAACAGGCCTAACTGGAAACCGTATTTTTCTTTATTGAATATGATTTTATGATCAACTGTGAACCATTTCACTGTAGCTGTGGCTGCATGTTCAGGGTTGTTGTTGTGTTGGAGGGTGAATCTCCATTCACTCTCAATTAGTTTGCACCCTCTAACAGTTTCCACAGTATGACGCTGCCACCACTGTATGTCACCTTTTGAAGGATATGTTTGGTGATGCTCTAATCACTGGAAATCAAGCCAATTTGGAAATAAGAATTAACCTCAAGAACAAGCGAGAAAAGAAGGCTGGATTTCCACTGTTTCATAAGCAAAACAATTATCAGTGAGTAACTTACTGTTCATGCAAAGAGGCAACTGACTTTCGGGAATAACTTATTGTCTCCTTCGGAAATTGTATCTATTTTTGTATGTTGTATGTTTGTATGGAGGATATCATGAGACTTCAAAATTAACTTTTTGTCTATGCTTTTATGCTTGTTTAAGAGAACACACATAATTGTACAATTTTCTCGATTTGTCATCAGTAAAACAGCAGCAAAGAGGCTAAAAAGCACACACAACACAACAAATAAAGATGTTGTGAAGCTAGAAGAAACTCTGACTGTACTGGTCATATCAAGATCAGCTGTAGATATTGGTGTTTGCTCCACATTAGCTAATTCTACAAAATGAAGGCTGAAATTCAAAGCTTAATGTTTGGGTTATCTACAAAGAAATTAGCACATTATCAAATTAGATTGGGAATAACAGGGAAAAAGCATATTTTTAAAAAGGGAGTAGCCAATGAGACGGTTAATAATTACATTGGGCACTGTTATGAAGTCGTGGGATGAGAATTTCTTTACAGGACTAAAGAAAGAAAACAAGTGACAAACTGCTGAACTCAATGCACAAGACAAATTTTGATTCCAGGCATCTCAAACCAGCTTTCCACAGTACTATCTGTCCAGCAGTTATAGACCTCTTTAAAGTATTGTTGACTTGGAAAAAGTTACATAGCCACACAAAAAGGTGAAATTGTAATTTTACTGTGTAATTGTCATATAATTTTGACGGGGCCTCCTTGCTCAAAAAACAGAATTGCATTTTCTCAGGCTCCTTTCATGTGAATATGTGTATGACAGGGGCAAAGAAGCAGCTGTGAAGAGCCTGGAAGGTCCCCCCTTCACTTCGCCTCTCACCTGTGTCACCGCTGCCCGCCGGCACCATCAAAGGTGCATCAGACGTCTACTTTGGCACCTTCTTACCTGTGGCGTAGTGCTGCTCCTTGCCGGTTACCGCACCTCCACCATCACCCTCCCCTCACCCCTCCAGCTCCTCAAGGCATCTGTCACTCACTTGTCATTTTTTTCATCAGCTCCTGTTTTCCCCTTTGATTTCTCAGTGAAGGTGGGAAAGGAACCATCGGAGCGAAAATGGTGACCATGATGTCCTTGTTCCAGGTTTGGCAGCTGCAACAGATGACGCATCATAGCCATCTCGTACTGAAACAGGTTATTCCAAACTTTGGGAAAAATTTTTGTTTTCACATTTAACAGAAGCATGTTTTGTATGTATTGTCAATATAGCATGCCATAATATTAAAGGTAAAAGTTGTTATTTGCATTTGTATCATGTGGATATCTTGTCAGCTGTCAGTGGACTTCTAATGTTTTATTTAGCCCATTTCAGTCCATCACTCTTAAATCTGAGAGTTGCTCTACCGGTTTGTGCATACTGTTTCACAACACTTATTTAATCTGAAATGTCATCTGTGACCAACTACTGACCAGCATTAATGTCGACACCCATAGGCTTTCTGTCAGGAACCATCGAATGAAGAGGTTATGTTGGCGTAAATATTTTTAGACTAAAAATGTGCTATTTTTACCTAAAGGATTGATTTAGAACTGGCCTCTGTTACACTAATCGTTTAAATCATTTTAGAACATGATAAAGACAACTACTTTCAATACCAGCTTAAAAAATACATGTCTTGATCAGATCTTGTGGTGACGTTTCACCAAAGTTATACAAAACACTGAAACCTGAACAAAAGGGGACGTCAAGCTTAACCTCAAGTATAAGAATATCAAACCGCAGTATGGAGTGTTTTACTGTTATGCTTTGTATTGTTTGATGAAATAAAAACCAAAGATCATCACCTAGACATTTTATATTTATAGATATTTTGAGTGTGTTGTTCATAAACTTTTGGGAGTTTTTGACTAATTTGCAAATTGAGTTTATTGAAATCGTTTGAATTTAATGAGCTTTTATTGTTTTAAATGTCCCTCAGCTGGCTTGTTTCTCCTTGTGTTTACATTTATGTAAAATTACACTTTACACTTGCTTTAGACCAGTGGTTCTTAACCTGGGTTCGATCGAACCCTAGGGGTTCGATGAGTCGGTCTCAGGGGTTCGGCGGAGCCTCTGCCGCGGAGGTAAAGACACACTGTGTAAAGTTGTGATGGCGCCCCGTTTTGCCATCACTTGCTCCAGAGGATCACGTTACATTGCTGAGCCAATCAGTGCTGCGGGAAGGAGTTCCACTCTCAGCATGGAAAGCTCACAGTTTTTACCAAATTCTATGGTCTAAATCTGCTCCTTAGTCACATCTTTTTGGGGTTGGTACTGCCTCTAGTGGCGTGGGGGAGGTAATACAACTAATTTAATTAGATTTCTGTGTCGGGGAGGTAGGTTGGGTAGGAGGGGGTGTTCGGTGAATGCGCATATGAAACGGGGGGGTTCGGTACCTCAAAAAAGGTTAAGAACCACTGCTTTAGAGGTACTGAACATACAACATTCAGTTTCCCAAACCTGCTATCCAAATATTCTAAATACATACACCGTGTCCTCGTCACTCCCATCCGAGGTGTAAGCAAACACCTAATTGTCTGACATTTGTAGGTAGCCTCAGGGTCTGTGACTTGCCTTTCCTTAAGCTGTGTGGAAAGGGATCAAAGCTGTGCTATCTTAGGGGTTAAAAACATCATCAGCAACAAATTTGCTTTCACTAAGCCAAAACTACACAAGTCAATTTTAAACTACCTACAGCATTGCTCAAATTCCTCTCCTAGCTCTGTGCAAGAAAAGACCCCACAGGTAAATTCATGACTGAGAGGATGTGCTGAAAACTAACATTTCTTCAGGCAAAGGGGAGGAGGGGATCTAACTAAATGTTTTTCTTCTTTTCAGCAAAAAAAAAAAACGAATTCTTTTTTGTATACCACTGCTTATGTCTAATTAGTGGAGCAATTTCAGCGGAGAGTAAGATATCCAAGTACTGTACTTAAATTATTCTTTAAATAACAGCCAACACAGCTCTTTCAACTTGCTGGGCCGAGGCAGTAAATCCACCCTGCTGACAGCACAGCGATTATATTTAACATTTCCACTCAAGATGCACGCACATGCAAGGAAGAAAGAAAATAAAATGGATAGAATAAAGGAGCCGTTGGCTGTGACCCAAACTCTGGCCATATCAGTTAGGCATTGCTGCCACGTGGCATATGGTACAAGACAAACTGTCAGCTTTTTTCCCGCCTGTCTGTGCCTGCTAAGAGATGACAGGAGCAAGAGCACGTTTGTGTCCTGGCAGCAGGCATCATGCAGGCTTAGCAGTGATTTGGGGGGAAAAGGGGAGAAAGGCAGCGCATCTTGCTGTGGCGACTACGCAATGTGTCTGCATGGATGGGTGTTGGGGAAGGGAGGGGGAGAGGGGCTCAGAGTAGCTGCGGGGGACAGCACGGTGCCTGCGATTGTGAGGAAACTGCAAATTGATCAAATTGTGGAGGCAAGACTTTGGGCCTATTATCTGGGTCATGTCAATGTCTCTCTGGTCTCCGGTTGGTCACAGAGGCCAGTAAAATGTGCATGTTTTTTTTCTTTTTTTAAAGAAGCTAAGCTTTAAGAGTTGTTACAGAATGTTTTCCGCTTGGTCGTCTAGTCAAATCTTCATGGACATGTTGTGTACACTCCACCGCTGCCACAAATATATCCAACAAACACCAAACACAGTCTCCATTAGCACCTAAGTGACACTTTTCAGAAATTTGTTTTCAAGTTGAATTTAAGGTCAAATCCTGTAGCTCGTCATTGTTCACCCATCACTAAACACTGTTGTAACTTTTACAAATTTATCGCCCAGTTCTCGTTGTAGTCTTGGAAACCAGTTTGACGACGCATTGCTGTTTTCCGATATACAATCCGACATCCACGAGTCATGCTGTTCCCCTATCAGCAGTGATCATGGAGCCAAGCCTCTATCAAAGCTGACTTCAACAGGGCATATTGTGGCTATTAGCCTAGCATTGTGTATGATCTCCATCTTGTCTTGTTGCTGAGGGTGCTGTCCTATGCAGTTTAGGAACACAAGCATGAGAGAGGGCGCCGTCATCACTTGTCACCATGCTTCTGTCATTCCCTGGAGTTTCAGTAGGTCCCTTAGGTCCCTGTCACTCTTTCTGGCTGCAAACAGCTGGTTACCATACCAATTGGCCCTCTTCAAACTATGGAAACGGGTCCAAGGTTTGTGATGGTTAGAAATCAAATTCTGGAATTAGTTTATTTTTATTTTTATCATCAAGGTACATGTATAAATGGGTGCAATTCTGTATCTGTGTTCCTTAGTGTGGCACTTTAATACAGTCTAATTTCAAACAGGTTTGCCCCGAGCAGCTCCTGAGTACAGGAACAGAACAACCCAATTCCTTGTAAATCAGCAGTGCTGATATTAGCTGTTGAAGGCTAAATGGCCATTATGAATCCTCAACACTCTGACATGTTGTGACCTGCCTCCTCTGGTGAGGTATGTGGCACTGTGTGTGGGAAACACATACACACATATAGATTTGTCGATGCTCGCTGCTCTGTGTGTGGGCTGTATTTGCCACCACTTAGTGACAGGTCAGACTCCCAGAGTGTGATCAAACAGCAGCCACAAGTCTCCAGAGTTCCCACAACACTCCGCCTGGTGGAGAGTGGACAATAAAAACAAGAGTGGTGGGCTTTCATCACAGGCTTTATCAGAGCCTGGCCAAGTCTGACTCACTTGCTGGCCCAACTTTGTAAAGGTTGGCTGAAAAATGTAAACTAAATCTAGCCATGCCTCGGGAATGTCTCTGAATAGCATACACACTGGACCGATGCATGTTTTATGCTGCCTTGGGCCTTTACTGCACTGGTATGGACATTTGTTAAACTGATTTTGATTTTCAAAAAGTCAGCGATGATTCCAGTCAAAATAGGTGCAATACCAGTGCTCAACCTGTAGGAGGCCAAAGCATAGTCAAAAACCTCATTAAAACCCAGAAGAAGATTCAGAGCACAGACAGAACAATGGCAGGCCGGCTTCATGAGATCCTGAAAAATAATTGTAGCTCATATGTTTCATTTGATATGTTCTTCTTATTCATACAATATGTTAACATTGAAAGCTTAATAACATCATTTAAGTTGTGGGGAAAGAACTGATTAATATCTTTCTTGGCTGTTATATTTCTACAACACAAAGCAATAGTAGTCATGAATAAAGTGTGCATTGGCTTTTGTTAAAACCCTAAAGTATTTTTAAAAATTCTAATTTTTAGCTCACAAAACTCAGTTTGTATAAGAATAGTCTCAATTTTGTTATGTGTCCATGTTGGTGTGAACACAGTCTCAATGAATAAGTAAATAAAATTAAAAAATATATATATTGTTTTGATCTAATGTTAGAGGGTTGACTATTGTCTCTTTTACACCTTGTACTCTTCTAAGACCAATAAAATCCATTGTTTTCCCAAAACGGGGAAAGAGCACAGAATTTCACATTTTTATTTTTAGTGCTACTCAAATACAGCAGAAAAACCCTAAAACAGCATTATCGATCTAATGCTAAGTTATGCAAATGCTCTGTCTGCACTAATGAAAATCCTGGTGGCCTACATTCTAATTAATTTAGCTTTCAATATTTATCCCAAGCTGATTTTTGGACATAGGAAAAAGACCAGAAATGGTAAGAGAATGGAAAAAGAACCATAACTCATCCCGATATGCTTTAACACTTGGAATCCTTTACCCTTCACCCCCATACACATTCACTTTACAGAACAAGAGCCAGCAAGTAAGCAGCATATATATTTTAAAAACAGGACACAAATTGTGAGGCATTTTTTTATACACCAACACACACAATCTTACATTTGCACTTCTGTAATAAATGGCTAAAATATTCGATTAGGATTATATATAAAATGGTGGCAATATTTTATTTTATGTTATTTTTGCAGGCTCTAGGTTTATTCCGAGTTGCACAAAGCCTTCTGAAAACTTGAGGATGAAGGAGCTACAACGCCAGTCAGCCAAAGGGAGCCAGGGGAAAGAGGAGGGGGGTCCTATCTGTAGCACTATCGGCCCCAGTCACTGTCCTCCACTAATGGAATTGTCCTCCACCCCGGGCTGTGTATTACCATAGATCTGCGGGATAGTCTCAATCCAACAGGAGAGCCCACTGATTAAATTAAGGGCCCCCTTTCTGACTCACTTACAACACAACAACATCAAGACAGGCAAGTTCAGACATATAACAAATAAATAAACAGGGCCCAACGCTGGCAGTGAGATGTGTGCCTCAATCAGTGTGTGTGGCTGTCTATGACCAGACTGATTATTCAAATAAGACATTTCTTTTGGTCCACTCAAATAAAACCAGTAAAGACAAGTAGTTGATGGCATACAAGTCAGGCTCTGCTTCCCAATGGATGTTCTCTTACGTTTTATATCAAGCATTCAGGAAAATATTGAATGCTGTCTTTTAGAATAACATCCTAAAAAGTTTCAAAGGTGGGTAAATTAAAAAAAAAATCTAGATAAAATATTACTCTGTTTAGTGGAGGTATAGCAAGATCTCATGGACCGAGTTTTTGCAAAATAACTATAATATTTTACATCAAAGTAAACTCTGTCTCACTGTTATAAAAGAGTTAAAGTGTAGGAAATGTTGGATGTTTTAAAGAAAACAAATCTCCAGTACAGTTAATACAATGCACATAGTCATACATGTTTTAAAACCATAATGTTCTTCATCTTTAAAGTATAAAGCACTTTGTAAAACTATTTCTTTCATCTCATGTTGTTATCTTGAACAAAATTGTTACATCTCCTCTTTTGACCTGTATCGTCATAATTTATTACATCCCAACTTCTTAATGCATATTAGACCTTGTAACTTCTATAATGACAATTCAGCTCCATAGAAACTCTCCGTTATCTGCAGACTTTGTTTTCATCTGGTTGACTGCCAAGGGTGAGTGACAACCTATGAAACAATGGGATATATGGATAATGAGATAAGGCAATTTAATCTTTACCTCTTGAAATCGATTGTTACACCTGAGAGTGCAATGGTTCAAGATTAAGTTGCTTTAAACCGGGAGTTTAATATATTATTTTTGAAGAAGCAGCACATTTTTGCTCATCCTTTCATTCACCTCAACAAAGGAGAAACCTCAATCTGCCTGTCAGCAGAATTTTGACCATGTTTGGACTGTGTTTATTACATCAGTGGTGTGAATTGTATGGATTTTCAAGAGTTTAGGATCAGTTATTTTTACCTATCTATATTTGATCCAAGCATTTATTCACACACATACAAGTCTTACCCTGTAGACCTGAATGTGTCTGGTAAGAATGGATGTATTTATTTAATTGTCTTGTTCAAATTTTCAGTATACTTTCAGTTTCACACACAATGTCAAGTATTCTGTCCATGCAACTAAAGATTTGACACATGCATACCAGAGCAATACCCGTGGGGGGGATGGGGTATAGTTGGCTGCCGATGGGGCCTCTGGTTCTACATTATGAGCTCCTGGACTTCAGTGCCATTACCTACACCTAATGAAGTTACAGCAGGGCTATAAGGCTACAGGGCAACAACTCCCTATAGGCTGCTGGGTCTGGGTCTGCCCAGGCCCACACACATACACACACACACACACAAACACACATTAGCAGAACTGTAATCACAGGTAATCTGACTAATTTTCAGATTTACAGGATTATTACTTTCCATGTTGTCACAAACTTCAGCGGTATGCTAGGAATTGTAAACATTGCTTTTGCCTGATTCTTTCTTTTTTCTATACCTGCATAAGTAGCTGAAAAGAACTGATGTGTTATTTGCTCTCTGTTCTGTGGTTGCATCTAGTCTCAATGTCTTTCTCAAGACCACATTTAGGTCTCCTAGCCCACCCTGGAGGACTCCTTGGCTAAACTTTAAAAAGCCCAGGCAATGCAATTATCTTTTACGATCTGTCAGAAAACTCTGGCTGTTGGGCAGCGATGGAGGTCCACATTCAGGTCTTACAAAGTGATACACACACTAGTTGTCCTATGAATCCCTTTTAGTTCCTAAACCAGGATACCCAGTCTGTGAGAGTAAAACACAGTCACTATGTTATTTGTAAATATGTATATTTCAACTTCCTCTTCCAGAAAAGAAATATCAGATTTTTATTTTCTTTGTTATAATAGATACCTTCATATTCTCTGAGTTTCAAAAAAAGTTGTAAAACTTATCTACCGCAATCATTACGATCATTCATTTTTTGCTCACTCATGAGTCAGATTTATTTTTACTATAGACCCCCATGCAACTTTGATAAAACTGGCAATGTGTAAAAATGCCCAAATCATTTTTCATTTATTCAGTGTGAAGAAATATCTAAAGTTTGAGAGAAGAAAACAGTCAGTGTTTGGGGTTCCACAATTATTTGCCCTATAATCCTCAAAATTCCTCTATCATAAATCTAACTGATGCATTTTGGAAATGTATGCTTAAACATTTTGTCACCCATCGCTCATTATCCAGCATATTGATGAGAAAAGGTTGTTGCGCAGAAACATTGTTAATACTCACATTTACTGGCAAATATTAATTTCTCTCTGCAGTACGGGTATGCTGTAAGTCAGGGCTGTAAATCAGTGAAGCAAACCCTCGTGTCATTATATATGGGCT
Organism: Poecilia mexicana; assembly: GCF_051168715.1. Lineage (NCBI taxonomy): Eukaryota > Metazoa > Chordata > Actinopteri > Cyprinodontiformes > Poeciliidae > Poecilia > Poecilia mexicana. The sequence goes on along the minus strand of NW_028263381.1, from coordinate 12,821,596 downwards.
TTTCCTCCTCTAACTGATGTACAGAGGCTGGAGCAGGAGGAAACCTACAAGAATGACAGCCATCAATTCCTGAAGACCTCCTTCCTGCTCATCTCATTAGAGGGCAGATGGACAGCCGTCCTGGCTCCAAGATGTTCATCAGTGACTGAAGCGTAATGAAGCTGCAAAGATAAAGACAAGTAATAAAGTACAGTGAGGCAGCTGCATGGCATCTAACAAAAGTACTGTATGCAATTACAGATACAGATCAGAGCTGAGTACTGAAAACTTTTTAGCATACATAGTTTTTTTGTTTGTTTTTTTTAAATTTCTTGTCCTTAAAGCAATGCAATCCACTTATATGACTTTCCTGTTGTCCAACCCTGATTTCAATTTCCGTCTGCCTACTCCCATTTGGTTCATCTGCCTCGTATTTCTTTGACCTTAGGATTGATTATCAAGCTGAATGATGGTGTTCTCTAAATAACACAGTTTCTGTGTGGACCAGAATTTCAACATGGGGAAGTTTTTCTTAAAAAAAAAAAAAAAATCTTAAAATTACTTCTGAAGTTGTAAACTGGTTGTAATTAGTAAAATGGTAACACTGAATTATAGTTTTATCTGCTGATAGCAATGTATGTTATTTACCATTTTATTGCACTGCCTGAGAGTTCATAGGATGTCTTTTCACATATTTGTACATTGCTGAGTGAAATGTTATTTCTTTTTAATATTTGTCAAATTCTAATAACCGTTGAACATCTTTTTTTTTTTTTAAAGGTTTAGGCACTCAAATAAGTTTAACTCGTTTCAGTATGTATGGTGCATTACAGTTAAGCTCTCAATTCACAATTGCTACTTGGAGCTTGCATTGTGTTTATCATGGTCATGATCAGTGAATGCTCCTCTGACCTTTTGCTGCTATCCACAGGCAACAATCTTTTCAGATAATATCTCTAAAATCGGGAAAGCTGGGGTCTTCACAGAAGGACACTCATTGTAGTGATGTGTGCATATGGAGGCCGTACGACTGCAGGCGAAGAGCCGGGTGCCCGTGTTGGTACATCTCATAGGACAGGCAGTGTCAAACCAGGGCCGCAAAAGGGATAGTGATCATCCCTGTGGAGGCGAACGATAAGAGGAAGGTCTGACTTCGACGTGGCCTCGGGCCCCGTGTACGACCAGAGTGCCTGCCCGCAGAAGCTGGTGTGCCTGTTTACCATCTCACCAGGGGTCCCCACTGTTGGCGGCAGCTCTTCGTCTGCACGGACTAGAAATGTCTTGTGAGTACGAGCAAACACGCTGTGAAGACAAGAATATGGAAGCTGACAGAAATAAACGCGGGTTGGGGGGAAAGGCGAGAGGCAGAGAAGGAAAAGGAGAAACGCGAGCGATGGGGGTCCCGACGTGCTGAAGAGATTGTGCTGGCATGGTGGCCAGAGGCCTTTCAGCTCAGCGGGGACCACTACCTCTCCCTTCTTGCTCTAAGGAGTTACATGCTGGTGATCATATGCACACACACACACACGCACACACACACCCCCACACACACACACACACACACGCACACATAAACCAACAGATGCCATTGTGGCCTCAGCTATAATTCTTTTTTTTTTTACATGCTTAACTCTACCTAGTTGTGCAAACATATTTGCAGACAGTGTTTTTTTTTATTTTTTATATCACCTTGTCAAAGTAAATAATAAGTATTTCAATGGGAAATTAGCAAGAGAGAAAAATAAAAAGTTGTCTTTGGATTCTTGTTATGCTACTGCAGATTCCAGAGAGGGCAGCGTCTGAAAGTCGTAACAATACCAAAAGTCTCTCTTACAACAATTTTAGGAGAGGAAAATCGCCCTTTTCATGTCATCATAATCAGCCAGTCATCATTTTTGCACTGCAAGCAAAATGACTCGATACAGATGGCAAACAAAAGAAGATGAAATTCTCATATCAACATAACAACAACAACTAGATCGTTGGAATTTGGACACAACTGACTGCTCCAACAGGACAAAGATCACAAAATCACATCAAAACTGGATTTAGAATGAGCAAAGCAGTCTAACGTGTAGCTTCTGGAATTGGACCAATAAGCTAAGCATTAGGTCTGTGGAGGAAAATCTACCAATCAAAACGAGATTCATCAGTTCTCATTAGAGGGAAAATATTTAATCAGAATATAGCTATTTATGGCTACAAAAGTTAAATTGGTTTTTGCAACTGGTAAAGGGACATTTAACCCAATATTTCTTACAGTATCTATATTTTTTAAATCATCGCCATGTTTGTTTCTAATAAAAAAATAAAATAAAATGTTCAAATTTAGAAAGTACTTCATTTTAAAATGACAAGCTGTTAATTTGTGAAAACTCCACACAAGGACTGAAGTGGAAAATGAGTGCATCGCCTCAATGCATTGCCACTACTTTGAGCAATGTCTAGACAGACAATCTATGTCATTTCCATCATCATAGTCAACACCAGTGAAAAGAAGTCATGCAGGTATATTTATTCTGCTAGTATTAAAAAATCTAAACAAGACAAAAAACAAAAAAGAAGGCAAAAAAAGCAAGAAAAAAAGCTCAAAGCCCCGTTCTGTGCCATAATACTAAAATTCGACTTGTTTTTCTCTCAGTTCATTTTACCTACCTACTTAAACCACTTAACTATGTGGTTTAACTAGTTTCTCACTATCGGATTCAGACGATAGCAGCACAATGCACAGGTTTGTTGCTAGGGTTAGGGAGAGCATAGCTGCATCCGGGCGCTGCCGATGCGGTAAAGCAATTCTGATTTGTGCCCACAGCCATCAGTGTCACTCTGCATGGCTTGTCAGTGTCTGGGAGCGTCAAAGCTCGCTTTCTGGGACTGCTGTCACTAACAGTAATAGATATCATCTCAAAATCCGTCATCTTCCCCATTGTGTCTGGCTCGAGCCTAGTGGCTGGGGCCCACCTTCTCCACAGTTGAATGGATCAAACTGTGTGTCCAGCACATGGAGGCCCCAGCGCCGGTCTTAACTGTTGGGTCACGGTCTGATATGTAGACACTCACGGATGGTTACCTCGGTAAATGTGTCGTTAAGGCCAGGAAGCTGGAGAGAGGGGATGCTTGAAAGTATCCACACGCATAATCCCTGTCATCCGAGGTACGTTTCTGAATTTTTGAATAAATGCACTGATGTGGTCCGTGTCTGGTCTGGGCAGGTCACAAATAAATATATCACAGATGCACATGTACATGCTCATAGAGTTTGTCACATTGTCCTCTTACACCAATCAGAACCCCCACACAGCCTCTAATCGCCATTAACTACCCGGCCGGTAGTGCGAAGAACATGACATCACAAGTGTCACTCTGCATTATCTCCACATTACATCAAGACTTGCTCCAAGATAATGAGGCTTTCTGGTATTATTGTGTGTAAATCTGTGTATTTATATGTCTAAGATTGCTGTTTTCACATGCTATTGTTACCACTTTTAGCACCACCACTGGAAATATACTTGCATTAATTGTTCTCTCTTCTTCACCACATTCCTCTGGCATGAAATACAACTTCTACAAAGGATGTATGTATCTCAGCATTCTTTATATTGTTTTAACAAGTAGGCACCAGGGGCATCCAAACAGAATCTGCATATGGAATCACCAAATCAGCTTTAAGCAAATCACAAGGTCACATTCCTGTTTTAATTTGCACTATTTGCTGCTTAAAACAACACAAGAGAAGTTTATTGTATAGCACATTTCACCAGCTGGACGATTTAAAGCGCCTTCTTATGCAGTGTCATAAGAAAAAGGGAAAGAAAAGTTAGACTACAGACAAGGTTTTCCATCCATTGTCTACACACACAAGGTCGCAGGAAAACTGGTGCCTATCTCATTGGACGAAAGGCAGGGTACGCCTTGGACAGATCGCCAGTCCATTACAGAGACATACAGAGAAAGTACATGTCTTTAATTTTAGCATTGCGATAACTGTTCTCATTGCTGTCTAATAGAGGCAACAACCCAGAAGCCACCGTGGAACAAGTCTGCCATGAACTGAACATTACTGAAGCAGTGGTGTCACTATCGATATTGAGATGAGCTTTACATCGTCATGACTGAGAGGATGCCATCAAAAAACAAGACCCTTCTCCAAACTCATCATCTTCAGTTTTATGTCTTTTATACCTGAACAAGACATACACACTATACATGTGTTTCTTTGTTGAGTGAGGACAACCGGAAACTACCAAAGCAAAAGGATTTCCTGACAACCTGAATAAATTTACAATAAAAAACCAGAATGCAGCTTCAGGAATAAATGGCAGGAAAGTGTAAATAAGAGTAAGCTGGGAGAGGTGAAGAAAAATATAGAAAACAGACAGACAGAGATATAAATTGTTGCATGGACGAGAGACGGCAAGACAGAATAGAGATCAAGATTAAGTTGACAGAAAGTGCTTACGACGCAGTGCCACTTCGCCTCAGCAGACCCCCACCCTCCTTTCGCCCTCTTACATGCTCTCGTCAGCTAATTATCCAGAATTAGAATCTTCTTTCACACCAGTGGTGTCAGGGTGCCTTAGCTTGATCTGTCAGGGCCCTTCATGACTGGGTGCTAAACTCGCGACAGTTGATGAGTGCGAAGCCCGCCACAGCTAATTGTAAGTGAAAAGCTAGACAGGAGTGACAGAGCAAGGGACAGGGAGGGCAGAGAAGGGATGGCGGGGCTCTTTGTCTGAGGACAGATGAAGGAAGCAGGTTTTTGTTGTGTGTTTTTTTTGTTTTACTGCAGGTGGCAAACAGGACGGCACCGTGAGCTGGTGCCCGTGTTTGACGACCAGACAAAGGCGTGGGGGAGACAGGGCTCCAAAGAGTCCTGAAGCAGTGAAATATGTGCTCAGCAAGGTGAAAAAAACTATGTAAGAGGGAGGGACGGAAAAGAGTGAAAGAAGCCAAGTGTGAAAAAAACAGGTAGGTGTGATGAAGGATGACAACAAATCATTTCTTCCAGGGCATGTCAGCCAGCATCTTGCTCATCAGTCTTCATGGCTTGTGACCACCATCACTCTGACAACACATGGAAAATGTGAGTATGAACATACATATTTATGTATTTTTAAGCTATTTGTGTAACACTATGCATCTTTTTTCTTCTCTTTTTTTTGTAACATTAAGAGTGAAATAAGAGTATATGCTTACACTGTACATGAATGCAACTTTAAAACAATACATTTTCAGCTGCATTTCTTTGCACTATATTCCAAAAGCATTCTGTGGTCCCAGCTTGTCAGTACAGCTTGAGCAGGTATGTGAAGCCCTGTGCAATGTGCGTCTTTGTGCCAGTTGGCCTAGAATGTCAGCTAATGCATTCTTGGGTCAAATGCTTACCATACTTGCCAGGCCAAATTAAATGTGTCATCAGCAATAAGAGGGCACGGTGGGCACGATGGGAGGTTGTCACCTTCCTCTGCAGGGCATTTGAGTGTCTGACGACAGCAGAGCCTCTCATTTTACAGACATTCATTTTCAAAGGAAAGTCTCTGATCACCTTAAAAACACACAATACTAAAACAAGAAATAACATTCAAGGCATTGATTATAATTCTAATCTAGGAATAATCCACGTTTCATGCTATACTTTTTATTTACTGGCTTAGCTGTTTTATTTATGGATAGAGTTAATCAATGGTAAGAACATTAATTTTTATACACATACTTTGTCACACTGAGTAAGACTTTTACATTTCTGCTACAAATACTTCCACTGTCAACGCCTGGGAGCAAAGATGATTTAAAGTACTTTTCTATAACACACACACAGTCTATTGTATGATGATATGATAATGTGAGTCCAATTAACAATACCTGCATGACTATTTGACTGGGATATTGGAACAACAATCAGTGGTAAAAAAAACAACAAACTTCAATATAAAATCATAGGTAATTAACTGAAACTATATGTGACATTTTAGCTTTTTTATGCTTATTTATTTCCATAATGTATCAAATATTTAAAGAAATTATGGGCACACCTTAGTTAAGAACATGTACTTGACATTATTTGTTTACGGAGCAATGTGTGGGTATGGAAAGGAGATGTGCATTGATGTAGAAGAGGACTGACCCAGAGCCAGTACATCTAGTTGATTCACAAGATATCTGTGAATATTTCTGTTTGCGATACTCATAACAATTGCGTACAAAAATCACTACTTTTAGTATATTTTGGGTTATAAAGCTGTAATTATGGATTGAGTGTATTGAATTTGAAAAGTGTCGAGTAAAACCCATCGACTTTGGTTTTGTTTATCTATATACTTTTATTTTGGTTTGGATCTAGACGGGGAACTCCATAAAAGTGGTTTTCCTGTTTTGTTGATATTGTTAGAAGACAAAGAGATTTTGCAAGATAACAGTCATCAGGTGTTACCAGCCTGCTGCAAATGGGCCCCAGTAATACACAAACAGGAAAGTAAAGATTTTTATACAAAAGCTGGCACTTTTGAGGAACAGTCTGATTAGAGCTCATACAAGTAAAGGACAATGTTGCCAAAATAATGACTGGGTTTGGTTAGGGCCACAGTACTTTAGCATCATCCAGTCTTTAAGCTTTTTCACACCATATTTTATGACATAGTGTTTGTGTATAGACTGTTCAATGTGATTAGGGCAGAGAAACAACTTACCATTACTGGAAAGCTGTTTATCTGCTATCATCATTGGCCATGCCAACTTGCCTTAGCATTCATAAGACACTGCAGTGTAGGAGACTAGCTGTAGCCTAGCAGAGGCATCAAGAAATCCACGTTGACTGTGTTGGGCCTGTGAGACAGTGTAGCCAAGTGGTCTAACGGGTGAGTGAAAAACAGCATCAGATGCCAATTCCAAGTTATTCTGGTGAATTTTATTGGTAAGTATGTTTTTTTAAGGCTCTGACATCCACCTTGAATAGCTGAAATATTTCTGGTCTTACAGCAAATTGGCAACAGACCTGCACTTCATTAGACCATAATATAACAGGTCAAACCAAACAACAAAATCTAAACAGAGAAACGGGAGTAAGAATATTAATCTTAATTACAAACTCATCTACATAACTAAATGGTCTGCAAAATAAAAAAAAATGTAATACATGACAACTCAAACGGTTACTTTAAAGAAAAACAAACAATACAATACAAAAAAAGAAAACCCTCCATTTAGTAGAACCCAGTGATGTAATCGATGACGTCATCCAGTCATTCAAGCAGGAAGTGCTAGGCCGGCCCCTCCCCCACACCTGCTGCATCTAAAAGGGACAAACAACGGTGAGTAAAAAAAGAAAAGACTAATAATATACCATGAATATACCTTGGAACAAAAGAAACATATTCATCCAGGGACCCGGAAGTGTTAGCTTTAGCTAAAAGCTAATACTTTTAGTTAAAGCTAAAAGTGTTAGCCAGTTTACATAGATATAAAGTGCAACATAATGCTACCGCAAACAAACCCAGAATGATGAGTGAAGCAAAGTTGTAATGCTTTAGTGTTTAAACTAATGCACTGTGACCAACTATAGAAAGATTAAAGTAGTCGGAGATAAGAATAATTGGCATGTGGTAAACTCAAACTGAACCACTTTGTCACAGTACTTTTCTATAACACACACAGTCTAAGTACTGTCTTTTATTTCTTTAGTGGTGGTTTTTGTTCTCATATCTTGCGTGTCAATGTATGTTTTCAGCTTTGGTTTCACGTGCCTTTTTACATCTGCTCGTTTACAAAAAGGCATTTTAAATGCTATCTTGTAACACAGAATAGGTGCATACTACTTGTTTCTTTAGATTTGTGAGAAAAAAAAAGTTCCTAAAGGTTTAGGAGAACCCTTCAACCTGCTGGTCGTTTTCACATTCTAACTAGTTTAGCTAAGGTTTTATTAATTCCCTTATCACAGAACATGCCCTGTAACACCTAGCAGAACAGAATTACTCAGCTCATGTTTTTCTATTGGCCTTTTTATTTGTTTGTCATTCCATCAATTGTTAGTTAAATCATATTTGTCTGTGACTGTGAATAAAGTTGAGAAATATACAAAAATCACGTAATTTAATTTGTGTAATAAACATCCTACAGCTTAAAAGTCAGAATTCATTCTATATTCATTCTAAAGTGGAATATTTTGGTAATTTCATTACAAAACATCTGGCAGATGATGGTGATATTAACAGGCAGTGTCATGTTTTATGCTCAGGCTAATATAATAATGTTTGTGGCTATACAGTATGTGTCTGTTTGGCTGTTTCTTCTTTTGTTGTCTTTTGTTTTTGGTTGGACCTTGAGTCTGAAATAAAGTTTCCATCAATGTTTAGAAATATTAATATGGTTTAGCATCACTTATTGCTACACTTGACTCTTAAGTTTCACAAACACATGTAGGTTGACATATCCTAAACATAAGTGTCTAACTGCTTGCTTTTCACACACTGACCCCATGTTCTTACATTCTCTCAAAAGGGGAAAACAACTCTCCAACTTTTTGCAAAAGTGTATCTTCATGCATTTTTGTTTTTTGTTTTTTACTTTAAAAATTAGTTTCAACCCATTTAGACAACCACTTTGTTCATAAAAATTCATTGGTTTGTTAATGATGGTGCCCATTATCTTATAAACTGAGCAGGACTGTTGACCTTCTATTTATGCGTTCGCTAGAAAGCTACACAAGCAGCCACCAGGACTCCTCAGTCAGCCAGCAGTCTCCACTCCAGCAGTACTTTCACCCACTTGAAGACTGGAAACAGCTTTTTCTCGGACTAGAGTAGATTTGTGTGGATTAGGTCTCGGTCCTACAGCCGAGGGCTTGGAGAGATTCTCTGCAGAATAGGCCAGGAAGCTGTTTGGAATTGAATGTTGTTCCTCCCCTCTCATCATTACCCTGAACCCTTCACAAAAGACCCAAATCTCTCAGTGGCTTTGAACCTATGTTTCAAAATGAAAAGACTTGTCCAGTGGAGGGTCTTTTCTTATTCTTCTTTTACTGAAAGGAATGGAGAGAAAATAAGAAATACAGAATAAAAAAAGAAAAGCTTTTGAGCCTCATTTTACCTCCTGTTATACCGCCTCAGTTTTCTTCCGGCCTTGAGCCACTTGTTGAAGGAAAAGGCAAATTTCTGGAAAAATTCCTAAAGGTTATTTCCCCAATCAGCTAGTACACTCATCCCCTACTTTTTGGCAGCGACGGAGAGAGCAAAAGGGCGAGGAGGGACAAAAACCCTAGGGGACACAAGGCTGAAGTAGAGGACATAAAAAGAGGGGACCCTGGAGACAGCTGTTGGAGAGGTTAGTTAGAGATTTCCAGCCATTAGCTTCAGTCTGGGCCAACTCGTCCACTTCAAGAAGACAAGAGCCGGGCCAGGCTGGAGCTCCTATATGAAAAGGTACGGGACCCAGCTTGATCTTGTAGGGAAATTGTTTACAAGTGGGAGCCTCATTTCTACAATTGTTGGGAGGGCAAGAAAGAGAGACAACACAAGAGGTGGTAAGAAAGGATAGAGGGATGATCAAAATGGCTCACTGACTGAGACAAATCTGTCAAAGCTCCGGAGCAAAAGTGAAAGCGCTTAAAGCAAGGGCGTTTGACAAACGACCAATGAGAGATTAGACAAGTGCTGTCGGTTGGGGTGGAGGAGGGAGTCAGGTGGGGGTAGTGACACAATAAGTGGAGGACCTCTGTGGATGGAGGGCAGGGGGCCGGGGGGAGTCTTTCTTTCTCTTTTCAAAGGCAGGATAAACAAGGAAATGAGTCTGTAATCATTCCCAGAAATTGCCTTCCTCTCCCTGGGCTGTGTGCCCGCCCCCATTCATTAGCAGGCTACGGCCAGATTAAAGATGGTCATTGTCCCAACGAAAGACGGAGTAGGAGTCTTCAGTCCACTACTGTCCATGTCAATGATACATCAAGGGCAGAGTGGAGTGGGTGTTTTTAAGACATCGTCGACTCTTTGAGACAAGTCTAACCTTTAACGAGGGAAAACTTAGATTTTGTGCAGTCGCTACAGTGACACGATACAGTTAAACTCCACTTTTTCAGAAACGTGTTTGTAAAATTCTTTGGCTAAAGTACCGATTTACTCTAATTTTTGATTTAATTTTTACGTTTACTGGCATAAATGTAATGTATGACATTGTTTGATATTATATCAGTGGATTGTCTCTGAGAGAAAAACTACAGCTATTTATTAGACTATCTTCTAAATTAATATTTATCCGCAGGTCTTTTCCTCCGTCTTTCTTTTCAATGAGGAAAAACAATATTCTGTAACTGCTGTGGCTGTTTACTATATTTAATAAAATAAATAAATAAATAAAAAATCATTTTCTCATTTTTGTCTGCTCATTATGTTACAATTTTTGAAAAGTAAAACAGAAGTACAATGCACGAGAAAGTAGTCATTTTCCCATTTTGTCAAATATTTATTTTTTTGGTAACACTTTATTTGAAAGGGGGTGAATAAGACTGTCATGACACTGTCATAAACATGACATAACACCTGTCATGAACACCAATAAGCCTTCATGAATATTTATGACTGTTGTCATAAAGCGTCATTCGGTAAATCATGACACTTTTAATACAAAGTTGACATTATTCAAAATGTCTTTATCATGACAACTTGACATTAACCAAGAAATCATTACTGATATAAATTTGTTATAAAAGTATTACTGATTGCACTTTAAAAATTAGGTAACTTTATGTTATTAAAGGTAAAGTTTAAACAGTAATGATTTCCTGGTTAATGTCAAGTTGTCATAACAAAGACATTTTGAATAATTTCAACTTTGTATTAAAAGTGTCATAATTTACCGAATGACACTTTATGACACCAGTCATAAATATTCATGAAGGCTTATTCATGTTCATGACAGGTGTTATGTCATGTTATTGAAAGTGTCATGACAGTCTTATTCAACCCCTTCAAATAAAGTGTTACCCTTTTTTTTAAGGATTTTATCTGATTGGCAAATCGAAAGAGAGATACATGGCATTCATTTTCATTTTTACATTTAAGAAAAACATTTTTTGCAAAATAGCTTAAAATCTGTCAAGCTCGGTCGAACTGAATGGGCAACCCATTCAAACAGCAATTTTCAGCTCATGCCTCCGATTCCTAAGAGTTTAGTTCTGAACTTTTGGGTGGGTCATTCTGACACAATAGTATGTTTGGGTGAAAAACACTTCATTGTAACTCTAACGTGTAGGTCCTGGTAGGAGATGAACTTCTGTTTCAATCTTATTTCTAGCAGTTTTCTTCCTGTGCTGCCATGTACTTGCCTTCCCACAGTTTTGCCATTTACTCTGTCCAACTTCCTTCTCCCTAAGGAAGTAAAACATCACCATAGTATACTGCTGCCAACATCAGATTTTCCTGGCAGGGATGATATGATCGGGGTTCTTTTCAATGTTAGTTTTTTGTTCTGTATGGGGATTGAAAAGATGAAAATTGATCTAATCCGACCAGAGCTTATCAGTTTAGTTTGGTGAAAAATGTTTTGGAACAATTAAAAGGGTTGTGAATACTTTTGCAAGGCATTTTGTTCACTTGCTTCCATTTTTATTCTTAAGCATATGTATTATATTTTGTCTCCTGTAAACATACCTGTGAAGAGCCTGAAAAGGTGTTGAGGACAAAGAGACCCACATATGGCATTCAGTGGGTAAAGAAAGAGCACAGGGGGTTGACAAATAAAAACTTGATGAGAAACAACACCATAAAAGCAAAGCTAAGAAAAGCTCAAACAAAACAAAGGTAAAGAGTGTCTTGCAGATTAGTAAAAACAGGGCTTAGCCAGGTTAAGGCTTCTTCTCTCTGAAAGAGAGGAAGTATTTCGTTTTTTATTGGTTTCATATGACACGACAGAAACTTTTAAAGATGTTGTAGACGCGCTGGTAAAAAGGCAGTCTGCCCACCCCTGTATAAACTGCCCCTGTGATCTCTGCCATATTTATAGGCACTGTCTTGTGTCACATGGTTTCCATTTCTTCCCTTGTTGGGACCCCCTGTGGCTGCTTTTACAAGCACAGGTATGAAGAGGTCAAAAACACCCTTGTCAGGGGCTTTGTCATATTACGCTGCCTCTTTGTTTTATACTGTTAAAAATCTTCTTCTATGGCTTAGTCTTAAATTATTTTCTTCAAAAAGTAAGTTCAGTTTTCTTTCCCTGCTTGATATTTCCTTGTTGATATATTAAAAGAAAAAAAAAAATCTACTGCTGCAGAAAGAAGCACATCTTTGCTCTGTTTTTCAGTGTTCTGTTACAGCAACATTCATGGTCTGTTTCATAACTCGCGGGAGCCTTTTCTGCAGTCTTCCTGTTTTTCCTGTGCGTTGTGAGCCCGTTGTCAAAATCTTTTGTGGAATATTTCAACTTTTCTGCATTAGTGCATATCTGAGCCATTTCAATCCTGCCACTCATTAGCTGATTCCAAACTTTAACCTGACCTATTACTCCTGTTTAGGGTTTTCTGACCCTGCCAGTTGTGATCAGTGGATATGAGGATTTGTAATAAAAGTAAATGTTTAAGTTTCAACACTTTATTTTACCTTTACACTGAAGGAAACTGGATTGATAAAATAGTTGGTGTGCATTTTTTTTGTCAAAATTGTTAATTACCTGACGTATTTCTTTTTGCATGAATCTTGTCTTTTTACACAAAGGACTATGTAATTATGATAAATTGTGGAGCAAGTGAAGTGTTTTGGACTGGATGGAGGGAAGGTTTCCCATGTTAACTACTGCAGTTGATCTAAAGCTTGAGATAAAGTCCAGGTCGGTCAGTCCATGAGATAAGTGACCAGAACTTGATTTCCAATAAGGCATCACTGGAGACCCTTACAGATGGGTGAAGCATGGCAGGGAAGGGTGACCCTGAACTTGTAAAAAAAATCAACAGAAAAAGAACATACAAGAAAAAAAGCAAATAACACCAAGATTATAATATAAAGTACCACACACACGTTTAGATTCTGGTGTTTTCAGATAATATGTTGACCTGCGGTTGCTACTAAATACATCTTGCATTACCTTATACCAAGTTCTTTAAAATGATGATGTAGTTCTTGCTATATATGCATATGTTGTTTGTTGCTATTGTCTCCGTTTTCTGTTTTTTCCCCTCTCTCTGCAGGTCTAGAAGGGAAAGTTATAAAAATAACTGTCCCTTTCTCCCCACCTTTCTCTCTTTCTTTACCTTTAAAATAAACAGAGCAATTTCTAATGAAGTTTTATCAAGTGGAGGATCATAGCAAAAGCCGTAACACTCCAGTTATTGACGTAGATCTGGTGGGCCTCACCTTGACACTCCTAGAAAAATTCTGAGAGCCACAATCCAGGACAGGGCATGTAAAAAAAAAATCAATCAATAAATAAATTACCAAATGGTTTCTAAGAAGCCTCAAGCAAAATAATAAAAAGGACATTATTTGTGAAAGGTTTTCTTGAAATGATATTTTCTAGAAGAAGCTGGTATGTCTTTTGATCTTTTGGTATCAAAAGACAGAAAGTCATTTACATAATAAGGTTGTGTGTAAAGGGATTTATAATGTCAGAAAACCCAAATTCATGGTTTAAGTACTGAGTATTTTATTATCCTGATGGTTTGAGGAATAACCAAGTTAGTTCTACAGTTATTACACCTTTGGTTTTTGTTTTTTATCCTTGAGATAATATATCAAATGTTTCAGACATTAGATTTCTGTAGAAAACACTCATTTTAAATTATTGTTGAGGCAGATTATATCAATTATTCAACAAAAGAACTACATGAATATGATCCATGTATGCTCTTCTGAAGCAAGGTGATGAGCCTAAGCCTCCCTCTGTCTTTCTCTCCTCTTACCATCTGTAGGATGCTCCTTCTCCCCTTCTTGGCCATGTGGTGTGTTGGGTTTAGTGGGCACTAAAAACACATTGTTAAACACAGTGTTAAAAGTTCCTAAAAGCATTTTTTCCTTTTAAGGGATTGGCACTTTAATCTACTCTCAGGTTTCACATGCTGTACAGGCACACCTGCAGGGAGAGGAATGAATAAGCTGGATCCAACACACCAAAATGGCTCCCACATTTTCTGGACTCCTTGTAAAGATGAAGGAGAGGTCTAATCAGATTTATTGTTTTAATCTTAGATTGGGTGTCTTTTGACAGAAAGATGACGGATTCTCTAGGTAAAAATATTTGAATTCAGAAAAGAAAAATAATTTGCGGTCCACCTCCTTTTGTTTCAGTGTCATTTATAAATAAAAATAAATAAGAAAATAATCATTTGTTTTGATAATCATCTGCATCTGTTATGGCCGAGTTGCTAGAGCATCACTGCTGACACTTCCAGCTCAGACCTTTTGAGGGAGGAACGTTATCGTCAAACCCGAACTTGACGAGGCCCTAAGACAGGGGGCTCCTTCCCTCTTTACTATCTCATAAAATGATTTTTATTTGCACTTTTCCCATTTTAACGGTCCTCTGTGCGTGGAGGCAGACATTTGATCATGGAGGAGGGATTACATGATGCCCTGTCTTGCCATCTGCAAGGGTTAGGGCATAGCTCCCATATGTCGCGGATTTTCCATTCAAATGTATGCCAGTGTGTTTCCAAAGTGTTTCCAAAACGAAGAGGTTGAGTCAGAGTTCTGCGTTGTGTGAAGGGATAAAGTTCAGGTTCAGAAAGGAGAGAGGTGAGCCGTTAGCACTTCTCTTTATCTAGTCTGAAACCCAGGTACCTGTGCAGTGTCAGCTGGGCTTGAAGTCATTCCAGCTATGCTTTTACAAGACATTGAAGTTTAATGGGAAACATATCAGCAAACCCGTTCTCACTCCAGAGATTAGAGAGTAAAGTCAGAAATTAACATTCTTTAGTCACTTAATGGCATGTTTTTAGATTCCACATTAGATTAGGGGTTAGTAACAATAAAGACTGAATCTAAAACAACACTTAAAGGTCAGTTTAGGATATGTATTGTCAGACGGAGTGTAGGCAAATATTTTCTATTAAAGCAAAATGATCTTATGCCAAAAAATTTGTAGGACAAAGTTTTAGATTTAGGCTAAACTGATTTGGATTAAATCGAAAATGAGACAGCTATAGTATTAATTTTGAAAATAAAATATCAGTTTTTAACTTGCATCTTAGTCATATAGTTTGACAGAAATTACTTACAGCATTTGCAACAATTTATGAAGATCTTTTGTGATTTAACGGTAAGCAAGCTTGTCTCATAATTTTATCGTTGGTGATGAGCTTCAAATATTTGAATTTGGAAGGCCTCATTGACATCCCCCAAATTTTCAGCTTCAATTTTATTCATATTTGTTATTAAAGGAAACCTCTAAAAGTCAACTTGGTTGCTAGTCAACTTGTTAGTTAATGATTACTCTTTGGCGTTTGACAAAATTTTTATTGCTTGTTTCATAAAATTTTTTTAATCTGTAAAGCACCTTGATTAGACTGCTTTGATCAATGATGAATATTTTTTTTCTCTTCTAAAAATATGATATTGTTCTTCAGATGGAAGACATCCAACGGCACCTTGGAGGGGAGCAGCACCTTTTCCATTCTTCCATGACCAAGCAAGCAGGAGAAATCGCCTTAGAAATCAGCTGAATTTCTCAGACCGCAACCTCGCAACACCAACCAGAGTTGAGTCTCCATGGTAACCAACTGCTGCGTCAACCAGTGGGTGAGCTTAGATCCCACCACTTCCACTATTACTTAAGGTTTTAATTTGGATATATGCACTACAACATCTGGATATAGGTTTTTCAGCACATCCATCACCTTTTTTTTTTTTTTTTCCCAATGAAGTGGTTTGTTTTTAAATGCCCACTTTTGTATGTGGAGTTCCATTTTGTCTGGATAGCCAGTCTTTTTTCTGTGTTATTACTTTGCAGACAGCACAATTAGAACATGATACATCTGAACTTGTAAGGCCAAATGTTGGAAGTTTTCAGTTGAATGCTTGGAAAACCAGAGGCCTTAAAAATCCCCAAAAGAGGAACAAAGTCCATGTAAAATCCATGTCAATTTTACCCTTCATCAAATAAATCTCCAGACAATCTTGACTGGATTATGGGTCAATCAATCCTGCAGTCTAGTGGTTACATCTGTCTGATGAATCTCATAACTGCAAAACCTTCATGATTGGATTTGGGCATTTCAAGCTATGTTTTTTTTTTTTTTTTTAACCAGTCAGTCTGTAACAGATGTAGATATCGGAGCGAACAGTGAATAATCACGAAAAAATTTGATTTAAAGTATCTTGGATTAGTACAAAGAAGTTTGTACATTGCTACAACACTGACTCTGAAGAAGGGAGTGGTTTTTGATACATAGAGCGATATCTCTGCTATAGTATAATTCAGCATATTTTAAACTAAGGCTGTAAAATAATTCAGCCCAAAATAGTAATCAACTTGTATGAAATCTTTAAATGTGTCTTGAACTTATTCATCTTTTATATTAATAAAATGTTAAAACAATATCTTCACTCGTAATAGAGTTCAGAGGGATTGGAGGTTTAGCATGTGTGGATCTCAGTGATCACTGTGGATGGGATTAGACTAGATCAGATTAGATTAGGGATTGTATGGAAATAAACAATCGGTATTGTTCAGAAACCAATCCCTGTGCAAAAATCTAAGGCTTGTGATGTGCATTACAAGAGATTTGTCTCTGATCCGACACAGAATGAAACCTGTGCTGGTAATTCTTCTGTCTCTGTCATCACCAATACTTTGCGTGAGGAAAATGTTGGCAGGGTCAAGATAACAAAATTTAAGATGTTTACTTTGTGTAATGTATGTTGGTGCTTATTAAAATATGTGAATATGTAAAATCCTGATGAAATACAGTGAAGTTTGTGGTTTAATGTGAAAGACAATTAATCCTTCTATAAGGCACTGTAAAAGGCCTCTACAAAGTAAAGTGTCATGCATCTAGGGCTTATACATTTTAAAACTCAGTATTAAAATATAACTTTACATATATTTTTTCAGCAATTTTGAGATATTTTACTTCATGTAGGTTTAGCTCCCTTTAATATATTGCTCATGGCATGCTTCTCTTTCTTTCCTGCTAGTTCATGTGGTTTTATTCAGATTTACCTTCTGATTCCCTTGCAAACTTTTAATTTCCTGCAGCTGCTTTAAACAATTTAAGTTCCAGATTTGAACTCAACCCTTGTTCTTGGTCCACAGCACCTTTTAGGTTACTTAGTAATGTTTTTGCCAAAGATCAGTTTGCCTAAATGTATTATTATTCATTTTACTTAGAAATGTATTCACAAACTTAGCCCCTGAGACAGCATTGAGATCCAATTTAAAACACTTTAAACAATAATAGTAGTATTAAACGTATATTTTTTGTGAAAAAGGGCTAAAAAATAAAGCTTAAAGGATAAAGCAGCTAAGCAACCAACATGCCAACTAATGCAAAGTGATTAATATATAAACACAAGGATTAGGTTTGCAGTTTTCCTGACCCCATCCACATGGAGATGAAGAAGGTAAATTTTCATAAACTATTAAGAAAAACGGTGTGTCCACACAACGGGATGTAGCACTAAAGAAACCATAGTAGTAGGTATTGGTGAAGCTGTAAGGCTAACGTAGAATGACATGAAAAACACAGAACAACGTTGAATCTTTTATTTATTTTTTTAATTGAGAGAGTGAGGAGGAGGGACCCATTTTCAAAAAATGGTCTCCCAAAAACCATTTGTTATCTTTCCAAACCAGAACCACGATTTATTAGTCAGCTCACATTTTAAAACTGCTGTCACAAGCATAAACACAAAATGTTCACACACACTCCTTTGAATCAATTTTCTTCTCTGCTATCAATCCATATCTAGATCGTTGGAATACTGATGTGAGTAAACTGGCCTCAAGGCCTAACAGCAACACAATACTTTATATATTTTACTGATGTCAAAGTGTCAGAATGAAGTGCTGCCTGCTGGCTCTTGGCTAAACTTCCCACTCCTTTCTGACCTACTGTAGCTCAAGTTTCATTTGCCTGTCAATAAACAAATGTGTGAGGATGAAAACTTTTCAGAGCTGTCATGATACACTATTTTGAGCAGCTCAGTGATCATGAGTTCAGCCCAGTATAAAATTACACTGATTTGTTGCACAATTGAAATTATTTGTTTCCACCTCAGAAAACTTTTGTTAATCCCTTTTAACGACGGCATTGTGGCAGTCGGTTTATGGGAAAGAGGAGGAGCACAGCTCTTGTTCAGCATGCAACAGTAACGGGGAAAGACTCAGGTAACCGGCAAGTGTAATTACGAGTATGCTGATCCCTGTAAAAGCTCTTCCTGGCCACTTTCTCCTCTGTATCGAAGGCTTTGGCACGAGTGGTGGAGAGGGTCACTGTTTAATAATGAACAGGTCGAGCCAGCTGTAACGGATACATGCACCTGCTTTATACATCAGTCAATTACCTAATTAGAACTCTCCCTCCGGGGAAAGCCAATACCTCATCCTAGAGCAGGAGGACAACCCCTTCCATGTGAACGGAGGCACAAGTCAAACGGATACCTGTACGTGTGTGTGTGTGTGTGTGTGCGTGGGGCTGTGTGTGTTGTCGTAGCGCAATCGTATGCGAAGAACAAAAGAAAAGGGGACCAGTATTTCTTTGCACAGATCAGGTACCCAAGCACTCACATGGGAAATTGTAGTCAATGCGATTGCGATCCTATAACAGTCCTTCCTCTGCCCATCTCCATGCACATGCTGCCCTCAGTCCCTCGCCATTCATCCTTTCATGAGAAAACGATATGATGGGATTTTCCTTTTCCCACTCAGAGGGCACAGATTAAATGGTGTTTAAATGCTCAATTGTTCTTTTAAGTTATTTTTCATTTGTCGAAAGCGGATCAGGTATCAACTTTAAAAGAAAAAAAAACTTCCATTGTAATGGAAATCTGTTTTCAAAGGAATTTTTTATACAAGAGATAAAGTGGACCTGAAAACTGTGCCCACCGCTGTTAAAAAGAGATAAGGTAGGCTGTAACAAGTGCAGCATATTGCACAGCTATTGGGCTCATGGCCCTGCCCTGCTTCACATCCCAGATGATTTATATTTGATTTACTGTGCGATTTAAAAATATTGAGCTATAAAATGTGAAACAAAAGTTAAAAAACAGAGAGGTTTTATTACAAAGTAGCAGATGGCATGCAAGAGTTCTGGAAGAATTAAACCGGAAGCAGATTAAAATATGTCAGATTTACTTTTGGTTCAGGTCTCTAATTACAGTTAGTCAGTCAGGTTGGATCAGGTTTGGACTATGGGTTTGGGCTAAGTTGGGTCTTTTAGGTTCATACTAAGCTAATCATCACCATTCAGTGATAACATGGTAATTTACAAGTTTGGCACAAGATGTTGGACTGAAAATCCAATGCACAGATGTCCTGGTGAGCTTAAAATCCACTCCAGATAGATAAAGTAGAACTTCCTCTGTGATGCTGCAGTTTCGCAGAAACCTTTTATTGTCATTGGTGCATTGTGCCAGCAATATGAGATCTGTTGAACAAATGCAATGCCAGAAGTTGTAAATGTTTCCCTTAGGTTTACTTTTTGGCGATTTCTTTAACTTTGGTCTTTCTGCTTTTGAATCTTTTCTGAATATTGTACATGAGTTCAATACATTAAAATATTTGAAGCAAATTAAACTGCTTCGGTACACACATAACTCATTAATGACTTGCAATGAAAACACAAGAAACACACACACACACACGCACACACACACCCACACACACACACACACACACACACACACACGCACACACACACACACACACATATACACATATATATATATAAATATATACACATATATATATACATATATATATATATATATATATATATATATATATATAAAAGACACTAAGCCTGATCCTTCAAAGTGAATGCTTTATGATATTTAGGGTCAAAGAATCAAAGAATAACATGGTCATAAAGTTTGATTTCACAGACAGTTGGGGTTTGCAGTTTTAAGGCAATCATAGCCACGCTATCAGTGATTAAATTATAAATTTTATTCTCTGGAGGATTGCAGAAGTGGGGGACCTGGTGATGTTTGGGGTTAGTAGAGTGATAAACCTCTCACTTCTCTAAGAGGGAGCAGACTAGGGTTGAATGTTAAGGATCGCTAATGTTACTCAATACTGCCTCATCTGTGTTTCCATCACAACCACTCCTCCACCTTTTTTCCCCTCCATCAGGCAAAGACTAAAACTCCACCCACTTTTTCAGCCAATAACCAACAGGGTCAAGTCACCTACACCGCTCTGACCGCTCATGTTATGTTTTTACCACACTGGAAAATCAATTTCAGTTTATTAATAACAGCTATAGTGTAAAGATATGTACGGCAAGGGAGATGGATGGAAATGAAAGAGGAAAAAGCGGACTCAGATTATGTTTGGCGGTGGTAGGGACTTGGGTCATGCAGCAGGCTCCTAAAAATCAATTTTCACACAGGAAGACTATTAGGTTATTGAGAAGTGAGATGACTGATTGGGAGACTGGGCAAGTGGCCGTATGTTTGCGTGTGCGTGTATTTGTGTGAGTGCACTTACTTTAAATTACCTAGCAACTTTCAATGAAACTTTACACTCCTGACTTTTAGAGTTTCTCATAGTAAATCTATACTCTCGGTATTGGCTAAAATCGAAAAAATGGTTGTAAATATAAAAGGGGCATTTCAAACAAATGAATTGGACTTCCTTCTCTCCCAAGGCAAAAAGAGAGGGATCGTGCCCACTTCAGCCTAGTAACTAGAAAGGAAAGAAAGGCACGAGGCCTGCCTCAGCGAGAAATCCCAAAGTGCTTGCCGACTCCTAGCTGCTAATACAACTAATGCAGTAATGTAAGGGCCGAGGCGATTAATGAGAGCGCTTTGCCTCTGACATCTCAGACACCCTAATGTTGCTCCAGCGTCTCCCAAGCCGTGCTTTAATCCATCACTGGTCCCTGTAACCCAATTATGGCTTGACGCTTTACTTTTAGCTCCTCTGCCGGGTCCTTCACACACATCTATAAAAGGACAAACAAGCACACACACACACGCGCGCACGCACACACGAAGTGACAGGCGTGTGTGAGCACCGAGCACATTTAAGAAAAGATATTTGTGCTCAGTCACACTGTCATGTATCAGAGTAACACAAAAGAAGCCTGGGGATCTCAGAAGGAGACAAAGTTAATCTCAATTAGCTTTCATGGTATGTTAAGTGATTGACCCCTACACCTATCCAACTTGTTAGTCGTGTTACCCAATAGTGTTTGCTTTTGCATGCACAGCTGCCCTGGTCAAATCTCTCCATAATAATGAATAGTATACTTTTCTACTAACGGTGGGACTCAATTAAAATCTTTAATCTGTAACTAAATAATTGCAAATAATCACAATTTATCAAAAACTTTATGTCAACAAAATAAGCAGCATTCTGAATTCACAGACCCTTTTTTGCTCTTAAATTATTGACAGACGTTTGAGCAAAGCATCATCCCTCAGTTTTCAGGTGTTTCAGGAACCCCTGATCATGTATACAACTTCTTTGAAAAACTACCTTTTTTAGAAATGTGGACTGTGGACGCTGACATCATCACTGGGGTCGTCCATGCTTGTTGCAACATGTTGTGCATCAAGATGGTATTTTAGGCACGAAAAGCTTCGGTGATCGGCTAACTTCTTTTAGCCCAACTTGAACACCACCTTTCCAGCGTCCCCTGTTTTTTTTTTTTTTTTTTTTGAAGCAAAAATTAACTTCAAAAAATGAAGCAAGTTGGGCCAAGAGAAGCAGCTTCGTAACTCATTGCTGTTTTTTGTGGATGCCTCTTGTGCGTCAGCTTTACGGGCGCAGTACAAACTTGCGAATACAAAGATTCCCATTGGAATCTTGGCATGCAAAAATCTGTGATTGATTTTCAACATGTTAAAATCTATGTAATTAACTGAATTAACTTATGTCACTGAGTTATAATCAACTCACTGACATAAGAATTGTCAATGAATGTATAAATTGGCTTCATTCAGCCAGGGTTTGACATCGACCCTAATAAAATGCATGCAAATATTTTGTATAATTAAAACAACTAAAACGTTAAATAATATAACTGGTGAAACTAAATGAAACGTCAAAACAGAAAAGAATCTAAACTCTACGTAACACAGGTTAATGACAAACAAACGGAACAACTCGCCTCTATTGCAGCAACTAGAGCATCTCTTTTATGCAATGCGTTTTCTTTTTGTAATGTTCTTAATTGCTTAAGAGATCTCCGCAAACTACCGCCATTGTCTCTAAATCATCTGCCATGTTTGTTTACTCTAAATTCATGTATGGTGTTGCAGGATTTTATGGAATTTACTGTCTGGAAACTAAATGTTTGTGAGTGAAATCGGTTTGTTGCTCCTGCGTGATGCTGAGCACCATAAACGGTTCAATCAACCCTTTTATGCTTTTATAATTTTAATCTTCACGTGTGTAGGCTCTCAGGTTTTGAAAATCGGTTGACAATTTTAAAATCCTACGTGTGAACTAGGCTTTAAGTAATAGAAAATCCCTGTAGCCTTGTTAACTGTGACCGACATTCTGTACCACCCTGGGCCTACAGTCATGTGACCAAAATCAAAAACTGACTTAGCAAATACAGTTGAAAAATTAAATTCCAGCCACAAAATTGAACAAGTTTCTGCTTTAAACAGTGTAATCCCAGACAAGCTCATTCCTTGTCCTGAGTGTAATCCTAGCATGATGTCAAAACAGCATACTTCACTCCCAGAGGTACAGCAGTACTCTGTTTTAGCTAAGGAGTGTATGCATTGCATTTTTCATCAAGTCCCACCTGCAACATTTATGATTCACCCTGAAGGCTTTAAAACAACACTTGGCTGCTTCTCCTGCCTGGATATTGCTAACATTTTTTAATACACCATACACGAGTGTCCCGATATACTGCAGAACCCAGACGTACTGAGAAAGCTCCCTCCCATCTTCTTATTTTTCCTCTCCGTCCATCAGTTGCCATACGAAGAGTAACAGCTCTGTCAATCAAGAGATCTATGCACTTGCTTCCTCTAAATCAGGTGGATTGACTCCTTAAGAGTTACTGGAGGAGCCTACTTCCATTAGCCACTCCCAACGGCAAATTAACTTAAATGTACTCGCTCAATAAAGTTCAAGACAATCATTTGCATGTCAATGTCCTTCTTTCCCCTCCCTTCAAAGGCCTTCCCAAACGTACAGCTGACTTGTGCAGATTGTGAGATTACTCAAATTCCTTTGGACTTGAACCAATTAGCAAAAAACAGTTTGCTAAGATTAAATGAATTGGGGTTAGTTGTTGCAGCCTTTAGTTAAAATTATAGAAATTCTCTCAAAACATATTCCTGTTTTGTAGGAAAAGTGGGTTTCATAAACTAGGTTACAATATTTGTGTGGCCTCATATATTGATTTTAATGTATGTCCTTGAGAGTTTATTTTAGTCTCATCATTTCTCATGGGATCCACTTCTCTGCTAGTTGCCGGCTATATGTTCTCGTTATGATGAAGTATTTAATTTGAATCGTTTGGAAAAATTGCATGTCAGGTATTTAACATCTTTAAATTTATGCTGAAACTAAAAATTGAAAATCAACAAGGTGGATCAGTTCAGAAAAAGTTGCTTAACTACTGGGGATTATAGCTGTCCATTTTTGTACATCTTGGAAACAATGAGAGTACAGCTGCTTATTCTTTGTACCATCGATCTGATTATAAATAATTTGCATGATCTGGTGTTCTCTTTTATAGATGAAACTAAAACAAAGCAGCACATAATTATGAATAGAAGGAACAATGATAACAAAGTCAAATCCATTACTAAGAAATTAAAAGAAACAGCCAACAGAGCCATAGTAACTTAAGGGGAGCAGAGAGATCCACTGCTCAGGTGTGAAAATCTGTTGACAGAAAAACTATTAGTTGGAGACTCTACAAATATGTCTTTATGGAAGAATGGCAGGGGGGAAAAAGTAATTGTTGAAAGACCTACATGCAAAATGCATGAGCAGAACTAATGCTTTATACCATCCTAAATATATCACACATTATCTTCATGATAAAGTGTGATGGTGGCAGCGAAATGTTGTGGGAATACTTTATGGTAAGAGTTTATGGAAAGATGGTCGCCTATCAGAAGGAGAACAACTCTAAACATATAGCAAGATATATCATCAATTGGTTTGGATCAAGGTTCTTATTGTAGAACCTAAAGCATGAATCCAATTGATAATTTGTTCCAAGATTTGAAAAATTGTTCTTCAGCTTCCAGGTGCACTTGGCTTGAAGGGACATTGAGGTTAGATGACAAAAAGTGACAAAAGTTAAATGGGAATAAAATTATTTTAATACACTGTACAGATTAATCATTTCAGAAAATTAAAAGCATAACATTTTTGCAAAAAACTCATGCGGTTGTAATGTCGCAGTAGTTTGATTAAAAAAAACCTGAATTCTAATTATTATTTTTTTAATCGTATTATTTAAGATTGCCTGTTTAAATATTCAATTTTGAGTTAAATATTTAATGTTCATTATGAACTGACTATGACACACAGAGGCATCCTTAGTGGTTTCAGATCACACCATGTGTATACAGTATTCTATACACTCCCAAGATCTCGGGCATCAGATATCATCCCACCACGGAAATCAGACAAACATGCAATCCGGACCTCAGAGGAGAACCTTGCCGCATACTCAAGTGCTATAAGTGCCTAGGAGTCGTCTTACAAGAAACACTTATTGCATTTTGTATTGAGCATGATGTTATGAAAAATTAATACAGTGTTGGTGTGCCTTCTTCTTGTTAGCCCTTCTGTTTGAGGGGCTCTATGTCCATTCAAATGCATACAGTCTCCCTTTTCTGCACCACATCGCTCTCTATATTTACTTGAACCATGACCACATGCTGGGATAAAAGAATGCACACAGGTGTAATTTTAACAAGGGCTGTATTTGTTGTATGCAATAGAATCTTATATTTGCAGATCACTGAATGCAGTGATGCTCAGCTTCATTCTGTTTATAGTTTTCATTTTATTTCCCCAGGTCAGAGAATATCTTGAATTCGCTATTGACAAAGCAATAGAGAAATGCTCTCTAAAGGTAACTTAATGCATCCACAACAATAAATACTCAAAAGAAAACATTTTTGCACAGTACAAACAAGACTATAAAGGAGTAATTCCCACATCATGTACTACATCTTGCCAAAATGTAAACTTGCTTCCCATTTTCAAAGAAGGTGAAGCATTACCTATCTGTAGGTGGGAGATTATCTCTGCGAGTCTCCCATTAGTTCAGATTCTTTTACAATTTATTTTATTCCATTTAATTTAAAATGTGGTGCTCTCAACATGTACTCTTTAAATAAAAACTGAATATTTTGATTAGATTAAAAAAAATCTCATAAAGTGGATTGCCTGTGAAAACAATGTAGAGTACATTGCAAGCTTTCCTAATAAATATTTTAAAATCCATGCAGGATTAGAGGATTTAGAAACCAGTCTTCCTGGACTTTTTGTGAAAGGAACATTCTCTGCTTAAATACGTATAAGATTTAAATCCAATAAAAATTAAGTATTAATTTGCCTGCATTCAAGCAAAAAAATTGCTCAGGATTTACGCGGAAACTGGGTCAAAACTGCTTTGTTGAAGTGCATTACTTATTAAAGCTCATAATAATCTTACAGTTTTGCCCATCTATAACAACATACCTGCTTCTCTTCTTCTTGAGCTTTTTAATACTCCTCAAGCCCCACAGGACAATGACAAATAGTCTGTGAACTCCTGATTCATTGAAATGTAACAAGAGGGGATAATTCAGCGCAGCAGGAAGTATGTCAAAGGTCACAGTGTTGGAAAGTTGTCATGGCAGTGTAAAACTGCCAGAACCATTGTGCTCACCATAGTGCTACATATAGGTATGTGGGACCTTACACAACTATGTGCATGCAACAGCAAACTGGGTCACAACATGAATGGACACATAGCCATTGCCAAAGTATGATAAAGGCATGCAAGACAGACAGCCATCGATCCCCAGACGGGAAGGGAGCTGTCCCCTGAGGCCGAAGTTGAACTGATGATTGATTTAGAAAGGGCAAGATGGAGAATCTGCATCTGGAAGCAGTCACAAGTATCAGACATAAAAGAGGCCATATACGGAGTATATTCACAACTCTCATTATTGAGTTTGTACAGTCTTTAATTAAAAAAAAAACAAGTAGTGCTTTAAACTTGCTATTCAAAGTGATGCCAGCATGTAGATATTTGGCAGGAATTGTGCTATTTACTATATTTACTCACTAAGACAGTGTAGCTTGGAGTAATCATTTTTCATTCATGTAAGATGTTTGACCAGGGGACTTCACAGAAAACAAAAACAAAAAAAACAAAAAAAAAAAAACAGTGAAATATTCCAGAGCAAACCAATTCTAAGTACTTTAATTAAATTTTTAACATGTCGTCAAGTCACAACCACAAGAATAAGTTTGATTGGTATTTTGTTGGGTGCTGAAGCCTTCCTCAGCCTGTGTGTGGGATGAGTTGTGACTGTTTGTGCTTTGTACTAATATGTTGTGGTGAAGAGAGAGTTGAGCCAAAAGATGAAAAGGCCAGAATGAATTTCCTGAGTTTCTGGGCTCTCCCTCAGAGATAAGTTTAGTCAACCAGGAAGGGCTCAGAGCAGACCCATTGCTTCTCCACATCGAGAGGAGCCAGCTGGGTAACTCGGGCATCTGGTTAGGATACTTCCAGGATGCCTCCCTGGTGAGGCGTACCGGGCACATCCCACTGCGACGAGACCCAGAGCAAGGCCCAGGATATGCTGGAGGAACCGTGTTTCTCAGCTGGCCTGGGAATGCCGTGGGGTTCCCCTGGAAGAGCTGGCCCATGTCTGGGTCTCTCTGCTTAGACTGCTTCCCCTGCAACCCGACCCCTGACATTTGCCAAGACAACTTTTATGGTATAAGGTTGAATTAGTAGAATATTCTTATATCTCTATCCATGACATAAGGCAAATAAAGAACGTGTCAAACATGTTCAAATACCCATGTGAGGATTTTCCTCTCTGTTGTAGTTTTTCCCTACACTTTAATTCCTCATCTGCGTTATGAATATGACCAAAGGCTCGAGGCAATGGCCATATCTCAACCTCTGCCCTTACTAATAATTTTAATGACCTATTCTTCAATTCTTTCTCTCCCTCTGTCTGTTCCATTCCCATGTTAGTTCCACTGCTGCAGAGATGGCCAAACCCACCCCTTCCCACTTCCACACAACACACACTCGTGCAGCGTACACCCTGAGGGGAGGTGGAGTAGATTTGCCATGTGAGAGTCATAGCATCTCTCCTCTTAAGTCCCCACCTCGGCGTGTTTCTCCATCCTGCCTGTGGGGTTTGAGCGTGGACATTTCCCTCAGTCTAATCTGAATCTGAGTCTAGATAAGCCTCATTGTGTCAGAGAGGGCAATGCAACCCAAACATAACATTTTGATTCATTGTCCTTAGGAAGACAAGGGAGTGCTCAGCTCCTACCCCAAAGTGATGATGAGGTGTTGGGGCAGGGTTGGGGTAGGTAGAGGGGCCAGCATTAAGGTGGAAACTTGGAGATTTGAATATATCACATCTTTGTCAAACACTTAAGTTTATGTCCAAAAGGCTGCAAGGCAAAAATGGGGGAAAAAAAGCAGCACTGTAAAAGACACTGTGGTTGTCTTTTCCCCTGTTTTATCAATGCTACTGTAAAAGTGAAGAGTCATTTTCACATTTCTTTGATTTATATGTCTTATTGTATTTTCAAAGTGTGTTTTGCCCTTCAAATTGTATACGCAAAGGGAAAATATGTTTTCTTATTCTATTGATTCTGCCCACTCAGGGCTCTCAAGGCCAGCATTAAAATGTCTCACTTCTGAGCTTCATCTTTATTTGATTGCGGGATATTGCTCTCATCTACACACAGTCAATTCTCTTTCCTTCACTCCTGGATATTAAGTGCGTGTGAATGTGTATGGACTATAAAGGTTGCTTTAGTACCCTTTACTGGTTTCACTTCTGGCCTGACATGAATAAGGCAGTTATGGACGCCTTAAGAGCTTATGGATTAAAAGGAAAATGTGCACTATGAGTGCAAGACAAGGCATTAAGAGCTCTTTATTAGCTAGTCATGTAGACAATGGGCTTAAAGCACTTCGATAAAACAATGTAACGACAAAGGCAAAGGATTATCTGCAATGCCCAGTGCTTGCTTGCTGCATTTGCATTAATTAAGAAGGTGGTGATCTGTGTTGCAGCAGTTAAGTGAGTCCTGCTGATAAATTGAGGAAATACCCTCGCTAGGATACTTTTGCATTGTGCAAGCAGCGTGGCTTCAAAAAACAGCAGGAGAAAAAAGTACCATAGTTTAAATCTCGCATGTTTAAAAGTAGGTTTGCTCCTAAAATTATTCAAAGCTGACTGCAATTAGGGTTTTGGGGAAACTTTTCAAGCTAGAAGGTGCTTATGATTTGCAATAACTTAAAACAACTACACATAACACAACTAATGCATCTTACTATGGAAAAGATTTTCCAAATACTATTCTGCGTCCAACTCACACTGTCCAACAACTGTACACTTGTTAACTATATTTTAATTGTGCTAGGAACATTCTGCACCTTTCTGTTTTTTTGTCTCTGCTAGCACAAGACAATGACTTCTTGTCTATGAGAAAATTATCTTTATTTAATTAATTTCCCTTTGGGATCAATAAAGTATTTTTGAATTTGAATTTACTTAGTGATGCCCTGTGATGGACACCAGGGTGTAGCCCGCCTCTCGCCCGTTGACCTCTGGAGATAGGCGCCAGCACCCCCCACACCACCACCAGGGATAAGTGTGTAGGATAATGGATGGATTTACTTAGTGATATTTCCAACATGCAATGAAACCTCATAACAAATAGAGAGATTGCCATAATGTGCAGACATACATCATGCCGGTCTATGCCTACGTAAACGTTGCTGTTGGGGTTTTTAAACGCTCTTAGTCACCTGTCAATGTCTGAAAATGTTCTCAAGGTACCAAGTTGCTGACAGCATGTGCATGGGAAAGCAATGTGAGGCAAGCAGACAGATCTATGACCATTATATCACTTTGTTTTTTAGCATCTTTCACCCCCCAACCTCCCTGGCTAGACATTGATTGAAGAGCTTGGAGGAAGTTTAGCACCTGTCTATGATATGTGAACGTCTGTCAGTAAATGTCTGTTCATGTACACCGTAACACTGTGTTCCAACATTTGATCATTTTATTTAAACTGATGAATTGTAGACTTTTTCAACAAAAAGTGGTATAAAAAATAGTCAAGTCCAGTTAAAAATTATATATAATAAAAAATGTTTACAATTTCCTGTTTTGACAATCAGTTGAATGAAATGTCAGCAGGCTTCAGGGGATTTTATCACACACCTCTGCATGCTGTAATTTTGGCAACCAGATGAAATAAGGTCACCTAACTTGTTAATAAACAGTTATCATCAAGGGTGTGTGTTCATACATGTGTGTGTGCATGCGTGTGTGTGTTTGCATGCGTGTGTGTGTGTGCGTGTGTGTGTGAGAGAGAGAGAGAGAAAGAGAGTGAGTGTTTCCTGGAGGCATGACTGCAGTGATGATTTACTAAATGTCAAATGAACAGTAGTGGGGAGAAAACACCATGCAGACGTGTTAGCTGGGAGCTCTTTAGCATTTCACGCCCTGATTGTGAGACGCCTCCATTGGTCAGCACACAAAGCTACGGCTGTTCTGAGAATTAGTGCACAAGGTTTCTATGCTTTGTCGACTTTAGGCAGAAACACTTCGTACAGTGCCTGACAAAACTTTACATTTAGGAAACACCATCCCCATGGTGAAAGAAATTGGAGGCAACTTGTGGGAATGTTTCTCTTCAACAGGGATAAAGTAGCTGATGAGCCTCTGAATATTGTACTATTCTTATTGCTTTTACAAATCAATCATGATCAACAAAATGTGGCTTTTTAGGAAAAAACCCTTCAATGTGAAAGTAAACAATGATTTCTACAAAATTATGTAAATCTAAAAATATACGACATAACATCCTATTTAAAGTTGAGGTCAAAATTTAAATGCAAATTTGTATCATGACTTTTGGCATTTCACGTCTAAAGTATTGAGAAAAGAAATGGGTGGCTGATACCATGAGAACTGCATATTACATTTTCAGATTTTTCTTTACTACAAATTATGTGACAACCATGTGTATTTCTCCTACTACATTGATAGCACCAGAATTTCTCACTGAGAGACAATGAAGGTTATTTCTACTTCTATTCACAATCATGTGCTACGTTGTGTTGGTTTATTAAATAACATTCTCCTGAAATAAAATAGTGTTTGTGGTTTTAACAGGACAAAATGTACAAAGCTTTAATTACGTACCAGTAGTCAGAGCTTTTGCAATGCATTGTATATAAACATAAAAATGTGAGGGCTTTCCTAAAGCCTGGCAAGTTTAAGGTGAGCTGAAAACGAATCATAACTTATTATTTTCTGCCTAGTACTATAACTCCTTCCTCTGTTTTCTTTGTTACCACCAAACATTGAGCTCTGACAGCTTTTGAACTGAGAAGAGCACAAACCATCTGGGCAATAATAGCTTTTATGAATCTGTTCACTCTCTCAACGAGCACGCTATGGTCTCCTGGGTGAGCCAAGGAAGCTGGCGACAGTCTGATGTGGGCTGAAAGGCTGCCATGTCGTCTGCCTACCTCCTTTCAGGCTCATCTCTAGGGTCCAGAGAGACTGTGAAGAGAGGACCTATCAAACTGCTCTTGTTGCCTAATCACCGTCTTTTTCTTCTGTCTTCTGCATCTTCTGCTGCCATTTTCACTCTGCTCTCACACCATCATTTATTTATTTGTACAATTTCCAGCTTGGCTTTTATTTCAGTACCTTGATCTGTCCCAATTTATGACGCAAAAGATGAAGATGAGTTCCCAAATGCACACAACTGCACATACAGTGATCCTACATTCATGATAAAACGGTGATTTCAAGGAGTATGATCCCACTGCATCACGACCTATTACTGCTGCCTTATTGCTGCCTCTTTTGACAGGTGTACTTGCTGACCACCAGGCAGTGATTAGTGGGTGGAGTTTTTCCTCAACCCAATCTGCCAACAGAGGCTTCATGCAAATATAGGTCATTGTGCTTGGCACTTGCAGTTGGTGTGAAGGGTTAACTGAGGGTGAGGTTGGTGGGGGGCCAGGGGTTGGGGCAGGACTGAGGCAAAAACTGAGTCGGGTTAGGGGAACAGAATAACTGATCTGCTTTATGGTTTGTGGTTTGGGATGTGTGAGAAGGCAATTTGTGT
Organism: Poecilia mexicana; assembly: GCF_051168715.1. Taxonomy (NCBI): domain Eukaryota; kingdom Metazoa; phylum Chordata; class Actinopteri; order Cyprinodontiformes; family Poeciliidae; genus Poecilia; species Poecilia mexicana. Next base: position 12,790,147 of record NW_028263381.1, on the reverse strand, counting down.
GCCTGGACTCAGTCAAAAAAAATAAAAAATACAAATCTATATAAGGTGCAAATGACATGCTACAAGTTTAACTTAAGCTTGCTGCTGAATCACCCTACAACACAACTTTAACATTTATAACCTCTAAATGTTATAAATAAATTATGTAGATTTACATTTTGTCTTCTGGGTAGTGCAGTTGAGCCAGTTATCCTTTGTCTTCAACTAGAGAAAGACTGATGAACATAATCATGAAAGTAACAGGATATATAAAGTGAACAGCTGAGAAAAATGAGAACATTCCAGGTGTGAAATACGTACAGCTCATCTTTATCCTTACGATGTACGCTCATCTCAAATTTCAGTGGGTTCCAAGGTTGCCGTCTTATCAGCTTTTAAAAGGAAAAAAAAAAGGTTAAAGTTGTTAATTATCTTTTGCCATTAGTCAATTAATTAGCAAACATCTGTATAAATGGACCTTAATCCAATTTCAAACATTGCACCCATCGCCAATGCACTTGCTGATTTATCCTCTTTTGTCATCTTTTGCTTATCTTGATTTCTGAGCACAGAAGCAGACAGGTGTTCTGGCACCGAGTTTGGTAAGGCAACACCTTCAGCCCAACTTTCATCCATTTACCCTAAACAACTGTGGTATAGTAACATAACCACCGTGTGTGTGTGTGCGTGTGTGTGTGTATCAGCCTGTCTGTCTAAGTGAGTTTTGTTCTTGCGTTTGGGGTGCTGGGGGTTAGATTTCATCCTGATAGCCAGGGCGGCCGTGGAGGAGGGCCAAACATATGTTCCGAGGGCCAGGAACAAAAGCACTGACACGTTAGCCTTTTCACGGAGATGACCTTTCCGCCGCTCTCTATCCCAGCCTCTCTGCCTGCCGCTGTCCTTTTGTCTGCCAGCCAGCCCCAGGCCCAACTCGAGCAGAGCGCTAGAATTTCTCCTCATCTCCCCAAATCTCCCTTGACTAAATGTCAGCATTACATATTTCTTTGCTTGCACTGAGGGCTTTAATTAGCACTACTGTTCTCATACACGTGTTACATTTTTTCTCTGCACGTATGTTTGCATATGACAGTGTGAGTAAAAGTGTATCAGTCTGTGGAGTTTTCCTGTATGTCGCATTCACTTTTGCATCCTTAAACTTTCTGCTCACCATCATGAGTTTGCGTGATTATGGAATTGTTCATCCATTCTCCCTGACTGCAGGCCAGGTATGGTTGACAAGATCAGGTAGGAAATGTGAGAAAATGAGAAAGGTGAGAAGAAGGTGGAGAGTAACACTTAATGGTGATAGCAGGTCTGGTAAAGGGGGGGAAAAGCCCTGAACAAACACACAAGCAAAATCACCCAGAAAAGTTACTAATTGAATAGAAGTGTCGCATAAAAACTCAAGGCTATCAAGGGAAGCCTCACATTGATGTCACAAATATTTTATTTTAGCAGGTCTTTCAGTTTAAGTATTAAACTGAAAGGCTTGGTGACAAAATGTTGTCACTTTAGTGGTGCTGCAGGAAATAATCAAAATGCATAGGATAAATAATTTGATGTTTAATATCACCTTGAACACATTTACTGGCCAGCATCAAAGCAAATCAATTCAATCATACTGTTAGTTTTCATACATACAGGTTAAGTTCAAAATAATGATAATCCCATTCAGTCAAAATCAGCTTACTGGCCTTTTCTAAAAGAGTGCTCAATCTGGAAACTCAGCTTTTTGCATCAAGCCATTGAGTTTGCAGTAATTCTTTAACTTGAGCAAAACAAAAGCTCCCTATAAGCAGTAGACCCAGACTCAGTATGACCCATCTATTTCTTCTCTTTGGTAGGAATTAAGAGTGCAGGAAATGGACACAGAAAAACCTTCACAAAACATTGGTTTAGGCATCCCTTCTGTGGGAAAGAAAAACAAAGAGCACACATAGGCTGCAGCAGATCTATTATAGGCCTCATGAAGGAAGAAAAACACTGAGCCAAGATAACTTTCTCTGGGAAAGAGAAACAGAAAAATTAAGAGCAGCAGCAGTTCAGCCTATTTCTATGCCAAGTTGAAACTGCAGTCAAACACAGAAACACTGGACCAGGAGTACTTTCTGTGGAAAAAAAATAACATGAGTTACTGACAACAAGAGCTCCATCTGAACCATTTTAATTGATTGCAACAATTGTTCTGTTGATGCATTTCTTAAGAAGCACATTTTTAAAAAAGAGGAACTGAGCCAGGTTTGCTCTTCATGAGAAAGAAAGACATATCAGATGGAGTTTAAAGGCAGATGTAGTCCAGTCAATGGCCTTGTCCAGGAAAGAGTCACAGCTAAGGATAAAACTGTTGGGCTTGGATCATACTGTAAAAGAGCACACAGAAATACAGAAGGACTGTGTTGGTGTCTTCATTCAAAAAGAAAACATAACTAAGCACAGCCAGAAGTAATTTTCATGGAAAAGAAAAACAAAGACTACATAGGGTTAAAGGTAGCTGTGTTAAAAAATGGTGCTAAATAAAGTGTCACGAATAAAACCACATACCCAATAGCATTATTTACTGGAGACAAAAACTAAGAGTACATGGAAGAACTCGTCTTCATTCAAGAAAGAAATGACACAGAAACATTGAACTATAAGTCCATTCCATAACGAAAGACATGCATCAGTATTATAAGAAATTGTTCATTCTTCTTGATCAAGCAATTTAAAACAGAACATAAAAATGTCTTATCACAGTTATTAGTGATTGTTACCTGCTAATGTTCTGTTTATTCAGTGATGTCTTGGTTGCTGTCACATTAACAATAAACTTCGGTTGTTCACTGCTTGCAAGATTATTTTTTTTCCTCTAACGCCTGATGCTAATTAGGAAACAATGATTTAATAATTTACGCTCCTCTGCCCTGCCCACTGACATTGTTCTCAGTGGCCCTGCCTCCCAATTTCTGCTTCACAGCTCCATAACCAACACAACAAAAAAAGTCACACCATGCAGGCAATGCATAACACCACCGATAGAAAGAATTTCCCTAGTCTGAGGGCTCTTATAAATATCTAGGGGTTATGCTAACAGATATGGAACATAATGGCGTGAATGATGTGTGTGTTGTGTGAGGAAAAGGAAACTGTGTTGAGGCACGTCACATCACACTGTCAAGACAGCACCCACAACCCCCATGCATCTGAAGAGGCTGGCAGTTACCCAGTCTTTATGAGCGCAGGCTTTGGACTGGTTCTGAACTGGTTCCCTCACTTGGGGCTAGCCCGGGACCAAACCCTACGTCACCTCTAATTAGGGGAGGCGCCCGGGAACGGGCATAATGAGCTGATGAATAATTAGAATTGGAGGAAATTGTGCAGCCAGGGTGGCAAATCTGGAGGGACAAGTGCTGAAAACAAGGCAAGCAGCATTAAGTCCACAGTCAGTCAAATCTGTGAACTTGGCCAGCGGCGTTAACACTAGGGCCGTGTGAAGAGGAATAAAGCTCCAGAACTGGTGGCCAGCCAAGGCCATAGTCACACCCCAAGGCTTGATTAAAGGAAACAAATAAGATGTGGGTGATAAATTAATCCATAAACTGCCGGCTATGAATAATAATTCCTTAGTGCTGCAACAGCCTCAGAAAGCAGCACTGTGGTAGAAGATGCAGTTTGTTGCGACATCGTCGCATGAAAGACAGCGTTCCAAAATCTCAATAAATGATCGGCAGTCATGTTTTGCTGCAAGGTTTGTTCTCACTTCCAGCACCCATGCCGAGGCAAAATTAGCCCAGATCCCATCAGTGTGTAGGAGAAGCGAAAATGTTAGTCCCGTCATGCATAAACGTGTAAGTATATCTTGCAGAAAAATCTCATACGAGCTGAGGTTTTATGAGTTTTTAAGCGGTATATTTACAAAAGTAGAACACGATTGAGTGATGGAGTGGAGATTAAAGGAGCTGACAGTAATGACGATGGGGGTGTGAGCAGGCTAAAACTGGCATAGTTTGGGTCGGTTTTCTTGTCCCACAAACATCCCCCTCATTATCGTGCGTGAGGTCGAGCTTGGCGTGAGAGGGGGTGAAAAGCTCTCCCGAGGGTCTTCATTGGGGTAGTAGCATGGGCAGTGACTAGGACACCCATGAGGGAACAGGAGGGTTAGGGGGTGGAATCTAGGGATTGTGCCCCTACGACAATCCCTGACAGCCATCGTTGCTGCCCAGCGTTAATTAGTGCTGGCCTTCCCCAGTCACCAAGGTTGTCCACATCCCAGGGTCATTTAACACGCTGCCTGCTTTGTGCTTGCTCTTTTCTTTGCCAGCTGTGTCACTCTGTCAAGCAGAGTGGAAGCAGACCGCATGATTCTGACATTAGACGTGCGACTTTCCGTTTTTTCACCTAATGTTCGCTGGCCTTTTGGATTTATCACGAACCGGGGATGGAGCAGCAGCAGAAACACAGGTGGTGCTAAAATGACAATAACTGCTAATCCACGGCTTAAAATGACTCCAGACATCATTTGCCGTCATATTATAAGCCAAGGTTTTCCTTCATTGGGGTTTTGCCCTTGACAACACCTCTTTATTGTGGGCTGTATAAGGGCTGTAAAAAATGGTAGCAAGGCACTTTCTAACAATAAAATATATAATCTGCAAGAACATTCCACAGCTTCAGAGAAAACTATCACAGTACAAGACTGAGTTCCTGTCAAAAGTTTACATACACTCATCATGGGCGTGAATGTCATTAATGTAATTAATTTGAAACATATTTTGAGGGTGGAATGATTACAAAATACAAATGTACAATACATTTTCAACACGAGAATTTGGTGCAAAAGTTGGAATTTATCATGGATTTTATTACACATACCTTTACCCTAACTAATACTTGGCTCCATGTTCCCCATCATCTTACACGTGGAACACAAACGTTTAGTAGCCAACAACAGCTGGCGTAACACTGGCAGGATACTTGACCACTCTTCCTATCAGCAATGCTTGAATAAATTTAAACTGGTTGCTTTCCTGGCACAGAACTATTTTTATTGGCAAACTCCACAGATTCTTAGAAAAAAAAAAAACAGATTGAGGTCTTAGAGCTTTCTAGAACCAGAATGTGAGCCTGTCTGGTTTTGATTTGTGCTTCAGATTATTTTACGGTGGAACACCCAAATGTGTTCCAGTTTTACCCATTTGACACAAAATAATAACCCAGGAACCACCAGTGCTCAAGTCTGTCAAAATATGGAAACCTCTAAATCATCAATACCTCAGTCCACAGTGAAGCCAGTTTTGAATATCCACTGACGAAGAGGGTATCACTAAGCAACAGAAAAAAAAAAAAAAGCCTTCTAAAACATCAATGCATTGAAGTATTATTGAATATTACAGTGACCCACTGAAGCCAAATGCCTCCTGGAAAAGGATTTAAAGATCAACTCAGACTTAAATTGTGACATTAGGCCTGTTTAGAAGAGTCAGGGAGAGGCTTTGAAGCCTAAGAAATGAGAACTGTGGTAGTGACAACATCACGATGACATGAACAAATATTAGTGGGATGCCTGTATGTAGTTGGGTCCGTCTGTTTAATTTTGTCCTAGTGTGGTTTAAAGAGGATTCAGATTAATTCAAAAGATGCGTCAACAATTATTAGTAGCTCAACTTTCACCACAATATTTATGTTACTGATGAGTGAAACCTTGAATTCATTCTTATCAAAAGATAGACGGGCTAAAGGGGTGTGTGTGTGTGTGTGTGTGTGTTGTGAGAGAGGGGGAGTATTCCAGAAAATGAACGTTAAAGTTAAACAGTCTAGTTGAGCCATGTGATCCTCTTTGTGTGGCCAGAATCTTCATTTTTCTAGCCAATCACTACAGTTACTCTTCTCTCTCTTCATCTTTCTTTCACTAAAAGGATTTCTTTCCTCAATTTCCCCAAACGATCCACATAAGGATAGCATGTTTTTTCATATATTATAGTCTTATTACACAATTGAAGACCTCCGAAAAACATGCAGTTAAAATAACAAGCAGTCTTTGTGCAATGTGAAGCAGAAAACAGGACCAAATCATGCAATGATAAACACGAGCTTTTCCCCCTTTTCCCAATCTTCCAACTCATTTGAACTTAATGCCGCATTCATCATTTTGATAAGCATCAGCAATGCGGCCAATATGGTAGTTGAAGAAGGCAGATAGGAGAGCGAGGCCAAAGCTCGTTAGGGCCACCTATTATAACATTTAGGAGTGTTCCTTAATAGAAACATGCCTCAGAGCTGATGGCTTTTAAAAAGAGTGGAGTTTTTGGCTTCCGTGCAGCACGTCATGTCATTAACCGTGAAAGGAGGACCTCAGAGTGTCTCACATCCCTGCTTTCCATCCCTTTTCCACATGTATTAGCGTCCTCATGTCACATTTCATGTGTAGCGGAAGGGAAAATGCGTTGGTTCCCCAGCCGAATGTGGGCTAAAGGGGGGGGGGCAAAAGCCAAGCCTTGGGCAATCAAAGCACGAGAGAGTTGTGGCATTAATGGTGATGAGTAGTGATCACAGACTGTGGTCATTAGACTAATAAGACTGTATTTAAATTAGCCAGGAATGTTTTTCCTTTCTCTTCTACCTCCTCCCCTCCTCCAGCCCTTCCTGTTATTTTCATGGCCATGTATTGGAGAAAAAAACACATATTTCGATTAGGCTTCCTTCCCTTTCATTTCCTTCACGAACAAGCTAATTAAAGGAGGTAGTGCATTTTAATTAATAATTATTTTCCCTCTGTGAAGCGGAATGATATGTTTTTGGTCATATGTTAAACATTTTTGGAAATATGTGGTAATTGTTTTGTATTCTGACCCGGATTGAATTATTTTAGGAGCACAGAAAGTCCAATACTTTGAAATAAAAAAACAAATAACACCAATACATCTGGGATCTTTTGTTTTTCTTCATCAGTTAGAGAAAATTACTTTAATGATATGAGTCAGCTATGAAATGCATAAGAAAAAACACAATTGTCTCATAAAAACGTTGATAATCTCCTGGAGTTGAGGGTTTTGCATATTCTTTTCAAGAATAACTTGAGCTCACTCAAACTGGATGGAGAATCATTTCCTACTTTCTGTTGACCTTACACATAAAATGACCAATAAACAACATTAAAGTTTGTAAAGTGTTAAATATTTAATGGTTCCAGGGATTTGAACACACTTTCAAGACACTCTGTTTCTTTGAGTGTTGTTGCAAAAATGAAACACTGTAACTATAATGCTTACTTTAAATAGGACCCAAATAGATGTTTTTAATTTGTAATCTAAAGAACAATATATTTATTTTCTCTGTTAGTTCAGCACGAGGCCTTTGTGTTCTGTCTGTGTTCCAAAAACCTCTGACTTCGTTGTGCCACCCAAACAATGATTTGTCACACAAACTGCATATTTTCGCTCCGTCTCAGCAGCATAAGCCCCACACATCCACTGCCAAATATGTGTGTGGCCCTTGCCCGCTTCATTCCCTCTGGCCTGATACTTTGGGCTCTGGTGTGATTTTGCAGGCTGACAGTGACCCTGGCAGGGATGGGGTAGGACCTCTATGGTGTTCTCCTCTCTACAAATGTCCAGGGGGTGTATATGCATATTTGTGTGTTGAAAGAGAGAGGAGGGGTTGGTTGTTTAGGGGAAGGTGCTTGCTGGGAGTCAGTTTATATTGTGCCTTCCTCTGCCCCATTCAGCTCTGTGGTGACCTTGCAGGGCTGCTTTGCCCACTGGGGAGAACAAGGGAAAGGGAAGTGGAGGGTCATGATCCCTGTGGTGCACGTGTTGTACACAGATGCTAACACAGCCTGACGAGGGTCTATTGGAAACATATTCTCCAGGCCCTCGCCACTTTAGCCTGCTCTCTCTGTCTGTGTTTCTCTTTGACCCGATGGAGCTCAACAGCGATGGCTGACCTTTTCTCTGACACTGAATTGTTCCGCCCAGCACCATAGGATCACTGTTTACGCACCCCTGGCTAAGCCCTTAAGGAAGTAGGAGTGTGGCTACACCACATCAGCCAGAGCAGACAAACACACACGCCCATACGCACGCACACACACAGCAGTTCAAGCCTTCTCTTCCTCTCTGTAAGTCTTTTGTTTCTAAAATGTGTCATTATGCAAGTTCACTCAGGAGACAAATGTGAAGCAATGTTTGAATTCATAATCGACAATGTCTTATTGTACTAAACCATTGGGGAAATCTTCATATAGTCAGAGTCTGACATGTGCTCCTGCTTTCATGAGCTGGGAATTTCTCTTGTACGATCATAAAATACATTGTCTAACCCAAACTGGACAGATGTGTTTCATTGTTAGTGCATACCACCCTGAAAGTCTATGTATGACTGTCTTTTGAGCTTTTGTTTGTTTGTTGGGGGGGAATCTTAATGGTCGGCATCAAAGCCGGAGAGATTTTCATCAAAGGGGAGCAAGGCAACGAGCGGAGCACGGTGTGTATGATGCTCCAGCGCTTCGCCGAAGTTTAATCCTGCATCTGGAACGTGTAAATCAAGACTCTGTATATGCTCAGCCCTGTAGCCCTGACAGATTTATACAGCGTGAGCTTGTGTTTCTAAGGCTCCAGAGGCAAAGAAAATGTAAACTTTTTTAAACAGTTTATCACACTCACCCTTGCTCTTTCAAAGACTGAGGAACATAACTGCTTTGGGTGAGAAAGTAGTAGTTTTCACAATTTCCTGTTCGGTTTTATGAGGCAGGGTAGGGGGGTCTTTTTCTAATTATAACAAAGAGAGGTTAACATGAAGCCCTTGTTCCAACATGACACACTAGTTTTCTTTATTTCTTGAGCCAAATTCAGCACCTCTGCAGTTAACTTCAAGGGAGTATTTCATTTGCTTGTTGGCTGCTTTGTGACTGCTTCTCTTCACAGGCTGAAGTTTGAGGTCACTGTTTAAATAGTGCATGGTGTTTGGCATCAGGGCTGGGGCGATTGAACGACAGTGGCAGGGAGAACTGACATCTAACATAAAGGTTAAGTGACAGGTGGGGCACAATAAGGTCAGCATCGGCGTGTCAACCTTCCAGACCCCTCAGAAACGGGGCGGCAGGAAAAGGCCCCGTCAAGTGCTTGCAGATGTGTCTGGATGCATGTTTCACTGACAAACACGTGGCAGGCACCGCGCTCTGATGGTACCACTGGTCACTTCTAATCTCCATCTTGCTGGCAGAAAGAGTTGCAACACTTCAGTCAAGACCTGCATGTTTTTAATCTCAGACACCTCCAGCTCAAGTGTCTCTGGGCTCACGCAACATATTGTGTCCAGGCTCCAGATAGCCAACATATCACCAGCAGGGCTTTGACGGTTTCGGTAAAAGTTTAATAAAAGCATGATTACATTTAGACAACCATTATTTATTAAGGAAAATGATAAATAGTGGTATTATTAAGATACAATTCCTTACCAACTTTTTGTTAATACACATTTATTCATCCATTCAGGTCATTAAAATGTTCCAGAAAGAAGATTTTTGTCTTGACATTGCAATTTTAAAGTCTATTGTAGGATGAAAGGAACCTCTGTTTTTTATAAGGCTGGGTATAATAGGCAGTGATAGTAAGGAATGAGACTGATTTACGTTTGGAGACTCAGAGTCGCAGCGAAGGACTCGTTGAGATGAATTTTCCACCATCTGAAATACGATGGACAGTGATCTGTCCAATGTTTGTCCTGCGTCTTGCCCAGTGCAAGGATTTAGTGGGTATGGGAAAAAAAAAATCAATAAACAACAACAACAAAAATCGATCAATCAAAACTAGAGATGCACCAATCTGATATTAATATCTGTATTGGAAAAAAAAATCTAAATCAAATATCGGTGACAATGTGCCTGATCCATAAAGGCAGATCTATTCATTTTAATTCTATGCTTTGTGCTCTGAGCTATTACTTAACGTTATATTTAGAATTCCTAATTGCACTTTCTGAACCATTTGAAAGGGTTGTTGCAGTTTATTTTTTACATGTTTGACAAAGGTAGTTAACCTATTGTTTTGTCACCTTCCGTGTCTTTATTATTTATTTTACATTGCCTGGCATAATTGCACTGACTGAAAAAAAAAAAAAAAAAAAAAAAAAATATATATATATATATATATTTGTGCTGAAGCTATTTGTGCATTTAATGCTGGACTGGTGCAGAGCTAGCAAATACATTTCTAATTTAGAACATTTGTGTCTGTATTTAAAAATAAGGGAAGCTTTAAATCAGTTCAGCACTGTTTTTCTGTATCACATCAGTACTGACCAGATATCTGTAGCAGCATCAGAAGTGAAAAAAGTGAATCTTTAAACAGAACTTAACTGCAGAAATTCTTTAACACAGGTAAGACACTGTTTGCTCATTTATACAGTGTTCATCCCCACTTAAAAGAAAACTGATCCATCCCTTTCCACATAAAATGCAATGGAGTGTTTTAGGTGCGCTCAGCTCTTCTTCACTCACATGAAGCAATCCTGAATTTGAAGTAGGAGCAGAGAATGGCCCAAGACACATGTTGATGCAACATAACTAAAGCCATACACACTTTATCTCTCTCTTTCTTTCTGGAATGCAGCTTTTGGAATTACATGTTCCAAAGCCAGAGATGACAAGATAAGAATAGATTGCATAGTACAATTATCATCAGCAACACCACCGAGAAATAAAACTGCAGAGCAAATGGACAACAACAACACACTGATTGACAATAAAGAATAATCAGTACAAGAAACAAACCAAAATAAAACTGCAGGGCCTCAACAATTATTGCAGACATTTATCTACTCTCAAAGACATCCATCTTTTAGAGTAGCACTGCCACATCTTCAGTTTTAGCAAGAGGATAGAGGAGAGAAATATAAGCACTCTCACTCATTATAAAATGATGCAAGAGAATGTAATTATAATAAAAGACTTATGTTGTCTATTGATTAACATACTTCATATCAGAAATTCTAAGCTGAAAAGAGTCTGTTGACTTTTCAGGCTTCAGGAATGTGTTAAAAAATTCAAGTCTTATTTTAAGAGGTTTCTGTCAATATTTTCTATCCTGTCAACATCTCATTTTTTCCCCACTGAGGCAAGTCTTGTTTTTGCCTGATTGTGCACGCCAATTGATTGACAACTGGCTCCAGAGCCACTCAGGCCTCTTAAAATACCAGGCCGAGGCTTCAAGTTACAGGCCCCGGCCTCAGGCCTCGCTATTGTGTGCGTCTGGAAGACTGGCTCCATTAGAGCCAAGCCCAGTCAGTCCCATTCAGACTTCCTGCTTTGTGTACCTCCACCTCAGTTGCTTGCCTACTACCTACAGGCCCTCAGCTAGGTGGGGCTGACAGGGTGTCAACACTGACAAGAACATGGCAACTAGGGAGAGAGACGGGTAGACAGCACACAGGACGAGGCGCCAATTGTGGCAGGACCCCTCAAGAGTCTTTCCTGTCTTACACTTCTCACTTATCCTTTGTCTCCTTCACTGTTGGCACCTGTGTTCTGTTTTTTTTTTTTTTTTTTTTCTGGATGTTACAAACTTTCCCTGCTGAGTTACATGCATTGAGGGTGATTGAAAACATATTGAGAATGGGAATATAACTTTGTACCATTTAGATTTCCCACAATATGAAAGCCTATCTTGCAAATACATACAATGTGAAGTGACTTAACAAGTGTAGTAATAAGGCTTTTATGGAAAACTCTGTCAAAAAGTTGCCATAATTGTAAAGTTAAGGAAAAATTTTACATTTCTTAAAGAATTATTTAGAATTAAGAAAATGTAAATGAATGGGATTTGCATTTGTATTCAGTCTTTATTCTGAACCCTGGTGCAGCCCACTGGAGCCAGCTATCATTAACAGTCATGTCATTAATAGGAAGATATGTGAACATTTAAATCAGTGCATAATCATTCAGCTATCAGTTATCTCAAGACCTCTAATTTTTAGAGAACTTTAGAGAACAAACAGCATTGTAAAGGTCAAACAACAATCCAAGCTTTGGACATCTAACAGAGCATTGTTCAAACCTTCCTTCAAACATTAAACATGCATAGCACAGCTCCAAACCTTTCATGACTTGCCATTTGGTTAATCTTTCCTCAATCTAGGTAAGAGGAGACGAAGCCGAGAGACCCATGACCCAGGAATCCAAAGCTCAGAAAGAAGATTTTGAGTGTCCTTCATGGCAGGGGGAAAACCATTGTTGAAAGAAAGTCATACATATTTTAAGTTGAAACAGCAAACATCGGGAAGAATGTGCTGTGATCTGATAAGACCAATACTGAAACTTTTGGATTGAAAGAAGAGTGGCGTAAAACAACATATCCATGACAAAACATAGTGGTAGTGTCTTTATTGTGCATAGAGGCTTGTCTTCAACAGATAAAGGGAAGGTGGTTAGAGTTCATGGGAAGATGGATAGCAGTAGAAAAATACCTCAAATGTTAACAGCTTTAAGAGTTGACAAGAACAAGTACCTTCAGTATTTAGGTAAAGCTGCAATAGAATGGTTTAGATCAAATCATTTAGGTGTTAGAATGGCCAAGTCAAAGTGTAGATAAGTCAAAGTCTGCCTCAGTTCAAGCTCACTGGGTTTTATCTATCTTGCAAAGAGGAACTGATAGAAATTGTTTTACCACATCTCTCAAGAAAGTCTACCGAATTGTATTACTTTACCTTTTCATTTGCACCTTACAATAGAGTTTACTTGTTCTGCATCAATCCATAATGTACTGTTACAGTTCCAAGAATCATGCATTTTGGTCATCTGAGTGTGTGTTCTGTCTGTCTGCCATACCTGACATTTTAATCAAGCTGAGTTGTGACTTTGCCGTATCCTCTTAGCAAACAGTCTCATCCGGAGAATGCATGTAATGAAATTTGCCCTAAATCATGGACATCAGGCCGGAGGTCCAAAAGGTTAAGAGGAGCACAGGGTCAGGTCCCATATAACGCTCCCTGGGCAGAATTAAAAGCGAAAGGCTTCCTTTGTCCGAGCCACCTCGGAGGTCAAGAAGGTCAGCAGGTCAGTGTCAGGGGGAAGACCCGGCTCTGCAACCATCAATGCCACCCCATCTCCCAACAAAATAAAAAAATTCAAACTCGCCTCCTGAAAATTAGTGTTGTTTTTATGGCCAGGGTTCAGCTCAGGGCAGCGCTGACAAGATTCGTTGCGCCTTAATTGGGGAGAGGAGAAAGTCCATCTCTGCAAACACGCATACTTTCGAGGTCAGAGGACAGGACAAGCACCTGTGACATTATTGTCACTGACTGCTTGTGTTTGGATCTAAATTCAGATGACATCGGAACAAGGGGTTTGGGGAGCAAATTGGATTCGCGTCAGACCCTCGGCTTATTGATAAAGATGACAGATGCTCACATAGGCATTGTGAACCAGATTCAGACGTTAACGCAGTTAACTGCTATTTGCTCGCAGAGCTATTATACTAAATGGCATTATGGTGGGATGTGTGGCTGCAAGACATGCTGGTGCGCTGCCGGTTGGGTGCGTTTGCATGTGTGCGCAAGTTTTAATGTCTGAACTAGAAGCTGCTGGTTTCAATATTGAATGGGTGCACAGGCCAAATGGAAGCTGTGGCAGCTGATTGAGACAAATGGTGTTGAGGCTTGACATCTCAACTAGGAGAGAGAAAGTGCAAAAGATGGACACACTCTGTGTAATGATATCATGCTGGATAAATGCCACATTAGAGCTTTTGTTGCCAGCAAGAACACACCGAAAGACACTTAAAATAGATGACTGATGTAGTATTTTTTTATGGTGGGGGAAAAAAAAAAAAGGTTTTCAAATTAATTTGATAATGTTAAATATTAACTTGCATGACCTCCGTATCAAATCGGGATAAACAATAGCATCATCAGATAAACTAGCTTGCGGCTGGTCTTGTGTCTTCGGGGCAGATCAAGAGATGTCTGCCATGTTTACATGAAGCGACCCTCATTCTTTTTGTCTGTCCCAGGGGCTATCTGTCTCTGTCTCTGTGTCTGCCTTCCTCTTATCTGACTGTCTGAGCTTGTTGACCCTACCTGAGTTGGTTAGTCATCCTTCCCAGGCGTCACTAAGGCAATTTCAAGGAAGGCCATAAATCAACTGACAGAGCTCTGCTATCAGCGACTGACACATCCGACATCTAAGCAAAGTTTAATGGTGAGCTATAAACATTTATGAGTATACCTTTTGTGTGCAACCCTCTCCTCAAGTGTCTCTGCAGTCCTCTATCAGAGTCTCCTTATCAGGCATATGTTGTTTCAGATACACTGAATTGAGGCAAAATAGACCATTTTACTTACCTTATTGGTTGGAACCATGTAACCTGTTGGTCATGGCTTAAGTCTGTGAATATTGATTTTTGTCCATGGAGGTGATTTAATTGCTTTAGGTCAGAGGCACTGATAAGAACACTGAAAGGTGTGAAAATTCATCTTTGACTTGCATGACTCAAAAGAACATAAACGTGCAAGACTCCCACTTTGTACACACCAACATCAGATAAAGTTGAAGAAAAATGTTGAGTAGAATGGCCATCCCTGGTAATACCACCTTACTAAGAAAACTGCTATTTTTTTTTATTTTTATCAAACAGTAATCATTTATCCTATCAAGATTTTCAATACGTACCAGCAGAAATCCATCTTAAAAGATACAAATCATTGTTTGCAGTGTCTGGTGTTGCAGTAGCCACTGTGTCTCTTCAAGTCAGCATAATAGATCTGTACATATCATAAACTCTGCTTGGCACCATCATAAGAGAACACAGTCTGGACATGGTAATGGTCAATCAGCCAGTTAGCCCCCCTTTTCCAGCCAGATTAAGCCTGGACTTTAATGGTGAAATAAGGCAGAACTGAATAGCTGTTACCCGGTCCAGGAATAGTGTCCTAGTGCAAATGAAGAAATGTGAAGTTGAAATTGTGTGTCAAGAGGAATGGGCAGAAATTTTAAGCTACGGCAAGAAGTTTGTGGGAAGATACCCAACATATTTGAGTCATACAGTTTGAAAGGCCACCAAATATTACTGTTAACCTCTAAACTGAGTTTTATAAAATATTTCTAAAAAAAAAAAAAAAGTTATTCTGCAACTTAGGAAAAAAAAAAAAAATTAGCGATCGTAACTTAAAAAGCAGGATTAAAAATGTATTTGATTTATTATTAAACACTTTAACTTTATACACAGTGCACATAAACACTGTTGTGGTTTCACACAATCCTCAAGGAAACATTTTCAGGTTTTCCAATAGAGAGAAGACAAATATATTGAACATTAACATTTAAGATTCAACAATTTTCCACAGAACCTTTTGTAAGATTATGCAGCAAAACCTTCTACTTGTAGATCAAAGACGCTTGTGTGCTGGGGCCAGGTGAGAAAGCATGGGTTTAATTAGAGCGTCAACACCACTGTTCTGCACAGTCCAGCTGATAAGGAGACCAGACAGATGACAGGAGGTGCGCAGGGCTGACTGGAGTCAGGCTTATCTCAGGGCGGAGAGAGACTGCTGCCGCCCTGGCTTCCTCACGCGATGGAGGGAGGGGTAGACAAGAAAGATATGGAGAAAGCTGCGATAGGACATTTACCTGTGAGTCATTGGTGCTCTCTTCATAATTTTCTGATAGTCAGCGTAAACATGCACACGGTACGCCGGAGTCAAAGGTTTACTTGGTCACCAGCAAGATCCCAGTGCCACCTTGTGTCACTAAATGTATCTTTATTTATAGAACAAGAATCAGTGTGCAGTTTGTCAATCAGTGAGCTGTCTGTTTTTTTTTTGTTTGTTTGTTTTTGTTTGTATTCATTGGAATATATTGAATAAAAAAAACAACAACTTCTGAGCAACTCAATTTTCTCAGAAGCAAAATGAGGTGGGAGTATAAAACGTGAAAATAAAAAGGCCTAAGCAGATGTTAAATCTGTTTTCTGTCTGTTCTGAAATAAAGGATGAAGTGTGAGTGACTTGAATGACAATCCTTTCTGTTTGTGTATAATAGCGTTTATGAGGATCTTTGGTCTGTAAGAGAGATACCAATAAAACAGGAAAAAATCCATAGAGCACTACTGTACTGTGTGTGTGTGTGTGTGTGTGTGTGTGCGCGAGAGCAAGTGTGATTAGCTGAGGGTGTGTGTATGTGTGACTCTCTGGCTCCTTGCTGTCTGCGCCTTGCTCCCCGTTGCTCATTGCACACCACATTATTTTTAACCCGCTGCCTCCGAGAGGAAGCAGGAGACGCTTGGGCCTCTGAAGTCCAGCACAATGAGGAGTACGCTCACACAGCCACCAAGTCCCACACGTGCACAGAAACACTTACAGTTTGCACACCAGCCTTTGTCACCTGCCAACAGACACCTGGTAGACACACGCGCACACGCACGCGCACACACACACACACTTCAGCCCCAGACATCCATCCTCTGCCCCGCTTACACTGGCACACATGACAATGCACTCTTACATGGATGGCCTGCCTTACCTTGATCCCCAAGCGTCTCCACTGTGGTGCAGCTTGTCCCTGTTGACCCAGATCTGGTGGGTCACTCTGGGTCAGTGGGTTGCAAATGGACTGATACTAATTACAGTAAACAGTACCATGTTGAGGAATGTTTGTATGAATTTGAATTTTCATGCATGCATCCATGCGTGTGGTGCAACTGAGCAGTCTTAAATTATGTAAGAGAGAGGTCCAACTCATCCATCTTAAGCAGCAATTGTAAGTCATTAATCATTTGTTTTGATTATCCAAGGAGGGTTTTTTAAAGGATTCGGATGACAGTTTGTTTTTAGTTGTCAGTATGTACCAAAAGCTCCGATCTGGATCAAACAGGACCAAGCATCAAGTCAATCGGGGACCCAGCTCACACTTATTTTAGGAAATGCACTGTAATGTAACACATGTTGTGAGCAAAACCTGCACCCTGGGAGACAGTGCAGTCAAATTAAAATCAACAAAGCATCCATTCACAAAGTTTTGCTTTGAGATTTTTTTTTTTATTGAATACTGTACGTTAGCAAGTCAGCAAAGGCCTAATGGCACAATGTCAGGGCTCCTTGTAGGTGTCATTACTAGAGAAGCAGTAGAATGTTGTATGTCATATGGTCATCATATTTTAAAAGTTGAGTCATTAGTAAACTCTCATGCAGGATTTAGTCTATCAATGTCCAACTCAAAGGTTTCAAACACTTCATGTGCTGTTTCTAAACCACATTATTATTATTATTATTATTATTATTATTATTATTATTATTATTATTATTATTATTGTGCATTATTCTGTTTAGCTTGTTTGTATTTTCTCAACCAAACAGAAAAAAATCCACCAAATCAATTTAGACCAGGAGTTGAATATATTTCAGGACTGAGTTCTTCTAGGGTCTGTTTTTGTTTGTTTTTGTTTTAACTTACCTTTCAAAAATGTAAAAATGTAATTAAAAAAAATCCTACATGTGACTTTCTGTTTTTGGGCGATACAGACCATCTGGAAAACACTTAGTTGCCACGTCAGCACTCATTTGCTACTAAAAGTATATCAAAGCAAGTGAATTTGTCTGCCTCGAAAGCGACAAAAAAGTGTCAGTCGTCTGGCAGGAAGCATCAGGGGGAGAGCAAGGAACTACTTTATGTTGCATACAGCTGAGGAAGACATTGGTCACTCCATGACTTTCTCTGGTATCTCTTTAAATTTAGTTTGAACAGAAAGAACAGAATGTCAGAAAATATTAGCAGTTTTGAAATTGTTCGTATTTAAAACCTTGATACCACTTGAAACCAGTAACTGGCTTATGTTTACTACTGACAACTGCCACACAGAACCCCACATTAAAAAACAAAACAACAAAACTGAGCTGTGATTTTAGTCATTTTCAGAGCAGCTCCGGGTTTTTTGGTGATGTCTAAGATTTTTTGATGGAATCAGGAAGATTTTACTGTTTTGCATAATTTCTTTTTTCTTTTTTTACGAGCTTCAATATCTCCTTACATTCTAACTGACCTTATTTTCTGTGGCATGCCCACAATGCCCATAATGCCTCAGCAGAAACGATACTGACTAGCTGGGTGGTGGCGCCTTATAAGTATTTAACCTTCTGTATCAAACACACACATGCGTACACACAGAAACCAGTCGCTCAGTCAAAGCAGCAAATCAGATTGACTCCACCTCTAAAGGCACTGCCATTGAAATCAGATTACAGACGAGGGAGCCCAGAATTTCCAGAGCACAGCATCCACTACTAAATTACAAATTTAGCCATAAAAACATACAACATATTACTTTGAGAAACACAATTTAACACACACACACATACGCATGCGCACATGCATTTATTTTTCTGGGAAAAGTGATCAACAGAGAAAGTGATGGCAGGGGGAAAATTGAAGGTAATTAAGTCCAGCCCTCTTTTGTCCAAATGAGGGGTCTTGGGCCCTTCTCATGTTGCACCTATTGGTATGACCTTTCTCAGCCCCCTATCTGTTTCTCTTGCTTTGTATTGTCTTTGCAGCCACAATCACAAGTGTAACAGTTTAGCTGAAAGAAGTCTCTCAAGTTTTCATATTAATAACAATCATGATTTGCTCCCCGTTGTCTCATATGTTGTCTTTAGGCAGCCTTCAGTTCTCTCCATGAGGGCTGATGTCGACATCCTGCTTCACAGCCTGTCCAGCCGCCACCGCGAGCAGCCAAACGCCCTGAAAGTGTCTGCCACATTGTTCTCCCACTTGAAAGTCAGCAAAGCTTTGTCAGCGTCCTCTCGTGAAGTCCTTTATCGTATTCACACGCTGTGCTGTATTTTTAGCCCCTCCAAGTTCGCTCCCTTTGTTCCGGCAATTCTTGAGCAATCTTTCAGACCTCCCCACCTCCTCCATTGTATTTTTAGACAAAGGTGAAAAATGGCAGACCTGATGGGGAATAATAAAGGACCTTCCCCTGGTCAAGGGTTGGGTCTGCTAAAGGATAGAGTGGGGCCTTGACACAAGCTTCATCACAGAGTGGTGAAGCTTACTTTCCATTTTTCTTTGCAAATTTCTGTTTCAAAAACGGATTCCCACTTTCTTTGTTGGTATAGATTACTCACATAGAATATTCAACCATTTAAAAAAAACTGACCTACAAAAGGTAAATACTAAGGGTAACTTGGACATAGAAGAATGTTGAAAAGTGGTTTGACATCAGAATTTTGCCACGATTCAGAGCTGGTGTAAATATTGCATGTATCAGTAATGGGGAGGTGTTCATTGCAGTTAGTTTATGAAGATGAAGCAAATCTGTTTTTCCAGTATTATTTGAACAAGGTCAAAATGCTGAATGGCTTGAGGTGGCTGCATAGTTACTCCATATAGTGTTAATTTTGTTCAGGAACATCTAGATCTCACTTAAACCAACATTTTTGCGAGTGCTAATGTTTGCCGAAGTGATAATGGGAACACATCTTATGTGCTGTCAGTATAGATGTGACTTTTTTAACATTACAAAGCCTTCTCCAGCTGTATTTTTTTTTTGTACACGTAGCCTTTCATTTACTCAAACATCCTCTCATACATTGTAGAATTCATGTTGGATTCTATTATGTTTAGCTGGTCAAGTCCTGCAGCCTAAAGAACATTATTCCAGATTTCCTTATTTTTCTCTGCAGACTCCTTCTACTGTTTTAGCAGTAGAGCGTTGACCCCATGACTTCTGTGTGCTCAGCCTCACTTGTTTACAGTTTGACTTGCCGTTTGACCCAATTATTATGGACAAAAACTGTGACACTCTGCAATGACATGGATTTCATAATAGTCTCTAAGAAAAAAAATATTATTAAAGGATTCTGTGTGTACAGAATGAAAGTACAACAGTTCATCTTTTTAATCTGTTAGCGGTTTTACCTTGTCAGTGAGCCTTTAACTGAAAACCCTTACTTTTTAATGTAGGTCCAAACGCAGTTTTATTTAACTATACATTTGTACTGAACTTAAACCAAAACCTTTTGGGTCAAAATCATGCAGTGTGACCACAATCGTCGCAAATTAAAACCATATTGTTTCTTTCTGCTAAGTGGCAACTTCTTATTCAAATGAGTTGGATGGAATAAGAAAGAAGAATGTAAAACTGGCTTAATATCAGAATTTAACATTTAAATTAATATCTTGCATATGAATATTTACGAAATAATTGCTTGTGGAAAGTGCTTGTTGTGCTGTACACGTGATTAGATCAATGGTCAAATTAAGACTGCAACAAAATATGTGCATTCTATATTGTATTCTTTTTTTAATCCATCCTTTCCTTCATAACACTAAAGGAGATTAACTTTGTGGTTAGTGGGGGGAGAGTTAAGTCACTATTTAAACAATCTATGCTAAAGCAACCGTGTTTCATTTCCTGGTGCCTGCCTTAGTTCCCCTGAAATGGCAATAGCCATTGAAGCCAGTTAAATCACTGACAGCATGATTAGAGAGGGCCACTGAGGACCCAGTGCCTGGGCAACAAAGCCCAGATAATTCAATTTATCTGCATAAACATACACATCTGCTACTAATTTACCACAAATTTTCAAGAAGTCTTTTACCGCTTTGACAGGAAAGTTTGGGCTCAATTTACTTCCTAAATAAGAACCCTCTCTCTCCCCTCCAGAACCAGATACGTGAGGATATTGATCAAGCTGCTCATAATCAGGTCTTAGGTAGTGAGTGCAGCATAAAACAGTACATAAAACATAGTCCTAATGGTGCATTAAGCATCAAAAGACAACTATATTAAATGAGAGGACATAAATTTCTTCCAGCTTGCAGTCAAGAGGGATGTATTTTTTTTTCATATCAGTACAGATATTGTAAAATATCACTCAGATGAAGGAGTGCATTTGTTGCTGCTTCCCAGTTTGTGATCTTTTGCAGAAACTCGGATGAGCAGTAAAGTTTTTTCATTGCATTTTTGCAACAGAACTAATGTACAAACTCTGTAAAAATGCATTTACCTCATGATTAGCACTGTCTAAGACCTACAGAAGGGAAGTGAACAGATGGATGCTGCAGGGCATCAGCTGTAGCCCATTAGACAGGTCACCATGCTTGCCATTGTCACAGGCTGCATGTCTACATTCCCAGGTCATGTTCTGGAAGTAAGGGGTCATCCCCCTTTACTTCCATCCCCTCTTATGAGGTGGGAGGCAAACATGATGTAATTACAGCCATTTAGTTGAGGCCTAAATGCGGGGCTGGCAAATGGTTGTATGGGACTCTGCAAAGAGTAGGCTGCTCAAAAAAGAACCATGAGCTGTATTTATATTCCAGAAATACAATAAGCAACCAACCGCGTTATTAGCGGACATCCTGTTTATTTTTCCAATGTAATTTCTTCACTTTATTATATTTCATTAACCAGGCGTTGCATGGTCACACCAAAACTGTGCTTTTAGCGACGAAACAGGAAAATGTTTGCCTTTATCTCGACAAATTACAACAAGCATGGTAAGCCACATCAATACCACAGGTCATTAGGGTGTTATCTGTGGCTAAATCAAAGAATTGGCAGTGGGAAAAGTGAAACAAATCCTTGGTGCTTTGAGTATGATAAGCATCATTTATCAATGAGAGTACTGCTGGCCCCATTAACAACCACGGTCCCATTAGCACTATCTGCAAGGCTTTTATGATGCCTTGTCTGCCCACATCTGTATGTTTGGGAGAGGAAATCATTAAACTTTGTTTGTGTGAGACACAAGCAGGATTTCAAGCAATCTAACAGCTCGGCCATATTCTCCCGGGGCCCTCTGGTGAGGATATGGTGTTCGGATTTCTAGTCTGTAATATTAGTAAATACATTTAAATATTCAGCAAATTTCTTGTGAAGTATATCTTTGTGTATGGCGACAGTTATAAAAGAATAAAATAAAAATTAAAAATAGTCAAAAGTACTCTTAACATGTTTTAAAAACTGTAGAAAACTTACCATCAATATCAAATTAAACTACACTTTCAGGCTACACAATGAATGTAAAATTATATGTGACAGTCAAAGTTACAATCAAGCCATATAGTGAAGCAATCTTAAACATTTAGTCCCACATTTACTGGTAGGTTTGACTTAAATTTTAGACCCAGATATAACAACATATATTTTTCTTGTTGATCAGAGGTTGTTCCCCTCGTCTTTGGTTGAAACACACATTTTTCAATTCCACTAATCTACTTTGAAAATGAACAAAGGAGACGATGAATTTCCTAGGAAATATTAAATTACAGTGCAAGTTGAGTGTTTAAAGTAAGATAGCTAAATGCATCCAAGTATAATTTAAATAATAGTGATATAATGTTCTCAAATGGGAACGAGTTAAGTATTCTCTCTGCTGTCAATTATGAAGTATTGAGCATTCCCAGAGCTACTGATAATAAGTTCAGGTTCTTGTATTGCTGCTTTGACCTGTTAAAACTGTTTTTTCCACTTTTGAATGATTTCGACATGCTTTAAAGCACTAAAGCTCTTTTAATCCTAATTTTAATTAGACTGGTTCCATTCAGGTTACGTCAAGTCATCACAATTGAAACATTTCAGCTCTTATTGATTTAGTTAAGTTCAGATTACTTTAGATCAATTCATAATATGTTGGTCTAGCTTAGTATCTATTTATTCAATTTGACACAGTTTAAATCACTCCAGCTCTACTGTGTTATTCTTTACTTTTATCTATACTTATTTTAAACTCTATTCAGTTTAATTCTGTTAAATTTCGTTCAATGTAATTAATTTAAATTGAATTAGTATCGGGTGAATTCAGTTCAGTTCAATTAAATCTGATAAGTTCACTTTATATGATTCAGTACCATTAACCCTCACAGCCCTGCTCTCAGCAAGTGCAGAAAGTGCAAGTGTACAGAAATGAACTTATTTTGTATTTTTCTACAATAATAAATAACCAAGGTAAGATTTAGTTTCCTTTTCAACTTTACTGTCAGTACTGTCTAAGACTCAGGGCTGATGAAAATCAAAGTCACGGCCTCTTACTCAGACAGAAGATGAGGCCACTTATGGTTGCTTGCTCAGACACTGGGGTTCATTGTCAAGTATGTTTCCTGCTGCACTCCCTTCCACCTCCACCACCAAAACAAAATGAGCCCCATCTCAATCTAATGAGGTATCTGCTCCAAAGAACACTGGATGTACACACAGACCAGATTTTGAACACAAAATACTCATAGCTACACACATCCGCTCCTCCTGATCAGATGACATCATTAACAATCATTACTGGGACACCAGGAAGTTCAGAGATCTCCGGCTCATAGTCTAACTGCACAAGATCAGGTTAGCCCGCCTGAGATGAAAGATCTGAAAAGGAAAGCACCCACCAAAGCTATTCAACCTCTGGATTTCATCAGGGCTTTACCACTAAGAAAAGGAACACTCTGGTGGTAAAATTCAAGGGAAAATCCAGCTTTTACACACGAGTTTACGCGGCCTCCAGAAAAGCAAATCATTAACTATAAACATTCTTAAGAACAAGAACTATTTTCCCTATTTCCAATATGTAAACTGAATTTGTTTCAGCAGTTTCTTGAAAGAAAACGGAAAAAAGAAGGATAACAGATGTTTGCTTTTTTTTTTTTTACATATCCTGTTTGGCAGTGTAGAAATCAGAATCATTGTCTTAGTACACATGAGAAGTTCAACATATTTACTTTCAAAGGAGCATTAAGGCTTTTTCTATAATTCAATAAGGGATATATATATATATATATATATATATATATATATATATATATATATATATATATATATATATATATATATATATATATATATATATATTATATAAGCCTGACTACAGAAAACTGTACTCAGCCTTACCGATTTGAAGTGCTGTGATAGTCGTTCCTTCATATAAATCCACATGAATAAAAGTATAACGCAAAAGATAAGGTTTTTCTATGCATATAATATTCTGCTGAAGAGATTTATTTGGAAAATTGTTAAATGCTGACATTCTTACGCACCCTAATGACAATGCTGGTCAGAACTGGAGCAGAAACTGCGATGTGTTACTTGAATGCTGCCAGAAGTATTTTGAATTAGTTTTTGTCAGCAGTTTGTCTTCCTGAGGTGAATTTCTGAGATTCCCACAGAGCCCTTTTAATTTCAGCAAGAGTGTGCTGGTTTAAGTTTTCAAGACACAGCCGTCATCACATTTTTTTTCTGACTTCTTCCTCCTTAGTGGATAAAATGATGCATACATTTTCAATTTATACATTTAAGTTCAAGATGAAGACCTTGTCAGTTGGACATTGTGTTATTCACTGATATCAACGTTTGCCATCACACAAATAACGTAATCAAGCAAATTATTTCACAATTTTGTTTGTAAAGTTCCTAATTTGGGAAATATAATTAAAACTGAACAATGGTGACCTGAAAGCATGAACTGAAAATAATAATAAAAAAAAACATTTTGCTGATAATAATTATATGTATTTGCCCTTGAATGTTGGATTAGTTTTGTGCATTCAGTGTGTCTGTCCTTTGAAGCTCACATGTCTGTTTCAGGGCTCTGTTTATAAAGGAAGGAGAGAAGAGTGACCTCTACTGTTACAGAAACTATAGACCACATACAGACGATACCCAACACAATAGGTGATAACATTTCTCTCTCTCTGAATAATAATCAAACATTACATTGACTATGGGACTAAACTGTCCAGATACAGTATAAGTGTCAACATTTTAACAACATGAGAAAGCATTTGCCTTTTACCAAAAACATATGAAAGTTTTTTTGTTTCGTTTTTCCTGACTTGTCCCTCCAGCAGATTTCACAACATTACAACAATGCCTAGTGAAAATTGCAACCACAGAGTTAAATTTATGTGCTTCATCACCATCCACTTGAACTTTCCGTGTCTTTATGAAGGAGGCTAAGATTGGAGCAGGGAGTGCTGGAAATCCTTTGAAAAGGGAAAACAAAAGGTCTCCTCTGTTGTGATGAAGCATTCCTCTCAGGAGACCGGGTCTGGGCCTGACTCAACCTTTCACACAATCGGTGGCCAACAATACAACAAACCCTGCCCTCGCAGACCTACTATTGTACTGGAGCAAGCCACAGCTGTGGAGAATCACATTTAGGTGTCAGAGGCAACAAATGTTTCTTTAATTGGAATAGTGGTATTAGCTCATGTTTCCTCCTTATGCTTTATGGATCCCCTGTGCCTATTGTTTAGAAGTTCGCGTTGACGTCGCCTTGGCGGCCCCGGCTAATTGAGAGTGTGTGTGTTTGGACTAGATTCAAGGAGGACCTTTGGGTTGTGCGTGTGTGTGTGAGTAAGACTACGTGCAAGATCATGCATTGTGTGTGTTTCTGTATCACTTGTGTTTCTCTCATTTACTCTAAATCTTACATTTAATAAATATTTTAAATCTGCATGAATTGTATCCCCTGTAGTTTAGAGAATAGGCTTTAAAATACTTTTGTTAGTCTATAAATCACTGAATGGCTTAACACCAAAACACATGAAATATCTGTTATTATATTATTATTATTATTATGTTATATCGACCTTAAAGATCACTCAGGTTTTCTGGTTGTAGTCTACTCTGCATCTCCAGAATCAGAACCAAACAGGGAGAAGCAGCTTTGAGGGGTTTTTTTTTATCTTCCACCAATGTGAAACTAACTCCTCAGAAAACTGCAAACCAGCTAAAACACTGAGTTCAAGGAACTGGAAACCATAATGTTGCCTTTGATTCATAATATCTGGAACACTGATCAATAAATTTATAGCAAATCTTCTTGATGATTTTGTTGAGTTTTGACAAAATGTGATAATTGCTTGTTTCACAATTGCTTACTGTACTATGCTTCTGTGATGTAAAGCACTTTGAACTGCCTTTTTGCAGGAATGTGCTTTAAAATAAACTTGACTTTTTAAATTCTTCTACCTAATCTATAGCTTGCAGGCAGATTAAATTAACACAAACAACGGTGACTGCATTTCTCACATTAATATATACTACTGTAAACAATAAATAGATTGCAGCTTTCATATGCTTTAGGCTTATTTGATCTTATTTGCCCCCCCAAAACACCCGTAACATGTTTTCAGCAGGCAGAGTTTTTTGTTTTGCGTAATCAGCTTTTAATTTGCAGACTTGAAAACACAGGACAGGAAATGAAATATGATTAAAGTTTCTAAATCTCGTTTGTGCCCCTCCACCGCTGTACAAAGGGTATGTTTTTGATTTTCCTGGGGTTTGATGTCAATAGTAAATCCCTATTGGCAAGATACATACCAGATTTTTGTTTATTTTTTATTTTTTCAAATCTAAAGAAGATAAGATTACTGGTAATCTAGGGCATCAAAGAAACGCCAATCTGTCTCTTAATATGGAATCTTAACACTGGTTCATAACAACTTGAGACAATCCAGGACACGAGTGAGAGTATTAAAGATGGTAAGAACGAACAATGCTTGAGTTTCAACTTTCGCTACCTCAATAAGAGCACTGCGCTTCACTAAGTTGTTACTTTAAGTGTTTTATTCCTTGCTTATGTAGGCAGAACAATATCACTGTATAATCCAAACACAAATCATTGTTTTTAATGTGATTTAATGAGCACATGCATAATATTTTTCTGACATTCTAAATATTAATTTCAATTAGATAGATTTATAGAGGCAGCACAAATGAAAACTGTTTCTATGTTTGTGCTTTGACCTCTACAGAATGTGCATCATTCTGTACTGAAGCATATTAAATAAAATGCATTTCCATTGTAATAAGAAGGTCTAAAGAATGGTTCTAAAAATGTTTAAATAGACGGGGGTTCAAAAGTGGGTAAAAGAGTCCCTTGTGCTTTTTCTTGAGTCTTAAGACAGAACAGGTGTTGCTGGTCTCCAAGATCAGTGTCAACTGGGGATTACTGTATGTGCTGCTAAGGGATTGTGAATGCAACACAAGATTTACTATCATTTGAACATAGATTAAAATATGGATTAGGAACAAAGTCGCAGATAGTGCTAAATTCACAAGATAATCTGTCGGCAGGCCTTGAAAAAAATTAATTACGTGCAAACAGTGTCAACATGGTCTGTGCATGTGTGGGTGTAATTCAGTGTGTGTGTGTGAGTTGCATGAAAAGAGATTATGCTTGAAGGGAATATAGTTCAAAACAATATAATGAGAACTCTAAAAAAATATATATGTAATTTTACTGGTTTTGGTATACATGTTCAATACCTTTGATGATCACATTGGTATGTTTATACTTATCCAAAAATAAGTGAGAAAAATGCAAAACAAAGATTAATCTGCCCTTTTAAATGTATTTATTCTACAGCAACAAAGTCAAGTGTTTTCATTGGGATTTTAAATGATAAACAAACAGAAAAACATCATTTTTTAAAAACTACGTGCAATACATATGTGTCGAAACATCACCCTGAAGTCAGCATCACCCTGCTGTAAGACATAATGGTGGCAGCATCATTCTGTGGGGATGCTTTTCTTAAAAAATAGGGAAAGTGGTCAATTTTTGATCCATGTGGGTGTAGAAACATAAAGCCAGCGATACAAAAAAACTTTTAAAAGAATAAACTAATCCAAGCTCAGAGTAGGAAATGTCTGCTAGCCTATGTAAAAATGTTAAAGCAATGTATCATTTCCAATCCACTTTATAATTATCCACTTAATACCACCACATTTTAAAGATTGTGAATAGTTTTGTAAGGTAAGTGCTAATGAAATTTAAGACGTAACATGTATAGTAAATAAGATGTCAACATAGTTGGCATATATTGTTATGAGGGATACATTTCACTAGTAAGATTGTGCATTTCTTGAAAGACATATATGAACAATGGTAAAGGATGATTCTCGACTCATTTTCCAAAGTTCATGTGTGTGAAAACAATTTACGTCTTTCATACCCTCCCCTAACTGTGGTCTGTATCTCTGTGGATTGTTTTGCAAATCTAATGTGGTTAGAGTTTTTTTTTTGTTTTTTTTTTGTCTGAGCATATAAGTAGTGAAAGGGTGGAAGTGAGCGGTTGGAAGAGAATTCATTAGTGAGCAGACAGGTGGCTAATGTTACACTCCACTAGTGAAAGTCAGCAGCCAGAGCTGTCTCGTACTCCCTCCAGTTCCCTCTCTCTCGCTCATCGAGCAGTAAAGCTACACCAGCCTGGATGACATTTCTAAAGACAGAAGGCCACTGATTAGAAAACGGTCCACACTGGAACAACAGCCTCCGATCTTTATCAAAGTTGAACACACCCCTTCCTTGACGCCACGCCCTCCTCAGACCCCCACCTCCCTCTTTTCCTCTTTCTCTCTTTCTGCAACCTTGCTATCTAGCCGCCTTGCAGGGCTACCTCTCTTGGGAGCCAACTATAAGTACTCCATCAGGCAAACTGCATTAGTGTAATTTTGTCCCAGGAAATTAGCAGAGCAGAGCGGCGCCAATTAGAAGTCAATAGCTGGCTTTATTAATCGAGCTAGCCATCGCACTTGATTAAATTAAGCTGTGACTGAGCTCTGTAGTGTGTGCGTGTGCGTGCGTGTGCGTATGTGTTTGAAAATCTTTGTGCATGTATTTATCTGTGTTTGTTTGTTCGTCCTTGGCTGTGAGCATGGACTCGCGCAGAGAGCGGCAGGTGCTGCAGACTTGCTGATCCTGTCTCATTGTGACTGTCTACGGCTCTGTTAGAGCCCAGTAATATGCGGATATTGACCCTCTTTGACTGCAGCCTCTTATTAAGACACTCTGCAGAGCCACTGGCATCAGCTTATGTGGACACAAGCCAAACAACTGGATGAAATAAACTGACATTATTTCACTAGGTACCCTAATAATATTGATCCAACTGCAGGGCAGAAAAGAAGAACATTGCTCTATCAAACAATGACTCAAAACAAGTGAGGCTATGCTTGCTTGTTTTTGTTTTTCTTCTGTTATTTTCAGTGTTAATATGCCTGCTTCATGGTAAGCTGATCTTTTGAAACAGCTTTTCTATTTCACTGAGCTTGCATAAAGGATTCACTCTGAATGCAAAAAGTTATTTTAGAGGATTTAATTGATTAAAGCTGCAATTTGTAATTTTATAAACAATCTGATTTTTTTAAAGATTTGTTGAAATGTATTAGAAGTAATACGTGAACAAATCGAGCTCCTTTGTTTCCTTCCTGTTGTCTTACTGGCATCTGCAGAAATACGCCATGTAGTCAGAAGCTACCAATCAGAGCCAGAAGGAGGGCACAGTCAATCACACTTCGATAAACACTTTTCCTGTAACTGTAAGTTGTTTTGCCCCATTAGAACATTAAGCAGCATGCACACGAGCATTATTGACAGCGCTAAGACCTTCCTTCTGGGTCTCATTGGTTCTTTCTAACCAGGAGCATTGTATTTATGTAGAAGGCTGTAAGGCTACAGCGAGGAAACAGAGGAGCTCGATTTTTTTCACAGATTGTCTCCCGCTATGTCACAACATGGTGACAGTTTCAACAAATATGTAAAAAAATTAAAAAATAAAAACTGTCCAAAACAAAATGTGTAAAAAAAAACATTTGACCTCTAAGGTGAACACTAAGCTGTGCCACAGCTACAACCTTTACCACGGCATTTGCAATAAGTTAGTCTTTGATACTGCTATGGAGCATAAACAGCTTTTTTTAGGTCATGATTCAGTATCTCAATAAGATTTAGGTCCAGACTTTGACTAGGCTGGTCCAAAACATTCAGTATATTTGGGGATGCCTAATCATGTCGTGTTTATATTTAGTTTCCTGACCCACATGCAGAGAGAACTCAGGGAACACAAAGTAGAAAAGGCAAGTGGTTTGCTCACAATATGTAGAGTGGTATGAAAACAGAGTGTATTATTTTAGGGGACACCTATCGGAGAGAGTAGAGAACTGGTTAGAAAGGAGGAGGATGTGGCAAAGAGAATATGTATTTAAGAACCAGAGGCTCTGCTTACTGGTTCCAGGAAATGGGTAAGGTTCCGGAGGAAATAGGCAGGTTTTTAAATAAGTTGTCTGAGAGCAGACAGGCAGGGGAGCGCTGAGGTTCCCAGAGCATTGTGATGCTACCTTAACAACTCAAGGAGAAGTGTGCATGGAGACTCTGTGACGCTTCTACCACATAGGCTGATCATCGTACGAAGATCGCACACTTTTCCTAGACTTTGCTCTCTATTACATGTTCTGACCTCTGTGTTATTTATCCAGCAACTTCAAGCCAATAATTATTAAACTGACAATTTTTTGTCATAGAACAGTATCTCTGGAAACATTTTATGAGTTATGTCAACAGTTATTGCGTATTTGATGTGTGTTTAACTATTTTCCCCGTACTGCTGCATTCTGACCTGAAAACTTTGGCGTCCTTTACTTAACTATTGACATTTATTTTTATTTAATAACACATTTATAGTCTATAGTGGTTACAACACTATCTGCAACTTGGAACTAGAAAACCAGTGACTTAATTGACATTCCTCGCTGGCACAATGGTAGCATAGATTCCAATTACTGCCTTGCCAAAGCGGATGAAGGGAAGTAATTCATTGGAAAGACACATTGTGCAAATAATCTCAGATAAATTAACTTTTAAGACCAGGGAAAATGTGTGTCAAGCAGAAAAGTCATCATACTCTAAAACAGTGGTTCCCAAACTTTTTCTTCTGCGCCCCCCCCAGTGGTTTCCAAACATTTTCTGCGCCCCCCCCCCCCCTCCCATGGATTACAAATGGCTGTCTGGTTGAGACGACGCGTGTGACGGGGGACATCGACTTTTTTGGGGGCAAAATGAATGTACGTAGCTGAAAATAGACACCAACATCGGTAGCCTACAAGGTACTTGTTAAGCTTAAGGTTCTGTATTGATATTAGCTAGTCATCTTTTAGCTAACATTACCTGCATCCAACAGCTTTACTCAACTCAGTCGGTTAGTTTGGAGGGAAAAACTGTGAAAAGTTCTTTGCGTTTTGCTGGTTTGCTGCCGTGATTCTAACACAAACCTACGTAGCTCCACACAGCAGCAGCAGGTCTCCTTCACAGGTGTAAACCCAGCGCGAGCATCGTAGCGCTCATGTTGCGTTTAAAGGCGGCTCGGAAAAACAGGTTACAACATGTTAACAACGGATTAAACAGTTTTAACTGCTGATAAAAGTGACAGAGGACACAAATATGGGAAGTGTGGAAGCCTCTACTGTATCAAATTGACATAGGAATAAGAAAGAGTTGGCCATTCTAAGGTAAAAACCCAGCGCATACAGTGTTCATGTTTTTTTTTTTTTCATCCAGACGGCTTCCCGCGCCCCCCCTGCAATGACAAGGCGCCCCCCCTAGGGGGCGCGCCCCACAGTTTGGGAACCTCTGCTCTAAAATTTGAGATTTATGTCAGA
Source organism: Poecilia mexicana (assembly GCF_051168715.1). Classification (NCBI taxonomy): domain Eukaryota; kingdom Metazoa; phylum Chordata; class Actinopteri; order Cyprinodontiformes; family Poeciliidae; genus Poecilia; species Poecilia mexicana. The sequence goes on along the minus strand of NW_028263381.1, from coordinate 12,758,774 downwards.
GTTTGTTCAGATTCTGTGTAATAAGATAAAAATACTATAATTTTTTTTCTACTTTAAACTACAAAAAAATTCAAGTACTTAAGTTAAAGGAAAATTTATAACGGTGAAAAAGAAAACAAAATCTGTAAAAAAAAAAGTGACACAGGAGCCATTTTGGCATATCACTAAAAATGATTAGAACATTTGTCAACAGGGGGATGAAGCTATTGTGTCCAGTTGTAGTTTATTTTTTTTTATTAATAATAATATAATTGTTTTATAAATTACACTGACTGGCCTTTAGTTTGGCAGATTTTTTTTTAAATTAGACACAAAGACCTGAACATAGAACATATCTTTCCCCAATTACATCCTGTTCGTAGAGCTTCATCCAGATTTGAGTGTGAATTTTCTGTTATTTCTGACCCTGCCCATATGTGTAATCTCAACCTCTAAGCCTTCACTGGCAATCTTTCACATCGGCCGGCTAACACCTGTTCTTGCAAGAGATCAGGATAGGAAAAAAAAAAAAAAACACTGCAAGAAAAAAATGTGTTCAGGAAACAGCATGAATTTAACATGTGAAATGTGCTATTTTTTTGTGGTAAAATATATAGTTGTACTAGATCGCATGTGTTGTTCTGCCTGTTTTTCAGTGGTTTTGTCTGTTGAAATAATGCATGCAATTTATGAATGTTGAAAAAAGTAAGAGCTGAACTTAACCAGACAAACTGAAGATATATTTACCAGCCGCATTAAACAGCTTCAGAAGGAAATCAATGCCAAAATGAGACAATAACAGATTATAAAAATGCTGTCAAATTTAGAGAGATGGTATAGTCAGAAATGGGTGTAAACAGCATTAAAGCATTTATTTAGGGTTCCTTTTCAAAGCAGAAAGTCTCGGCTGGTTGGTGTTGTTGGTGGTGTCATAGTGTGGATGGAGTTTTAGTTGGAACAAGTTGGGCCTTCCCTTTATGTTCCTACGTTTACAATCACAGGCTACTTCTGTCAAGATAATGATTATGTCACTAAGCTTAAACCATTTCCAACTCGATGAGCATGGCAATGAATTTATTAAACTCAAACGGGCTCAAGAGTCACAAGATCTGAATTAAATGGAGCACTCATGGTACGGGATTTACACTTGACAAATTAGCAGCAAATGTGTGATGTTGTTTATGTAAATGAAGCGCAAAATCTTTGAGGAATGTCACATTTTCCTTGGCTTCCATAACTCTGAAGGCGGAGTTATGAACCAACATGGCCCTTAATGTGAAAAAACATCCGACTGCATGAAACTTTATGTACAACACACTTTTATATTTATTCAGTTCAAGTGCAGAAAATGTATTTCACTGCTGCTGAATAGAAGGTCTCTAGTCTTACATTTCAAATGAAAGCCACTTGGAGATCCATAGCCCTGTCTGCCTTTGAGACAAAGTTCAGCAACCACAAGAATGTTCAATATCCACAAAGGTCCACAAAAACCCCACTCTCTCCACACAGACGCACATCATCGTTGGCACTCATCTCACCACTTTTAAAAGTGGATTACCTTAAATGTATCTGAAGATGTAAGTGCCATCAAATTTGAAACTCAGCTTTCACTTTTCAAAACCCAAGTTTACTTTGAATTGTGTTTTTAAAAAAAGGCATACAAAAACTTTTTAAATGTATGCCACCCATCGTTTTATCCAGCTACAAACATGCTAGCATGGCCAAGGCCCGAAAACAAAATCTGGCTTCATTGGCCCAGAAAGGACAGCTTCCCCAGGGCTTTGTCTGAGAGGCTGGTGGCTAAGTTGCTTTGACAGCTACATGCTTTAACAAATACAGTTTGCATCCAGTGAAGAAGTGTCTTTGAAGGGAGATAAGCTAAGCAGAGTTTAGATGGCTATTGTTAAGAGGGCTAGAGGGTAGCAAAAGGTTACTTTGTGTAGCTTGTAGCTAGCTGTAGCTTCTGGACAAAGCTTGTCTGCTGTGATTGAGCTCATTACGCTAATGACCGGTGATCTTTAGGACAATGTAGTGTATGCAAAATGGTATGCTGTAGGCAAGTCCACCAACATATCAATGCTAAAATCTAAAAACTGCCCATTTTATAACTGAAGTTGAGTAAAAACAAAAACTGGAATTTCTAAATTCATGCTTTTGTAAAATGGCCTAAAGTCTTGGACGACATATAAGAGATGCTACAAATTCTTCTGCACCGGCACAAACAGAGGTATAAATACCTCCCAAAAAATTGGCTTGCCGGGCAATGCGGTTCAAAATTTAACCACAGAAGCAATAGTACCTGTGGTGGTAAACAAAGCATTTGATATTCATCTCCCCTGTGTCAGGTGGACTGAGTGCCAGCTGGACTCAAAGGGTTGGTGGGGAGGCAGGTAATGTTGCTGACTGCAGAACAGTCTTGGGTTACAAAGTAAAACTGAAAAGATTGATCAGGACTGCAACAAGGGACTTGTAACCACAATGTCTACACACCGAGAATTTAAACTCTTCTGACAAGGGGAAGGAGAAAACAATTGCAGTGCCCTCTAAAAGTATACATATGCTCCGTCACATGACAACCAATAGCAATGTATTTTGTTTGGATTCTATGTAAAAAAGCAAAACGAAGACGGTGTATATTATGAAGTTGTAGTGTAATTATAGTTGATTTTCAACATGTTTTATATTTGAAAAATGTGGCATATGCAAACAATGGGCTTCACAGTGACACAGTGGTGGCGTCATGCTGTGGGGATGCTTGTCTTCTCTATGAACAGGGCAGCAAGTCAGAATGGATGGAAAAATGGATTAAGACCAATACAAGACAACTTGAGAGAAAAACCTGTTAGAGGTTGCAAAAGACTAAACCAAATTAGTTTGCATTTTAAGTACTGTCCAAGTAGAAATACTGATTAGAGATTATAGAGGTACTTCTAACTGAAAAGCCAGTAAATTCCAAATTCACTTTTGGGGGATTTTTTTAACCTTTCCAGATCATTTGTGCAAATGTTTTGGTGTAACATTTAGGTTTGTGCTCTCTTCTCCAAAATTCCCCAAATTTGACAAAGAATCCATTTCTAGCTGAGCCCCAACAAACAGCCTATTCACACCAGCCACATCATGTGAAACATTGCAGAGACATGACCAGTTGCTAACCTCATCACTGCAGAGTCAAACAGGCCTCAGGCACAGCAGTGTGAACGAGTAAAAACACAGCGTGAATAAACAAAATCATAATCCACGGCTTTTTAACACGCTACTTACAGACTTGTTGATATTCCTAATTCCAACCTTCCCTCTGCGAAACTGGGTGAGGACACGTAAACACAACGTTTTAAACATAAAAATCAAAGAGAAGGCTTTGACGAAATTAAATTGGCCCGTCAGTACGGCTGAATGTTTAAAACATTGTGCAAACAAAAAGAGAAACTCTTTCCACAAAATTCAAAACATGCAGTATGGAGGCTTGAAGGGAATACAACTTTCTGGGACGATTTATGGGACTCGCTTTGTTCTTTTCTTTCTTACACTAGTGGAAAAAAACGACTCTTCTCTCCTTATTTTGAGATCCTTCAGGCCCAGCTTTCTCACAAGTGCATCTGTTTTTGTATTTCTCGGAGAACATCACTCATTAGGTGTCGCATCACGACAGAAAATGCGATGCGTCGGGGCTTGTCCTGCCATCTGTCACTGCAGCCCTGCTCAGTGTTTGCGGGTGGCTTGGAGTGATGAGTCTCAATACACATATTTGCTGTTCAAGCACGGCCCAAACAATGGCGAGGTCAGCCATCAAGATGACCCTGACTGTCAAATGCAACAAAATATGAAGATGTTTCAGAAGCTTTTTAACCCTGGGGCTTAATGGCCAGAGATGCATTCTCAACAATTACCATGTAGCTATGAAGCCAGAGAGAGAGAGTAACTTAACTACAAATTACAAAGCAACCCAGCAGGTTTAAAAAAAAAAAATTATAATTTTCAGAAAGCCAGCATTTATAGATGCATTATAGGAGTACAGCACTTTTCCAAGAAGCAACTAGTGAAAAGATTAACCAAAGTTTGAAAGCAGCTATTTACTATCCACATTAATCCAGGCTATGAATCATGTTTATGACGGGACTTCGAAAGGCTGGAATGTGAAAGCGTGACAGTGACGGAGGGTCGTTGCCAGACACAGGGTCAGATAGCTGCCACGAAAGGTCACTCAACCCTGTGACGCTGCAATATGCCCAACCGGTGACACTGTGTGTGGCTCACCGGGTTATGAGAGCAGGGAGCGTGGAGTCGAGGCAACAGGAAACAGGCTGCAGAGGGGAAAAATGCAACAAAAATATACTATCATCGCCAAGTGAACCAGGGGAGCTACCATCTCTGGATATTATTTAAATACATCTTTAATATGTTTGTCCATCAGATGTCAACTGATGTTTATGTTTCTTTTATAGACATGACCATCATTTATTCCAAACCATGCAAGTCTTACTTGATTTCAGGATTCCCAAGTCTACTTTCAGTTTCCCAGTTTTCTTTTAAGCACATTTTTTTTTGTATTATTTTGCAACAGAAATATGAGAATTTAAGTAGCGTATTTAGAAACATTCAATGTGCAAGACTTTTATACTCAGTGGAGATTTGCCAAGTAATTGGACAGTGGACAGAGCTACAATGTGCTGACAGGACACACTCTTGAATATGAATGTTGTCACTGCATGAAAATGCCCTGAGTAACTGACTCAATAAGGTAATTTTGTACTAATGAGGCCTTTAAAATGAAGACTAAGAAAACAGAGACATGAGTTGAAAAGTTAAGTTTCTACAAGATACCAAAAGTGACTAAAACATGCAATGTGGTTTATTCAGGCTTTTCAAGCGGCTATGAAGACATATGTTGATGAGATCACGTGTTGCTAAGCGATATAAAGACTTCACTTTCTGACAAAAGCTGGTTTTATACTGTAAAATTCTATGCATGTTTTAAAGCACTTTGGTGGCAAATCCTTTAAATAGTTGCATTACATACTGGTTTGGTGGCGTAATAGAAACGTGAAAGAGCAGCCTGAGGAAAACAGTGGGTATTGCCAGGAAGCTGACGGGAATTACTTTGGATGATTTAGAACTCATCCCTAAGCAGAGATCTTTTAATATGGTAGAAAATGTTCTTGTTGATCAGAAGGATCTACTTGTTACTGCTCTCAAACTGCCACCCTCAAAAGGTGCAGCTACACAGCCCTCTGAATAAAACAGAACAAAACAGTCCTTTGTACTAAAAGCAATTGTTCTTATTACATGTGGAAGCAACAGTTTTGTTATGTTTTTTTTTCTTTTTAACTGGTAGAACATTTATGTTTCTTTTATGAGAACATGTTGTGATCAATTATGTATTTATTGTTTATTTATTGTACTTTCAGAAATGGGATGACCTTAGTGGATGATTAAGTCACATGCACAGAAGCTGTGCACTGCAGAAAATGTTGTTGATTCTGTCTGCAGTTAGTTGTGTTTTGAAGGAGACTGCATGTGTTAGTTTAGTATTTTTTGTTTTGTTTGTGTAAATGACCAGTGCCATGCGTTCACTCACTGAGCCACATTTCCCTATTGGGACAAATATTTATTCTATTCTATCTGCTTCGCAGGATTTAATCAGAGCTAAAATCAAGGGCCATGTCACAGTTTTAATCACTGTGTAAATGCTTTTTATCATCTCTATTTTAGAATATAAATACGTAACTGTACACCAAACACCAATGGCATTTCACACAAAAATAATTGTCATGCTTTTATCATCATCAGGACCACTTTAGATTCAGACAAGCATGGAAATATCCAATATATGATTCTCCTAACCTTACTCAAATATCGTAAAGTGGTTTATAGTTTTTCAGTGTCAAATTGTCATGGTAGGTGTGATTCAACAACCCCAGGCATCCAACCAGACAGGCCAATGAAAGGCGTGGAGAAAGACAAGTTGTGTTATCAGGGCCATCTGTTGGACACAGCCCAGACGAACAGAAGTAAAGTCATCAAGGCCCCAAACTGATCACAGCACCTCAGGGCTATGTTCACGGCGCCATGTGAACTTTGGGATGAGGGCAGCGTCTTTACTCTGTGTTCCTGCGATGCCTGTCAGCACGTAGGACTCCGACAGTTCATCTCCAATGGATAATTGCTTTACAGTGAAACCATGCACAACGAGACAACCCCTGCAGAGATTTTAGAACAAACACAGGCAGCGGTCACACAGAGACAAACCCGACCCTCACCGAGCCAGTCCCTTTCATGATCTGCTTTAGTGTTTACCTATAACCCATCCCTTTCTAAATCACAGCCGGCTGCCTATTAAAACAAAGCTAAACGATGGCAGCAGAGCCTTATGAATTAGTATCTCCTCCGTCATGCCTTATATTTCTTTCTTTTGAGTCTTTTCCAATCCTTACTCATAACGATTAAGGGTTGAAGACGCGGTCAGGACCCTAAAAGGGGCAGTCGTTTCTGTCTTTACTGCTATCACAAGACCTGTTTTTGAGAACGGTTAGTGCAAGGTCAGATGACATACAGCAGTAGCATGATACTGAGCAGTGCCAACAATGAAGCGCACACAGACAGTCTACCCTACTCATTCATCTCTTAACCTGCCTAAATGTAACAAATTGAGAATGCACGAGACGATTTGAAGGTAAATTTGTTTTTAAACATTGCTTTAATGCTGAGGGATTAAGTAATAATTTGTTCTTTCTTGTCGCTGAATTTCACGTCTGATCTCAGTTTAGGCTGACCTAATGTTCGTCTCTTATTTTTCATATTTGAATGGTTCTCTCCTTGTCAAACAAATCAAATGATATAAGAGAAGATATTAAGAGAAAACCCAGAGAGTGAATTAGTCTGTGCCAGAGTGCTTCGTGCAGCAACAGACAGATCAATATTTACAGACACTCCCCAGCTTTAGACGGCATTCATGTCGGATAGAACAAACACGACTCATTGCAAAAGCAATGTCCAACCCACACACTGCACCTTTACTCAGACAAAAGTATACACTCTGTCTATTCTCCCTTTCTGACTATACAGAGACACAGGGCCCTGAGACAAAAGCAGCAGCTCAGGTAAAGGTTGACAAAAAGTGCATGGATCGTTTGAGTCCAGCACGCACGCAGACACGCACACAAACCAAAGGCTGTCTACGTCCACCCTGCAATTATCTCCTCAGAGACATAATTCTGGCAGTTAAGTGGCTGGCTAAAAGCATGTGTACACAAACAGAACCCGACAGAAAGGTTGTGCACACCGATTCTCTGTCGGTTCCGTCAAACACCTGATAGATAGCCATCGCCCAGCTTGAAGGAGAGCGACTCAATCTAACCTCACAGGTGAGTTGAGCTGCGAACGTAATGCGTGGCTGCATGTACACAGGATTACTAATGTGTACACAAAACTAAACAGCCTGAATCCATCCTAAGCCAGCAATTAGTAAATGCCTGGTGGCACATTTTTTTCTCCATCAACTCTGTGACAAATTCAAAAACAACAAATCTTTAAATTGCCTCGATTCATAGAAATGAGTGGAAACATTTTGATCCAATTCTATTTGGTCACTGTGTGCAATCCATAACATTTTTCTTTAAATTGTGATCCACTACGTTTAAAATTGAATTATTGATCTATGAATAGCGAACAATAACAAAAAAAAAGGAATGATCCTGGATATATTTTTTTACGTCTGTTTGAGTGTTTTATTCATACAGTGTCTTTAATGAGAAGCTAATTTAACAATTTTATTACAATTTTACATTTTTAGATTAACACAGGTTGTGAAAGATTGTGGAGTGGATGGTAAAATGACTTCCAATGGTTGTCATCTGTTTTTTTGCACAGTCTGAAAAGTTGTGTAACATACAAGTTATTTAGCATAGTAACATGTTGTGCTGTTATTTTGGAGTACGCTCATAGCAGTTTCACAAATCTTGAGGGTTAAATGTTTGCCCACAATCCATGTTTTATCTGTTGCTAAGGAAAAGCAACCCCACAGCATGAAGCTGTGGAAACTAATCTGGTGCTACAATGGCCGCCTTGGATGCTTTTCACATTAATAACCTAATTACCTGTCATATCATTTCCCTTCTTAAACCATGTTTCATACACCGTGCTAGATTCTTGCACCTTTGGATATTATTAACAATGTAACATGAAGTTCTCCGCCATTTTGCTCTCTGACCTTTCAGGCTGTTTGTTCACGAATGCTCTCTAACATACAAGTGAGGTCTTCACAGAACAGGTGTGTATGGTTGTGTTGAAACAAAATGTAAAAAGCGAGAATTTAAAAACGTTTTAGGGTCCGTATGATTTACAAAATTAACTTATCCCAAAAGAAAATCCAAGGGCATCAGAATAAAAGTATAAAATGTCTGGCCAAAAATGCCTCCATTGCAATCTTTTTATGAGCCAGGAGTAGGTCATTTTATAATTGCTAAAGTCAGCAAATCTAGCTGTAATGGGATGGGTGAGAGTGGTAACTTGAGCCAGTGTGAAAGGACTTATTGTTGCTTGGGGTTAATTAGGCGTGACAAGCGAGGCGTGAACAGATTCCCATCATTACGCCCCCTAAAAAGCCCATTAGAATCAATGGTCCACGCTTCAGTCAGACATTCTGTCTACCAGCCAGCCAGCCTCCTGCCCCTTTAGCAGGACACTGGATATGGTTACAGCCATGCAGCCACACCTAACTCAAACAAGGCAACTCTATAGCTGTGGCCCTAACACCCTTAGTAATGCAATTGACGCCATGTTCAGGGGGAAAAAATTGGGAAAATGATGGAAGCAGTTGAGGTGGATGTATGTGGGAAACGAGCACAGGAAAGACTGCGTTCAAAAGCACAAGCCTGTCCGTTTGACCGAGGCCGCGTAACAAACAGCCAGCACAGCTGATAAACTGCGGGATTAGCAAGCACTTCTGGAGCCCAAGTGGCCCTATCAATACAGGACCGGATCCATTGATCTGTTGTCTGGCCGGGTGCTGGGGCTAATTCCTGGACCTTGGCTCTGAGTGCTCCTCACCAGGGAGGCAGGAGGAAGGCGGAGGTGGGGGAGAGACTGGCTGGCTACTAGTGGCGCCATCCACAGACCCTACTTGGATTTTAGGGCTCAAGGCTTACCATATACCAATCCAATAACTCTTTTACCACAGCATGGCTGATTAAGGCACCGGTCATTGTTCAGAGCATTCAGTCCAATGGTGAAATTGTGTAATCCGACAAAAAAAAAAAAAGCGGCACTAGAATAAAGTTGACATCTAAAGCAGGTTTGAAAACCTCTATCCTCCAGAATTTGCTAAATTCTGGAGGAAATGTAGTTAAAATTGCAGCAGAATAACTTCACATTAGATGTTTTGGAAAAACCTAAACTTAAAGTTCGGTGCAGTCAATCAGCAGGGGAAAGGCTAGAACCTGCAACTGCAAACTGGGGTGAAGTTAATCAGAGTTCTGGACAGCTGAACATTGTCAGAAACAGAGAAAGGCTCAGGAATGAATAATTGACTTTGTGTAATACTCCTGCCTCCTTCAGCATCGATGAAGCGAGATGATATGCACTTACTAATTAATATTTCACGAGTCAAGCTTAGTGACTGCCTGGTTGTCTGATTAAGTGACAGTTTCATTCACTTTCGGGTTTGATGGCTGCACCTGAGATAATAGAGCTATAGCATCCTCCACATCTTGGACAAGTTGGTCCCCAGAGCAGCTGAATGCTGAGGGAAAAAGGGGAAACTTATTTGTAAACTGCAACAACAGTGGCAGGGTTTTGATCATTAGCAGCTTTATGAAGATTTATTAATGTAACATGCTGTTTTGGTTCAAAAAAATAAGTGCTGTTAACAGCACTGGGAGACCGATTATATGCTATGCAGTTTGTTAATTTGATGTAATCATCAAATGCTGAAAGAAATAATATAAACAGTCAGAAGCTATTTTATTAGGCATGTTTTGCCAAAATTTATTATTTAGAAACGGTCAGGATCTTGATTTTTTTTAGTTTGTCTTGGGTTTTATCTATATTTGTGTTTCTTATTTTCTTATTTCCACTATTTGTCTTGTTTCCATTTTTACTCCAGTTCTTTCTTAGTGATTTTAGTTATTTCTCTTATCTTGTCCTTTTTTAGCTCCTCTAGTTATTTTATGATTCTTATGTCTAGTTATTTTGTTAGACTGATTTCATAGTTTCCATTGTGCTTTCCCAGGCCCCCTGTGTCACTTCTTCTTCCTCTCTCTCTTCCCTCACACCTGCAACCCATTAACTCATCAGTCCAGGTCTATTGTTCCAGCATTCACTCCCCCAGTATTTAATCACACCTCCTTCATTCACTCCTTGCTAATAGTAAAATATGTTTTATCTCATTTAATTCAATCCCATTCAAAGTCAGTTAGTGGTCATTCAACAAAAGCACAGTTTTGCTAATGTGACGTCGTACCATTAAAGCACAAAATAAAGCCTGGAAGTGCATCTAAATTAAAGAAGTGCATCAACAGATAAGGCAGCAGTTCTTCTATTATACATGAGATATTCATATCATCCACAAAGTCCAAAGTAAAATATGTGTTATCTCATTTCATCCCCCATTCAATCTTGTCAGCGCTTTCAGTCACGGCCCCCTCCACCCCCCTATCTGCCCTCACTGGGTCACCTCCATCTCTCCATCAGCTCTTATCTTTTAGTAGAACCATCTCCATAAAATCAACTCAAAAGAACTTTTCACCTTGAAATTCCTCCCAGAGACATCCACCATACCTCTCTGCCTGCTTTAGAGAGAAAAGCCATTCATATTTGATTCATGTATTAAACAGAAATGGCAGAAACGTCTCCTGTAATCGTGATGAGTGTAATCAAGCTGGCTTTTGATGGGCTAATGACTGAACGCATGCTCCACTTGTGAGTGAAGAGCAATATTGTATTTGGCAGCTGTGTCACATTTTTCAAAAAAAGCTTTTCTTTGATTTCCAGACGAGGAGTCCCGAATGTTCAGGTAGGATTTACATCATTTTTTCTTTGTTTCTTAACTTTTCTGTCACAGAGAAGAAGACCTGCTGTTTATCTTATGAAAATGACTTTTCTTCATTTGTGAAAGTTTCTGGGATTTAAAATGTAGATAATTTACTTAATTTTGTCTTGGTAGACTTTACAAAGTTTTGGCGGAGATTTTCATGAATATGGACATTAAAGAACTTTGAAGTTAATTACCAATTAAATTTTTGGGGAAAATGTGTTTCGACCAATGCTGAATGTTTCAAGAAAGCAGCCTAATTATATGCAGGTCGCACCATTTGCGCTCACACCATAATGTAAATAGCTTCCCCTTCCCCTAGTGCTGCTTCGGTCTTTTTCACGACTATATTCTGTATGTTATGTTACTTTTATTCTGCTTTGTCTAAAAAAAAAAAAGCCATCTAGTAATTGTTAAATCAGTCCATGTCTTCCAGCTGCAAATGGTGGAAAGCAGGAAAACGGCAGGAAAAAAATGTCGCTGAAATGGGTGTAATGTGTCGTCTAATCGCTACATGTGTGAGATCAAGCGAGTTTTGATGAGCTAGCTGTTAAAGTGCTCCCCATTTTTACGCCAAGATGGATATTACAGTTGGCAGCCGTGCCACGTTTTTCGGAAAGCGGTTGTCAGATTTCCTGACAAAAAGGTGCTCAGTTTGAGTCTCTTTCCATTTCCTTCCTCGACGCAGACTTGTTAAGGAGCTTCCAAGATCTGCAGAAACATTGCGCTCAGCTGAAACTGAATGAGGAATTGCAGTTTTTGTTTTTCCTTTCTTTGCATACAGACATGCTGTGATCCAGTCATTTCCAGAACACAGCCAAAAAATCATGTTGAGTGTGAGTTGAGTTTATTTTGGAAAGTCTGTTTTTCCACACATCCATCAGCATCATATTTTGTGTGATTTGACTTTTTCCATGCATACGTTTTTGGTTGCATGCTGTTTTCAAAATCCCGAATGCACATAATCAAGTCTGACACCCAACCTGAGGCCCCTTATGTTCCTCACTAATTTTAACCTCTTTCCACCTTCCTTCCACCGTTCTGACAGGGGCCAGGCCTGAGCTCAGTTCATTTAACTCTGATGGTAAATAGCTTCCAGAGCTGTGCCAAGCTTCTTATTTTCATCTCCAAATCTGTACAGACTCGGGTGAAATTGACCACAGAGAAGAAAAAAAAGTTTTCATCCCTTCCTTCTCACAAATATAAAGAAACAAAACAACAATTATCTATGACATCCAGAGAGTTCTGGCTTGATTAGTGGATTTAACTACATAGACTCCATCTTACTTATGTAACTAGGCGTCACATCTCTGAGGAGATGCACCATACAGAGGTTACAACACAGTTGTCCCTGGTTCAATTCCCAATCCTGCATCATTTGCTTCCCTTTCTCTGTGCTCTTCTTGCTGTCCATCTACTGTCGAAATAAATAAAAAAATAAACATACACAGAGAATTGTAGGGTTCTAGCCTGAGAACATAATTAGTGAGTGTAAGGAAGCACTATGATATTTTTTATAGGTAGTAGAACAAAGAAAAACATTTCATTTTGCTAGACACAATAGCCAAGGACTCCCCTGAAATGGAGGTCTTTAATCTCAGTGGGGTTCACTTTTCTTGAATGAGATTCGTTTTGAAGAAGAAACATGATGCAGTTTGTGACCTAATATTTAAACAATGTTTCATACTTTTCTAGAAGTTGTTACCATTTTCTGAATGAAAAAGTAGAACAATTGCCAAAATAGGCCTTCATTTAAAAAAATACTCTTCAGTTTGAATACACTTGGTCAAAGTTACTAAAGTTCCTTAAGTGGGATTAATTAGTTAAATTAAGAGATTTTTAAGCTGTTGTCCTACTTTAAAGTATATATTCAGGTTAACTATGATGGTGTAACACAATATTATTGTATTAACTTTTAAATTGAAACTCAATGTGATCCTAAAAAAAACAGTAGCTTTCCTTGTGCATTCAGTTTCTATTTTTTTTTGTATGAAACTCTAGAAATGATTATTTGAAGTGAGTGTTTTTAGTTTGAGAACTTTTTGAAGTTGGTCCATGACTGCAGTACGTGAAAGTAAAATGCTGCTTCACTCCATTTTCCTGTCACACGACAGGAAAATACATGACTCTTTTAAAAAAAAGTCATGTATAAATCACAAGTTAATTCATGTTTGGAAAGAGTGATTTATCTACACTTAAAAAGACAAACAAACATTGTTTTACTCTCTAAACAAAACACACAAGAAAACAAAATGTGTCTTACAAAACACTGGTACACTCTCCCCCATTAAAATTTCTCACTCCCTTTGGATTCCTGTACTCATCTAACTTTTAAAGCACCCAACATTGTTTCGATCAGATTTTTTTTCCTATGTTATCATTTTACCAGTTTTTGGTGAATAATTCACTGATATGTTTTGAGTCATGTTGCAGGGTCCAGTTCCTTCAATACGGCCAGACGTCCATGAAATATCTTGACTCGTATTCTGAAGAAAGGGAGCAGCTCATGAGTTTCCCTGTTGTGCAAAACAGGACTGACTAATAAAAACTTCTTATCAGCAACAAAAACTTCCACTTTTGCATAATATGTCTCACAGCATTTTGGGCACAGTGTAGAAAGAAAGTGACAAAGTAACACAAAAGATAAGAACACTGTTTAAATGTTGTAACTATGACTGGCTGTTTGTCACTATAAACACTAAAGCTGACATCTGTTTCAGAGCTTTCTGTTGGCACCGAACTAAATGGCTATTTCATAGTTATTTTTCAAAGAAGTCTGAACTACATTTCACAGTCTCTGGTTCAAAATCTAAAATATGTAAACTGGCCAAACCTGGACTTGGATTCTTCATGAAACCCGTGACCTTCGTTCCTCAAGAACTGGTGTTATTCATATTTTGCCAGATGCTGACCTGGTCCAACATGCCTGTATAGAGTGGATGGTTCATCAGCAGCCTTTTGCAGAACTTGATGTCATTTTGAGGAGGCTGATTCCTATAGAACAGGCAGGATAAAGCTCTGAGTATCCTGCCTCAGAGGATCAACTCAAGACAAGCCGAACCTGAACTGGAATATTGTGCACATTATTTAATACTAATGCCAAATCATGAAGGTGATTTGCTGGGATTCTAACTGAGAGTTAGAATCCCAGTGGCAGTGGCAGTGCTGCCTCGCCAGTTCTTAAGCCAACAACATGCCGAATGTCTTGTTCTGAGCAGGATGGAAATAATTTCACCTTTTGTCTTGCTTAGATCTTCTGTTCGAGAAAAGGGGGAATATTCAGCAAGACCAACAATTGAAAAACTAAACCTGTAAATGTTTCCGAGACAAACTGGTGTGGTTTCCACAAGAACATAATTTTCTTGCTTGCTCTGTAAGGGATTTCAGCTGTTCAATTACTCGAGGCCTTGTTTTTAGTTTATGCTTCCTCAAATGTTTTCAGTGTGACAGGTGCATCTCTGTCCCTAAATCATTGTCCAAAATTGCTGCATTGTCACCAAAGAATGGCGTGTTTACAGAACGAGTGAGGCAACTTATTCATGACCCGCACGAGATGGGCTGTAAATTATTTTGATCGCTGACACATAGTTAACACCTGCAATGTTTCTTCCAAATGGACCTGTGATTGCAAGGTTGAATTGGTTCCCCACCAAACTGTTTTCCCCATCTTTCCTCTGCGTGTTTTTCTGGCCCGTTTGGGACGTTTGAGATGATGCTGATGAAGAATTATGCTTTGTTTGTTTTAGTTCAAGGCGAGAACATATTTCATGGTGTTGGAGGTCATAAGGCAAGTCAAATTCTATGTGATGAGGACAGGAAATGTGAGCCTTTAAAGCTCTTTAAGCGATTCTCCCCCTTTGCTATCTTGGCCTCGAGGCAAAGCAAGACTTGTTTCAACACACCCACACAAAAGAAGACCCAGAGCCACACGGAGGTGATTTGTGAGTGGCTGCTGAGGGCAATGTGTGGTCACAAACCGAAGAATGGCATGACGTTTTTTTTGGAGATCAAATAGTGCAACAGAAGGTGCAATGATTAACAAACCTATGATCACTTGCCTTATCGTCAATTTTTAGTTTGAACACTACACCCACAGTGTCTGCTCTCGCTACAGATGCCAAGTACAAGACACTCTTCACCAATAAAGTCAGCTTCTGAAAGGCTCCCTTTCTTTTTCCAGCCAATACAAAGTTCATTTCAGGGCCGCAACCTCCTGAGTGATAAACCGCCACTATCGGCCCTATTGGGAAAAGTAACGGAAACATGCCTGGGAAAGCACAGTCGGGGTTTTCCTGCAGCAGGAGTCAAAGTGACATGATAAAGGGTGAACAGATGACTGGAGTGCAGCGTCTGCATGCTGTTTATGTGTACAGTATCCCTTGTGCCCGTCTTGGCTCTCGTCCAGCTCAACTCAGCTGAGTTCTCAGACAAGGAGGAAATAATTGCTCCACTGATCGCAGTATGAGAGAATTTTCCCTTTTTTTCTATTACTAAGAGTTAATAAAGGCCAAAAAGCCCTCATCATTACAACTAGCCAGTTGTTTCTTTTATGCCTTGTGGCTGATTCATTATGGGATTTCACACATGTGATCATATTATATATGTGAGAGTGATTCAGGGGCCATGCAAGGGAATCTTTTGCTCTCTTTTCCCTCATGTCTCTGTTCTCTGTCTCCTTCACCTCATCATCTCTGGCGTCTCACCACCATGAGGGAAGGAAGCCACGGAGAGCATCGGGGTCCGATCTGCTGAATGGGTTTGTGTATGAGGTGTGGGGATGTGCGCATGAGAGGAGACCAGATACGTTTAATGGCATGGCATTTTTGACACAGGCCTCCGGTGAAGAGGCAGACTAGATGAGGCCCACATTGCGCAGATATGCACACTGCAACCTATGTGCACACACTCATCCCTGGAGTGTGCCCCCCTCCTCGTCAGGCCAAGTGGTGCTCTGCTTTGATCTTCACACTGTGGGTCAACACAAGCCTCCGACTCTCTCTCTCTCTCTCTTCTTTCTTCTTTTTTTTTTTTCTTCTACACTCTCTCTGTCTCCCTCCCTGCAGCCGTCTCGATGGCTGGCCCGACAGCCTTGGGGTGTTTAGGTTCTGGAGGGATCCCAATTTCCTCTTCTAATCATGACATCATCCTGCCTGAATAGGTTAAAGATGTGGCCAGGATATTCCCCGCTTCCTTGTTCTGCAGCCTCCCATCAAATTACATACATTACAGTACAACAGACTCTATTAATTTATTGAGAAACAACAGGAGCTCGGACAACCATGGAAAGAATGAACGCACAGATTGCTTGGGCAAATGTTCAAATCATGTCTGACTAGCTTTCCGTATGTTTAATTTATTTAGCGGTAAGTGTGTCAGCGTTGTAGTCCAGACCCAGGTCATGAGGTAATTCAATCGTCCATCCATTCCTCAGTAGTTCGGCGATCGCGTCCCAGCCTCGTGCTTGATTAAAGGCACAGGCTGATTAGAGGTGAAGAGTGGCCGAGGCCTGCCTGACCTGTCAATAACTGTTAACCTCACCTCCGCTAGTTCGACTAATCACTCCAAGCGGGGCTCGTCTGGCAAGCTTTGTGCTGAGTTGAGGGGGTCTTCTCTTTTCTTCCTCCCTAATCAGCACAATTCAACTTTGCCATTTTACATTCCTGGAGTCCATAGCCTTTATGTCTATCCATGCTATTCATTTAAATGCTTTGGCCTTAACAGTTAGACCAAAATTTAATCCATAGCTCTTTGTCCCCCCTGAACTTTTACACATTTTGTCACTTCAAGGTGTTATTATTGAGATTTTTTTCATGATGGATCGACACAAAGTAGTGCATATTTGTGAAGCTGAAGGAAACATTACTTGTTTTTCTGAATTATTCTTACAATTAAAAATATAAGATACGTGACGTGTGCGTTCACCTTCCATGAGCTCTAGAACCACATTTTGCTGCAATTATTCCCACAAGTCTTCTAATGGTATGTAAAAGCTGTGCACATGCAGAAACAGGCATGTTTTCCATGCATAGTCATGTTGGATGGAGTGTCTGTAAACTGCAATTTTTAGGCTTTGCCACAATTTTTAAGTTGGGATCTACGTTGGGGTGGCCCATACTTTAATCTAAAGATTTCCATCACAGGTATGGGTGTGCATTTAGACTCATTGACTGGAGGATGAAGCTTCTCACATCTTCTGTAATGATGATGACCATGACCATGACCATGTTACGCTGTATGTGTGGTGTGTGTGTAGAGATTTGTGAAATGTTAGTTCTCATTCACACATAATGTTTGAATGTTGGCTAAAAAGTTAGGTTTGAGCCTCATCAGAGCAGAATACTTTCCTCCATCTTTGTTGTATCTCCTAATGGCTCGTGGTCAACTCTGAAGGAGATTTCTCAGAGCATTCTGTCTAATGTTTTTGCGTGACTAATAGTTGATTGTTGATGGTATGTCCCTCTTGAGCTGTATAAGTCTGCAGCTCTTCCAGAGTCACCGTCGCCCAACTTGTCAGTTTAGGAGGATGGACTTGTCTTGGTAGTTCAGCAATTCTTCCTTGCTGTTTTCCTTTGAGGGATATTAAAAGAATTGCCAGATTGTTTTATAACCTAACCCTTCTGTAATTCTGTGACCTATGCCAGCAATGGGTTATGTCGGATTTTATTTAGGGATTTAATAGAATAGAATAGAATAGAATAGAATAGAATAGAATAGAATAGAATAGAATAGAATAGAATAGAATAGGATAAATCTGGTGAATTAAAAACATCCTGAATATGAAAACAATAAAGTTTAGCAATTGTAGCATCAAGGAATACTTTTGCAACAAACTGCAGAGAAGATACATAAGAACAGGGGACTTTGTTGAATAAGTTTTAAAGATATCATAAACTTACTTCTACATCACCGTTTTAACTTCCATTGTGAGATCGTGTCAACTAGTGGTTGTTGAGGCACATTTACAGAAGACACATGAAGCGGCACCAGAAATACAAACCCAGCAATGAAAAAAAACTTGACTTTGTTTGTGTAATGCTGTTCTTGGAACGGAAAAGGGTGTTACTTATCTTCTGGTTTGTTTGGCATCTTTCCTGCAACACTTGACTAAATGCATTAAGTGAGTAACGAGAGAAGCGCAGATTACAATCAAACTCTTCTCTTTCTGCCAGGCTAACATCTGTGCTCAGTCATCATAGCAAAACAAATGTACTGGGACAGTTTGGGATGCTACTGCACACAGTGTTAATTGTAGAAAATGTTGATGACCTTTAAAACTCTGATCTTTTTCACATTTGTGAAACTATCTCAAACAAAGCCCTGAAAGTTACTTGTGTAAAATTATTCACTGAGTCACAATGTTCAACTTAAGAAACATTCAATATAAATTCACTCGTGATTCAGCGATGAATGAGAATGCATGCGCCTGTTTGTTGTACAGCAAGACTGCTGACCCTCACTGCTTCTAGAGTTTATGAGGAATATTTAAATGCACTTTTTTATGGTGATTAGGCAAGAATAATAAACAGACTTTTGTTCAGGGATTCAGTGGCATGAATAATTTCATTACTGTATAGGAAATGCTGTAAGGAAAAAAAAGAAGTGAATAGTGCTCCTTATCGCAAGACGCTTGTGCAGCTCCAGGGCCAGTCTGAGTTGAACCAGTGAATAGAAATCTGTTGCTGGAGCCTAACTCAAATTATGTTTTGGCTTTTCTGTTTTGTTTTTATTTTAAACAGGAAAAACAAAAAAACAGTCATTTTCCTTTATTACTGTTTTTATGATTTCTTATGTTTATTTATTTATGATTCATGTTTTTCTTTTTTTTTTCCTTTTCTTTAAAAGAATGTCTTTCTTAAATCTGTTTGTGTGTGTGTGTGTGTGTTTTCGTGTCTTTTTCATTTTGTAAAAATTATTTGCTTGTGACCACAACATTAAGACATTTTCCTTTTACTGGTAGCAATATAACAGCAGAAAAAAATGTTTTAATAACAATAACAGTGGATCTCTGCTATTAACATAGTGGTCTATTGTAAGATTGTGGGTTGAAACCGAGTCTTCATTTTAGTGATGTTCTACTTTATCCTTACTCTACTGATAAATAATAATAAAGCATACATTTTTGAACACATGAAGCTCATAGTTACTCATTTAAAGAAAAATACTCACTTTCTCCCAAGTGACTTGTAAGAGATTCATTTTTCAGGACAGTCGATCCATGTGATATACTGAAGTACTACTTCTGCTTGACGCAGCATCGATATAAACAAAAATGTCTGTAAGATATGTATTGGACAGCATTCAAACAGGGATAATTTAAAACAGCAGTAGTAGTTCCATAAAGTCTTGTTCGGACCGACTCCGAGCTCAAGACTCATATTTTCTGCATGTACAAATCATATCTGTTTTATTTTTGATTATTTTTCTTCATTCGATTCAACTTTAAACTGAAAAAAGAGAAACATTTTTCCAGAACAATTGCAGGATATTAAAAAAATGGGTTGAAAACTATGACATTTTATATGAGAGATCAAATAAGACTCCATCAATATGTCTTCTTAAATGTTGCTGTGACAAAGTGTCAAGCTAAGCACTCAGTGTTGGTATAACTATGCAGAAATTGGCCATAAGTTTTTATAAAACCAACCAGCTAACAAAACAATCCCCTCACTGCAAGGATTGCAGCAGTCTCATTCACCTGTCTCTATATCAGCTAGTGACGGGGTCTCTTGGGCTCTGCTTTGGGAAATCTTCATTCCACACCTCTTGCTCAGAAACCTGAGCCAGGAATTTTAGGTCCTCAGAGGAAGGCTTTTAACTCCAAAATTTACTGCTCCTACGTACATTTCCAGCGCTGAGGGGGCCGCGGTACCCTCACCAACTATTTACAGCTTCACAATCTTCTTAGATCCAACAAGTCAGCTTGTTCAGGAATGACTAAAAGAAGCATTAATAAAATGCAGACCCTTTTGATCAGTAATGGGGAGAGGGACTGATTTCCACTTTAATGATGTGCTACGTATTTTAATTAGTGCTTTTAATCGCATACAGTTTACCTGTAAGTCTGATCCCGGGCATATCATCTCATTATTCTTTCAGAGTCTATATTTTTATAGATGAACACTATGAAAGCACCACAGGAATATTAAGTGTTTTAGGGTTGTAGCATTTAGCACTCTGGCAGAGCATGCGGCGCACAGAGTGTGTTTTACATTAGAGAATGAGTGAGTGACACTGTGCTTGAACCTGGCATGTTGTAACCTTTATGATGGTACGAGAGGTGCTCAAAGTCAAACTCACACAGCCGTTTTTCATTCCTTTAACCATTCACTTCTTAGTCATGCTTCCTCCGTGGCAAACATGCCTTTCTCACGATTGCGATTAAAAATGAAAATTGCTCCTCGATGCCCTCGGGAACACCTCTGGCGTGTGTTTGGGGAAAAAAAATATATATATACATATATATCTTTCAAAGATCATACCAATTCTAAGCGAGATATCACTATCGATGTAGTGTTCTTGGGTTTAACCCAGACAAACTGCATAATTTAAGCTTAGTTATTCAATAAGTCACGCATCTGTGAACTTACAAGCATATCTTCTTTTTTTATTAGTGAAATGAGTAAGGAAGGTAGGAGTAGTGGAGAATTGGATTTCTCCGAGCCTGCTGTTCCCAGTCAGTGTGGTTGTAGACAGCTGGGCGCCCACTACAGTTAAGATCAGAGGCCTTGATAACCTGGGCCCTGATTTATGGAGAGCAAGCAGCCTCTGCAATCACCTAATGAGGGAGAGAACGCAGAGTGTTTACATGTTTATTAGATAGCCGAAACCAGCTGGGGACACTGTTTCCCACCGTCACTCTTTCACTCTTTCCTGGTCTCTGCATCAGGGAAAGTCACTTTTGAATCAAAATTAGCCCATCATCCAGTCTGGTCATTTTGGCATTGTTTTGTCTGTCTGTCTTCTGTAGTCAATTTTCTCTATTCCTGTTAAACAATTGTTTTAATCTGCAATTGTATTTGCTTACACTTTTTTCCCCCTTTGCGCAGGTAAATTAAGGTTTACTAATGAATCATGCGGTCTTAAATGATCAATTATCTTCTACCGCATCAGTCTGCTCCATCTTCATTCATTTGCAAGTGCAGTGTTTATACTCCTGGCACATTTTCACATTTTGTCAAGTTGCAACCACAATTCTCTTGGCATTTTGGGGGCGTTTAAGGAATTAACTTGTGAAAGGGAGATGCTCTTATTAGATGAGACCAAAATGTAACGTTTTGCAACAAACAAAAGAAGAGAGAAGGTTCTAGCTGTGTCCTAAACCTAGTCAGAACCATAAAGGAATGGTTTAGAGGTGAACATCCTCATGTGTCTAAGCTAATATATAAATCCAATTAAGAACCTCTGACCAAACTCCAAAATTGATGTTCAGAGATCCTCTCCCTCAAATCTGACCAATCATGAGCTTTCTTGATTAATCTTAAGTTAATCATAAATAAACAGGGTTTTTTTTTAGAATATTGCTTATATCGCTTGAGTTTGGTTTTTCATTTACTTTCATACCTTTATTATTAGCTTTTTATTTGTAAGCTATCTTAAAAACTGGCTACCCTTTCCCTCCTCTGCTCAACTGCAAACTAGTGAAGCACAATTCACTTTACATTATGAGAACATGTACGAAACATTATGAGAACATGTACAAACATTATGAGAACATGTACCAATTCAGTCTATTTGCAAGAAAATTCCAGGTTTATGAACCTCCAATCAGATTTGCTGGAAACATTTAAAATCACAATGACGATGTTTTTTTTTTTGTTGTTTTTTTTTTTTCAAATTGGACATTTTGCTCTTTCCTTGACCACTTTTTAATTCAGCTGTTTCATATAAAATCAAAAACAAAATGCTTTGAAGTTTGAGGATGCCAAAAGAAAAAGTATGAATACTTTTAGAAGGTCCAGTATATTTTGATAATATTTCATGCTTTCGATAGCAGACGTTCCTGCTATGGAAATGAACCATTTTCTGCTTAGCAATTCCTTTATTGCCAGCATGCTTGCATGCATGACTGCTCACCTCCAAATAAAGACATTTTTAGCAGCTGATGCTCGCCATACACATTGCCGGCTAGACTCTAAAACAAAGACAGAGCCACAGTAAAGAGACGAGAGGGTGTTTTACTGAAACTCATGCATATGTATTGTACGTGTGTGTGCGCACACAGTTGATCTCTCCGCCAAGAATATCCTCCAGGTTATGGCAGTAAATGATAAAAACAACATGCATGTGTACACACAAGGGCAAATAAACACACTCTCCTGTCAGCCTCTCAGGAATCCTTCAGCACCTGGAAAAAGTTTGCTGCTGTCCAAAAACGTTAATGCACAACAGATCTCTCTGTCTCTCCCTGTGTCTCTGTTTTCCACTCTGCTTTTCTTTGTTTGGTCGAGTAATACTCCTGCAATTCAAATTCCTCTGTTAGAACAGTGTTCTGCGAGCATTTTTTGCTTTTGATGAAGCTTGATTATGTGTTTTTTAAGAAGCTCAACACCAACGGAGAGCATATTTTGTTAGGTGAGAACCTTATTTTCATAAATTCCAAAGTTTTGTAAGTCATAACATAGCAAAAAAAAAAAAGATAAAAATGGCATTTTTCTGTTCCTGGAGCGCAAGATAAATTTCCCATTAAATGGGCAACAAAACAGGACATATTATATTGTCAGAAGCAGTGCACAAATAACTAAGTGCATATCCCCACTCCCAAGAGAGGAA